>NC_057797.1:235245429-235575257 GCF_018294505.1 Triticum aestivum | reverse complement strand
GCGCGGGGTAAAAAAAGAACCCTAGATCTGATCTGAGAGAGGGTTTTTTTTTCACTAAGTCCCTAAATTTTTAGTCCAAGTTGGTATGTTCGAGGCTCCGTAACTTTGCATCCGTAGCTCCGATTTGGGCATATAGCATATCAAAATGTTCACCTCAGAGAGTACATCATTTCATTCCATTGCATCATTTACGTGTTTCATGAGTTATCTCGATGCCCGAAAAGCTGTTAGAAGAGGGCTTCATGAGTTAATTGTATGATCTGCTAGTTCATCTTAGACTTTTGTCATTTTTGCCATGATTGTTGTGTGCGTGATATGCCTATGAGTCCTTCATATGTTTTGATAAGGATTTTGTCTTCTTTCTACGGGTGCAACCCATGCATTTTTAGGATGTGTGTGGTGACTTGTGCAAGCTTGCAAAGTGAGGCACCCGGTAAATCAGTTTTCAGGGACTTAGTAGTTTTCACTAAGTCTGCGATTATTTAGTTCATGGTGCCATATGTTCAGCTTGTTTCCTAGTGATCCGTGCCTCTTTTGAGGATGATCAGTAAAGGGGTTTTGTTAATCATCTTATGCTCTATCCATCCATGTCTTTGTTTGCAATTATGGGGCACCCTATCTTGAGTCAATCGAGCTCTACTTTTGCTTCGTTGTGAGTCTGGGCAGATCGTCAACTTGTTTGCGATTTTGCCGATGTTATTGTAGTTGATCCGTGCATGCTATGCCATTGTTCTTGCCATGTCCAGCTTGCATTTTGTGCCTTCTTAAGGGATGTATGCTTGCCTTGCCATGACTTGCACCGTGGTGAGTGCATCGAGCTCGTTTACGTGCCTTCGTGAGTTATATTTCAGCATGTCCTAGTTTTCACTATCTGAAAACTGATTGTATTTTAGCTATGTTCGTGTGCCCGTTAGTATATTTTATGAACCCTTTTGGCCCCAGGTTATTTTGGATCTTTTGTTAAGCTTGTTGAGTAGCTCCATGCCATGTTCTTCTTTGTCTTAATCAGGCCATGTATCATGTTGTTTTGCTGCTCCGAAGAGGGCTTCACGATCTGAAATTTCAGACAAGTGTTAATTTCACTAAGTCTGGAATCTGTTTTGCATTTGCGTTTTTGCCATGCTTGTTTGAACCTCATAATGGATGAATTGGCCGTGGCTCATTGCTAGTCTTTTGTTAAGCATCTTGTGTGCATCCCTGCCATGTATTTTGTTGTCATGATTGGTGGCTGTAGCATGTTCATTTCGTTGCATTTAGATGCTTACTTGGTGTAAATTGCAGACCGGTGTCATTCTTAAAACGCTTGCCATTTCCAAACCGTAACTCCGTTTCCAATTATCTTTATATAGTTTTCAAGCGATTTCATCCCCTCTTTCCAGTGGAACCCTTGGAATTCCAAGTTGAGGCCAGGTTCATGCATTTCCTGACATATCTTGCATTTTGCATCCCGCATAGCATATCATCATTTCATCATATTGCTTGGTCTTGCATGTGGTTGATTGTATCCTTGTTGCTTGTTTGTCTTGTTTGGGTAGAGCCGGGAGACGAGTTCTCTAATGAGGAGCCCGTTGAGTTTGCTCTTGAGGATCCAGTCAACTCTGACAACTGTGCAGGCAAGATGATCATACCCTCGAAATCACTACTATCTTTGCTATGCTAGTTTGCTCGCTCTTTTGCTGTGCCATTGCTCCGATGCCTACCTTTTGCTTGTCAGCCTCCCAAATTGCCATGTCAACCTCTAACCCACCATGTCCTAGCAAACCGTTGATTGGCTATGTTACCGCTTTGCTTAGCCCCCTCTTATAGCGTTGCTAGTTGTAGGTGAAGATTGGAGGTCGTTCCTTGTTGGAACATTTATTTACTTGTTGGGATATCATTATATTGCTATGTTATCTTAATGCATCTATATACTTGGTAAAGGGTGGAAGGCTCGGCCTCTCGCCTAGTGTTTTGTTCCACTCTTGCCGCCCTAGTTTCCGTCAGATCGGTGGTATGTTCCCGGATTTTGTGTTCCTTACGCGGTTGGGTTATTATGGGAACCCCTTGATATTTCACCTTGATTAAAGCTTTTCCAGCAATGCCCAACATTGGTTTTACCATTCGCCACCTAGCCCTTTTCTTTCCCTTGGGTTCTGCAGACTCAAGGGTCATCTTATTTTACCCCCCCGGGCCAATGCTCCTCTGAGTGTTGGTCCACCTGTCAGCTACCGGTGGCCACCAGGGGCAACTCTGGGCTGGCCTACCTGTACCTAGGACAATCTGAGTGTGCCCTGAGAAAGAGATATGTGCAGCTCCTATCGGGATTTGTCGGCACATTCGAGCGGTGTTGCTGGTCTTGTTTTAACTTGTCGAAGTGTCTTGAGTTACCGAGATACCGAGTCTGATCGGAATGTCTTGGGAGGAGGTCTTTTCCTTCGTTGACCGTGAGAGCTTGTCGTGGGCTAAGTTGGGACTCCCCTACAGGGATTGAACTTTCGAAAGCCGTGCCCGCGGTTATGGGCAGATGGGAATTTGTTAATGTCCGGTTGTAGATAACTTGAACCTTAATTAATTAAAATGAATCAACTGAGTGTGTTACCGTGATGGCCTCTTCTTGGCGGAGTCCGGGAAGTGGACACGGTGTTGGAGTTATGCTTGCGCAGGTTGTTCTTCTAGATTCTTGCTCGCGCTTTGCCTCCTCTTCTCGCTCTCTTTTGCATATAAGTTAACCACCACATATGCTAGTCGCTTGCTGCAGCTCCACATATATATTTGCCTATCCTTCCTATAAGCTTAAATAGTCTTGATCGAGAGGGTGCGAGATTGCTGAGTCCCTGTGGCTCACAGTACTATAACTCCAGATGCAGGTCCAGGTGATTCTGCTCCAGGTGACGAGTACGAGCTCAAGTGGGAGTTCGACGAGGACTCTCAGTGTTACTACATGTCTTTTCCTGATGATCAGTAGTGGTGCCCAGTTGGGGGTGATTAGGACCGTGTCGCATGTTGGGTTCTCTTCTATTTTGGCACCGTAGTCGGGCCATGAGTGTGTTGGTTGATGTAATGTTATTTATGTTCTTGATTGACATGGCGAGTGTAAGCCAACTATGTCATCTCCCCTTATTATTTACATTACATGGGATGTTGTGAAGATTGCCTAACTTGCGACATATGCCTTCAATGCGATTATGTCTCTAAGTCGTGCCTCGACACGTGGGAGCTATAGTCGCATCGAGGGTGTTACAAGTTGGTAATCAGAGCCTTCCCCGACCTTAGGAGCCCCATTGCTTGATCGTTTTTAGCGGCCGAGTTGTGTCTAGAAAAATGATTTGAGTCATTTAGGAATTATATATCGAAGAGCTTAGAAATTCTTTTTACTTCCCAGTCTCCTCATCGCTCTGGTAAGGCATCCTGACGTACAGTTTTGACTCTTCTCTTCTCAAATTTCACTAAATTTTTTAGGATCACGCGAGTATCTGGGAATCGATCCGATGGCTTATGATGAGAATACTGTCTTGGTGCCTCCTGTCAGGGGTTTAGTGGAAGTGTCCCGGGGAGTTGAGCTCTGAGGTGTTGTCATCATAATTTTATCGTTGCAATTCTGGAATACTTGAGTTTAGTACGCCGACATCGAAAATCTCTTTTATGTAGTTCGTTGGTGAGATAACCTCGACGCCACCCAGTACAGGGGCAGGAGTTCGGGAGTATCGCCATAACTTGTATAACGGATGCTTTTCGAAGGTTGAGGTAGATGGTTTCCGAAGTTTTCTTGGTTATGTGTTGAAGGATGGATATAGCTGGATGTAGGATTTGCTAGTTTGGGTGAGATATTATGCTTCCCCTGTATCCCCAACACCTGATTGCATAACCGGAAAGGTTCGGGAGTTTCATAGGTGGGAATTCTAGTAGCTCTAGTTCTTCTTCCACGAATATTGGTTTGAGATTGGGATTTCTTACCGATTATTCATTCTTGATCCGTACCTTGTTGTTTTACTTCTTCTACCTTAATTCTACGTGGCTTCTCAATTTATGGATATGTGACCATTTCAAGAGGAATGCATTCGTTCATTTTGTTCGGATGTGAAGACTATATGTTGCAATTTTAATTCCGTTGGATTCAGCTTCAATATTTATCTGTCAATGTGCTAATGGTGGTCAACCTCTTCAGGATGGATCCTCCAACGCGCATGACTCCGAATCCTGATCCGCCACCACCTCCACCTCCTCCAGAGGCATGGCAAGCTATGATGGCCGCAACCAATGCAAACACACAGCTGATCATGCAAATTCTTCAAGAGCGCAATCAAAGCAGTCAAGGGAATCAAGGCAGCAATCAGAGTCACTTTGCTACACTCAACCAGTTCCTTGCTAACGGGCCAAAGACTTTCAGCAATTGTGTTGAGGCAACCGATGCTGACGATTGGCTTGTGGATCTGTGTAAGCATTTTGAGTGCAGTAATGTCAGACCTGAGGACTTTGTCAAGTTCGCTTCCTTCCAACTCAAAGATCAAGCTGTAGAATGGTTCCAGCAGTACAAGGATTCTAGAGGTGGACGTGTTATCACTTGGGATGATTTCCATCGAGATTTCCGAGCTCGTCATATTCCCTAGAGCGTGGTTGAAAGCAAGCGTGAGGAATTCCGCAATCTGAAGCAAGGCTCTTTGTCTGTCTATGACTACAACAAGTTGTTCCAGAAGCTTGCCCGCTTTGCCAAGCAGGACGTGCCTGATGAGAAGAGCATGATATACCAGTTCAGGGGTGGTCTCAGAGAAGATATTCAGCTCGCTCTTGTTCTCTTCGAGCCATTGAGATACGATGAGTTCTACAACATGGCACTGAAGCAAGAGGCTGCTCAGTTGAGGTGTGATGCTTCCAGGAAGCGAGTCAGAGATGTTACTCCTTCTTCCTCTACTCAAGTGGCCAAGCAGCAGAAGTTTTGGCTTCCTCCTCCTCCGTTCCGTCAGCCGTATCAGCAGAAGCGCAAAGGTGGAAGTGGTTCTTCCCACCCACCCAACCCTGGCTTTCAGAACAAGACTTCGTCTCAACCTCCAAGATCGAGTGCTCCGTATCACCGTCCGCTTTCATAGGTCACGTGCAACAAGTGCCAACAGAAGGTTCACTATGCCAACAAGTGTCTCAACCAGAGGCGTCTTCCTCCTCCTCCTCCTGTCAGATCGGCAAGTACAGCAGTGGTCAAGCATAACCCCAAGCATGCCAAGGTCAATTTGATGAATGCAGCTCAGGCAGAGGACTCGTCAGATGTGATCATGGGTAACCTTCCTGTTAATGATATTCCTGCAAAAGTTCATTTTGACACTGGTGCATCGCATTGCTTCATCTCGAGACCGTTTACAAATAGGCATGAATTGGTTTCGCAAGTTTTGCCTAGTCCTTTAGCAGTTGTTTCTCCTGGTAAGCGCATGCAGGCTAACTCCATCGTTCCGGATGTTTCTATCACTTTGGGTGACTACAAGTTCTTGGCTTCTCCTACGGTTCTCGGTGACTCGAATATTGATCTTATTCTCGGAATGTATTGGCTTTCTAAGCACAAGGCTCAGCTTGATTGTGCAACCAGGCAGATTCAAGTGACTCATTCGTCTAAGGACGTAATTGTCTTTGCCGCTCGTGATGATACCATTCGTCTGTTTTCTCTCAATGAGAGGGGTGAATTGGATGCCATCTCTCAAATTCCAGTCGTTTGCGAATATCAAGACGTCTTTCCAGAAGAGCTTCCAGGAATGCCTCCGCACCAGCCAGTTGAATTCGTTATTGAACTTGAGCCTGGCACGGAACCTGTGTGCAAGCGTCCTTACAAGCTCGGACCTGAAGAGTTGAAGGAGCTGAAGAAGCAACTCGATGAGAAAGAGAGAATGGGTCTCATCCGGCCTAGTTCTTCTCCGTGGGGTTGTGGTGTTCTTTTTGTGAAGAAGAAGGATGGAACGGACCGACTTTGTGTTGATTACCGTCCAGTGAACAAGAAGACCATCAAGAACAAATACCCACTTCCCAACATCAATGAGCTGTTCAAACAACTCAAAGGTGCTCAAGTATTCTCCAAGCTTGATCTCCGTATGGGTTATCACCAGATTTGCATTCGTGAAGAAGATATTCCCAAGACAGCATTCAGAACAAGCTTTGGTTCATATGAATACATTGTCATGTATTTTGGCCTCGCCAACGCTCCTCCGACGTTCTCTCGCATGATGAACTTCATCTTCAACGCCTACACCAATGACTTCGTTCTGGTCTATCTCGATGACATTCTGGTTTTCTCCAAGAACAAGGAAGATCATGCCAAGCATTTGCGTTTGGTTCTTGATAAGCTCAGAGAACATCAGTTCTACGCCAAGTTCTCCAAGTGTGAATTTTGGCTCGATGAGGTTCTTTATCTTGGCCATATCATCTCTGCCAAGGGCATTGCCGTGAATCCTGAGAAGGTGTCTGCAATTCTGAATTGGGAACCTCCTCAGAACGTGAAGCAACTCCGCAGTTTTCTCGGTCTCGCAAGCTATTGCCGAAGATTCATTGAAAACTTTTCTAAGATCGCGAAGCCTCTCTCAAATCTTCTTCAGAAGCACGTCAAGTACGTTTGGTCTCCGGAGTGTGATATTGCTTTCAACACTTTGAAAGAGAAATTGATCACTGCTCCAGTTTTGACTCCGCCTGATGAATCCAAGCCGTACGAGGTCTTTTGTGATGCCTCTCTCCAAGGTCTTGGTGCGGTTTTGATGCAAGAGAAGAAAGTTGTTGCTTATACATCTCACCAGTTGAAGCCTAATGAGAAGAACTACCCCACTCATGATCTCGAGTTGGCGGCAGTTGTGCATGCTCTGTTGACTTGGAGACATCTTCTATTGGGAAGAAAAGTGGACATTTTCACTGATCACAAGAGTCTCAAGTACATCTTCACTCAGCCTAATCTCAACCTCAGGCAAACTCGATGGGTCGAAATGATTCAAGAGTATAATCCGAGTATTGAGTATACTCCAGGCAAGGCCAATGTGATTGCTGACGCTTTGAGCAGAAAGGCTTACTGCAACAGTCTGATTCTTAAGCCTTTTCAACCCGAGCTTTGTGAAGCTTTCCGCAAACTTAATCTGCAAGTTGTTCCTCAAGGTTTCCTAGCCAACCTTCAAGTCTCTCCTACCTTAGAAGACCAGATTCGCCAAGCCCAGCTTCTTGATGCTATGGTGAAAAAGGTGAAGATTGGGATTGCCAAGAGTCAGTCCAAGTACAAGTGCTACCGCCTTGATGACAAGGACACTCTCTTCTTCGTGGATCGTATTGTTGTGCCCAAAGGTGACCTCCGTAAAGTGATCATGAACGAGGCTCACAATTCTCTCCTCTCCATCCACCCTGGGAGCACGAAGATGTATCAGGACCTCAAGCAAGCTTATTGGTGGACTCGAATGAAGCGCGAGATCGCTCAATTCGTGAATGAATGTGATGTCTGTAGAAGAGTGAAGGAAGAACACCAAAGGCCAGTTGGTCTCCTCCAACCTCTTGCCATTCCGGAATGGAAGTTTGACCACATTGAAATGGACTTCGTAACTGGGTTTCCAAAGTCCAAGCGTGGCAATGATGCTATATTCGTTGTCATCGACAAACTCACCAAAGTGGCTCACTTTCTGCCTATCAAAGAGTCGATCACTGCAGCTCAATTGGCGGAACTCTATACCTCTCGCATTGTCTCTCTGCACGGTATTCCTCAAGTGATCTCTTCAAACCGTGGAAACATCTTTACCTCGAAGTTTTGGGATTCTTTTCAGAAGGCCATGGGCACTAACATCCGCTTCAGCACAGCTTTCCATCCTCAAACAAGCGGTCAAGTCGAGCGTGTCAACCAGATTCTTGAAGATATGCTCAGGGCTTGTGTGATCTCCTTCGGCATGAAATGGGAGGATTGTCTTCCTTATGCTTAATTCTCATATAACAACAGTTTTCAAGCAAGTTCGGGCAAGGCCCCTTTTGAAATTCTGTATGGCAGGAAGTGCCGTACCCCTCTCAACTGGTCTGAAACCGGTGAACGTCAGCTTTTGGGTAATGACTTAATCACAGAAGCAGAAGAAATGTGCAAAGTCATTCGTGATAACCTCAAAGCAGCCCAATCCCGCCAGAAGAGCTACTATGATAGTAAGCACCGTGATTTGGCTTTCGAGATCGGAGATCATGTTTACCTCCGTGTCTCTCCTATGAAAGGTACTCGCCGCTTCGGTATCAAAGGGAAGCTTGCCCCTAGATACGTGGGACCTTTCAAGATTGTCAGCAAGAGAGGCGACCTCGCCTATCAACTCAAGCTTCCTTCAAACTTTGCAAATGTTCATGACATGTTCCATGTCTCTCAGCTTCGAAAGTGCTTCAAGACTCCTGACCGCACAGTCAACTTCGAGGACATTGAGCTCCAAGAAGATCTCTCCTATCGTGAGCACCCAGTTGCTATTCTGGAAGAGACTGAACGCAAGACTCACAACAAGTCAATCAAATTTCTCAAAGTCAAATGGTCACACCATTCCGACCGTGAAGCTACCTGGGAACGCGAGGATCACCTCCGTTCTGAGTACCCAGAGTTCTTTCAGTCCTAGATCTCGGGACGAGATCTTTTCGTAGTGGTGGAGTGTTGTAACGCCCCGGATGTAACTTTCCCTATTTGTACTCCAACTCTTGCCGTTTCCGGTGTTAATTTATATTTATTTCTCGGGTTCGGGTCTTTGTCTCCGTGTGTTGTTTTCTTTGTCATGCATCTCATATCATGTCATCATGTGCATTGCTTTTGCATACGTGTTCATCTCATGCATTCGAGCATTTTCCCCATTGTCCGTTTTGCATTCCGGCGCTTCGTTCTCCTCCGGTGGCCATTTCTAGCTTTCTTTCGTGTGTGGGGATTAAACATTTCCGGATTGGACCGAGACTTGCCAAGCGGCCTTGGTTTACTACCGGTAGACCGCCTGTCAAGTTTCGTATCTTTAGGACTTCGTTTGATACTCCAGCGGTTAACCGCGGGACCGCAAAGGCCTCGTGTGTGTTGCAGCCCTACACCCCTCCAATTTGGCCCAAAACCCACCAAACTCTGCTCCATGTCCTAGAGCGTTCGATCATGATCGCGTGTCTGAAAACCGCACCTAATTTGGACTCTCCTAGCTCCCTCTATGCCTATATATATACCCCCCCCCATTCCAAATCTCGGATTCTCTCCCCCCTAACCCTAAAAAAAATAGATCTCCGCCGCCGCCGGACAACGTCCGCGCCGAGCCGGACGTGTCCGGATCCGCCGCCGCCTACCACCACTTGCCACGTGGCCTCGCCTATCCCCGCCGCCGCCGCGGCCCGGGAGCCCGAGGCCAGCCCCCGCGGCCCACATCGCCGCCCGCCGCCGCCTCGCACCAGCTCCGCCGCCCGCCCGGTCGCCCGCCACCGCCCGCGCCGCTCCGCCGCCTCCTCGCTCCGCCCGCTGGCAGCTGCCGCCACCCAGGGCCGCCTGCCACCTCGCCTCGCCGCGGGCCGCCGCCTTCGCCGCGAGCCGTCGCCGCCCGGCGCTGCTCCGCTGCCACCACCGGTCGGCATCGCCAGCCCCGCCTCACCTCCTCACGCCGGCCGCCGCCCTGCCTGTCACCGGTGAACGGCGCTCCGGCTGCCTCGGTTCGCGCGCGGGGTAAAAAAAGAACCCTAGACCTGATCTGAGAGAGGGTTTTTTTCACTAAGTCCCTAAATTTTTAGTCCAAGTTGCTATGTTGGAGGCTCCGTAACTTTGCATCCGTAGCTCCAATTTGGGCATATAGCATATCAAAATGTTCATCTCAGAGAGTACATCATTTCATTCCATTGCATAATTTTCATTTGAGCTCATCGCGATGCCCAAAACGCTGTTAGAAGAGGGCTTCGTGAGTTAATTGTCAAATCTGCTAGTTCATCTTAGACTTTTGTCATTTTTGCCATGATTGTTGTGTGCGTGATATGCCTGTGAGTCCTTCATATGTTTTGATAAGGATTTTGTCTTCTTTCCAGGAGTGCAACCCATGTATTTTTAGGATGTGTGTGGTGACTTGTGCAAGCTTGCAAAGTGAGGCACCCGGTAAATCAGTTTTCAGGGACTTATTAGTTTTCACTAAGTCTGCGATTATTTAGTTCATGGTGCCATATGTTCAGCTTGTTTCCTAGTGATCCGTGCCTCTTTTGAGGATGATCAGTAAAGGAGTTTTGTGTCACATCCCTAGTTCTGGCCTGTCCTATGCTTGCTTCCATCTGAGCATCATGTTTAAATTTTTGAAACCTGAACTGAGGAAGTCAGAAGCCTCAAAACCCTAAATAAAAGAAGGGCAAAAACCCTAAAATCTCATTCATTGTTCCAAAATGTTCTTCTTAGATGTTTAATATTTTGGCAAGGGTTTTGATCTAAACCAAAAATAATGAACATTTTAAAAGGATTTATTTTGGGACTTTGAATTTAAATCAATACTATTTTGAATTTGAACTTATATCCAAATATTACTGAATATATGTTCAAATAACTGAAACATTTTTATGTGCTTTGGTATAATTCCATTGTGCTAAATAAAATGTTCAGGGGAATTTTGTCACTGTTTTTGAATTTGTTTTATTTCAAAACAGTGGCAAAAGATTAAATAAAAACAAAACAGAAGAAAAAAATAAAAAGAACAGAGCCTACCCGGCCTCACCCGTGCAGCCCACCAGAGCCGGCCCAGCTCCTGTGCTGGTCCAGCACTGTGTGGCCCAGCCCACCTCCTCCTCCCTGTCGCCTTCCTCCTCGCGCCAGTAGGCAGAGGAGGGACACAGCACGCGCGCCCGAGCTCGCCACGCCACCACCCTGCTCGTCTGCATCGCCTGGCCACCGCGACGCCGCGCGTCATCTCCTCGGCGCCGCCCCGACCCCCTGGACCCCCTCGTTCTCTCCCTCTCCCTTGTATCTCTCCTCTGTTTCCTCTCTCTCTCACTCGCCGAGCGCAGCCGCAGCCACGCCACCGTAACGCCGCGGCCACCGTCTCCCCCTCGACCCCTCGCTGTGCTTGCGAGCTCCGCCTCGACCCCCTCTTCCTCCCCACTGATCCACGGCCCTCCGGAAGCCCTGCATCGCCGCCCACGTCGCCGTTCCCCTCCTCGGCCACCGGAGATCGTCGCCGTCGATTCGCTGCACTCCGGCCGCCCCCGAGCCCACTAACCCTCCCTACAGCTCCGCGGTGAGCCTCCGTGCAGAACCCCTCTCTCTCCCCTCGCGTTTGCGAGCTCTAGGCCATAGCTCCGCCGCAGCCGAACTCCGGCCGCCGCTGACCTCGTCACCGCCGTCACAACAGCCGCTTGAGCTCGTCTCGGAGCATGTCACCGCACTCAGGAAGCCACCAGGAGCCTAACGCATATCCTAACTCGCCCTCCCGTGCACCACAGTGCCAACCCCGCACTCACCGAACTCCGGCGCCGCCGCGAGCTCCGTTCCGGCGAGCCCCGGCGTTCCCGCAGCCTCCCACCTACCCCATCAGATGCGGGAGAGCCCGGGCTACGCCCCGGTGCCCTCAGCGCGCGAATCCGATGCCCTAGCGCAAGTCCGGCGTGCCCCCGCCGTGCTCTATGGTCACCGCCGGCCAAACTCCGGTGGGCCGATGTGGCCACTTAGTTAGGGGCTAATCACCCTATGAGCCACTGCCATGTGGGCCCCTGCGCCTAATTAGGATTAGTATATTTTTCTGCTTAGTTTAGTCTAATTGCAGTGGCCCCACGCGTCAGTTTGACCGTGCTGACGTGGCCGTTGACTGGGCCCACACGTCAGCGGCACTAACCAGCCCCAGTCACTGACCAGTGGACCCCACTGGTCAGGTTTGACCTGGACCGCACCCCGTTGACCCTCTTACGTCATGCTGACGTAGTGCTGACGCAGTAATGCATTCTCTGGAATTATTTTAATTCTAAATATTTAGGGAATTCCAGAAAATGCCTAAAACTTCTAAAATTCATAGAAATTCAACCGTAACTCCAAATTAAATAATTTATATATGAAAAATTATCAGAAAAATTCGAGGAATCCATCTGTACCATTTTCATGCATGATAGAACAACTTATAGCTGCTGTTTAGCACAAATCAATTAAATGGCATTTGAATAATCACATATGGAGTTTAAATTTGAATCTTGTATTCAAACCAACTTCATTTAATCTGTTGCTAGTTGCATTAGCTCAAAACACATTCATTTTGCCATGTCATGATCATGCATCATATTGTGCATTGCATTGATTGTGTTCCCTTCTATGTTGCCGGTAATTGTCCCCTCTCGATAGACGTGATACCGATGATGTGATCGTTGACACTGATGAAGACTCAATGTTATCTTCAGAAGTGCCAGGCAAGCAAAACCCCCCTTGTTCATTTCGATACAATCCTACTCTCTCGCTCCTGCTCTCTTTTACTGCATTAGGACAACACCGATTCAACTGTTACATGCTGCGGTAGTTGAACCCCTTTATCCTCTGCATGACCTGTCATTGCCACAGTAAATAGATGAAACCCACTAGCATGAGTAGGAGTTGTTTGAGCCCTGTTGTGCCTACTCATTCATGTTTGTTTGTCATGCCTGCTACTGCTTAGAGTTGAGTCAGGTCTGATTCATCGGAGATGAATCAGAGGCGTGTGAACATGTCCTATTGTGTGTGAGCTAAGTGTGTGAACACGATTTGGTAAAGGTAGCGGTGAGAGGCCATGTAGGAGTACATGGTGGGTTGTCTCATTACAGCCGTCCTCAGGAACTGAGTTCTGTGTTTGTGATCCATGATTCAGCTACTACCACGCATTGGGCCCGAAACCAATGGACCCTCTCGGCTTCTTGATCACCCTTGTCCTCTGTCCAGGAGTTGCAAGTAGTTTCTGGTGTTTGTAGTATGCTGGAGGCCGTGCGCAGCGCTGACCGTAGGGGTGGGCTGTGATGCGGTAGGCACGTGGCACGGTGTACCGGGCGCCCGTTTGGTGTCTCGGGAACCCTGTTGACATCGTTTGGGGCTGTGAGCGAAACTCCGGCCGGATCTCCTCATGGATGGAACCTGAATAGGCGATAAACCTGGACTAGAGACTTGAGTGTTTAGGTAGGCCGTGGCCGACACCCACGTTGGGCTTCCGCTTGAAGGTTGCCGAGTACATGTCGTGTAAACGGCGGTAAGTGGTGAGAGCGTGTGTGAAGAAGTACACCCCTGCAGGGTTAACATCATCTATTCGAATAGCCGTGTCCGCGGAAAAGGACTTCTGGGTTGCTTATATCAGTTCATAGACAAGTGAAAGTGGATACTCTAAAATACGCAAGATAAGCGTGAGTGCTATGGATGGCGTTCTCGTAGGGAGACGGGAGCAGATCCATAGTGGTGTATTGATATGGTGAATATGTGGACTCGTGTGCGCCACCTCAAAAGAATTACTTGCAGTCGTAGTTTAGGATAGCCACTGAGTCAAAGCTGGCTTGCTGTAGTTAAACCCCACCACCCCTTTGTTGATAATGATGCATATGTAGATAGTTCTGATGTAAGTCTTGCTGGGTACATTTGTACTCACGTTTGCCTATTTTATGTTTTTGCAGAGAGACTTCGGTCTCGCTAGTAGTTTCACGTGGACTTCGACGTTTAGCTTGATACCTCAGCTACGATCTTGTGCCCTCGGCAGGATCTGATAGATAGTCAGGCTTCTCAGCCTTTTTCATTTATAGATGTCTGTACTCAGACATGATAGCTTCCGCTTGTGCTTTGACTTGTATGCTCTGAGTGTTGGGTCATGAGACCCATGTTTGTAATATCTCGCTCCTCGGAGCCTATTGAATAAACTACTTGAGTCGTAGAGTCATTTTGTGATGCCATGTTGTATTGCACATATCGAGCATATTGTGTGTATGTTATTGAAATGCTTGGTATGTGTGGGATCTGACCATCTAGTTGTTTATCTTTAGTAGCCTCTCTTACCGGGAAATGTCTCCTAGTGTTTCCACTGAGCCACGGTAGCTTGCTACTGCTCCGGACACTTAGGCTGGCCGGCATGTGTCCTTCTTCGTTCCTGTGTCTGTCCCTTCGGGGAAATGTCACGCATTGAGTACCGGAGTCCTGTTAGCCCGCTACAGCCCGGTTTATCGGAGTCCTGCTAGCCCAGTGCTACAGCCCGGACCCACTTGCTGATGACCGACACGTTCGAAGCTGGGTCATGGATGCCTGTCCCTGTAAGTCTGTGCCACTTTGGGTTTACGACTAGTCATGTCAGCCCGGGCTCCTTATCATATGGATGCTAGCGACACTATCATATACGTGAGCCAAAAGACGCAAACGGTCCCGGGCAGAGGTAAGGCGACACCCGTGGGGATACCGTGTGTGAGGCCGCAAAGTGATATGAGGTGTTACCGGCTAGATCGATGTGACATCGAGTCGGGGTCCTGACAGCGTTGGTATCAGAGCTTGACTGCCTGTAGGATTACCAAGCCAAACTGGTCGAAGTTGAGTCTAGAAATTCTTTATTTATATAAGGGAATTGATTGTGGGATGGAACGTAAGGCTCTTTTACTCCTTATATCTCATGCCCTTCTGATCTGAGTCATCTTATCTTTCCTACGGGGATTAAGAACTAGGCTATCTCTTCTTTCTATCAGGATCACGTGTTACTAATCCGTAGACTTATAAGATTGTTGGATTAAGCCTCAGTTCAGTTTCTACCTCTGTATGTTAATTATTGATCTCGAAACCTTGATATTGTGCTTCTGAGTGGTTATGCCACCATTTTGTGAATGTCTCAAATCTCTTCTGAGCATTTACAACCGTTATGCTATCCGAGTCATTCCAGGTTTCTAAATAGTCTGATGCATTTGCAAAATCCTTTTCCTCTGGTTTCGATGCTCCTTTATGCCAGCTCAATCACACTAATTGTTGAGTTGAGGTATTCTATTGCCTTGACATTATGTTGGAGTTACTATTATGGCCCTAGGTGTTTAGGGTGTCACCTAGTAATCTAGCAATGTTTTGTGATCCCCAGTGTGATGATTCTGGCTTTTATTCTCGAAAGCATCCCGTGATGCCACTTAGTAGTAGGTATTCTACTCCTTGGGCTTTGAACCCGAGATTCACTCTACTTACTTCATGTTGATAGTGTTTGCTAGTTCCTTCAGGATATTAGTAACTTTGCGATAGTCCTCGAGGTCCGTGGTATTTCCTTCTTCCAAATACTATGAACCGCTTATGGCAGATGTTTATTGGATCAAAAGATCACAATTAGAGTACTCTTGAGGAGTTCTCCATTCATAAATCGTGACTCTGCCAGTTCTACCTTTCTGCATGGGTTATCCGGAAGAAATATGTTGAACTTGGTTCGACATACTAATCTATGCATCCACAACTCAGAAAATTATATGTTCCTTTGAGTTGTTCTCCTTAGTTGCATTCTGACCCTCGTCTATCAATTGATAGTCAAGAGTATGCGTGTGTTCGTTTATCGATGCCTATTACTCTTGTGGTCCGTCAAGCCATTCTGTCCTGAATGACTAGGAGAAACAAACTCCAGTACCTCATCCATATCCAGGATCGGGTCAAAGAAGTTGTCTTCCACAGATCAGATGCAATCCAGCTTTTGATTCTGTTCTACCCTGAAGTATTACCGTCTTTATGTCAGGATTTTCATGAGGATTGCACCGGCTCTTATGAATTCTTGATGTAGTGATACTTCTCGCCATCATTATTCATCCCTCGGTTCCGTGTTGTCGCAACCGGAATGCCGACAAGTGAATCGTGATGTGTGAATTCAATACTCCTAGCAACCTTGTTGCTTGGTAGTTAATGGACAATAATTTCATTCTGGCGTGTTGGGTTTTGAATCATCCTTCTAGGACTGATCGTGCTACCTAGTCCTTATTTCGGTGCACCCTTCGATTGATGAGTTAGGATCTTGTCCAGTCCTCACTCATTTGATCATATCGTCTTGCCCTCAAAAGCGAGATTGTTCTCGAGCTTAGTAACATATCGGTGGTTCGTGATTTTTCGGATATCTTCTCGAAAGTATCACCAGGTTGTCACCTGACTGTTATGTTGAGCTCGTGATCAAGTCGGTTTATCCTGTAAACCACCCTTTCTCCAAGAATCCGTGTTGGATATCCCTGAGCTAGTTGGTTAAGCTAGACAACAACTTGGAGAATTGGAAGATAAAAGCTTGCCTAACTTAGTTTGTTCCAAAGGAATATTCTTGTGTAGTATGTGTTGAAGAAAGATGATATCTTCATCGATTGGTCCCTGTGATCAGTTGCTGGACCTATTGTCTTATCAATCCTTTGATTTGAGTGTGGGCTATCGTCAAATCAAATCAGTACCAACGATGCTCGCAATGTTGTCTTATTCGTGGTTGATCCCTCGAGCATACACCATTACATCTTTGGTCTGACCAATGCTATCACTTGTTCACTTAACTATGGAATTCCTTTTAAAAGGAAACCCAGATGAATTGTTGTTGTGCCCATTGACAACCTCCTTGTCTTCTCCATAATTTTGCTGAACATTAAGCTAGTGTTGGAAACTTTTGAAAGCATTTGTTCATGCTAGCTCATGAAGCATATGTTCGGATGTAAGAAGTGACTTCCTCTAGTTCATGTGCATTTGATGCAAGTTGCCGCCGTGGACTCGAGAAAGTCAATGTTGCTTTCTTTGGAATCATTCCAAATCAGTCATGCACACGTGCGAAGAATGCTGTGGTTTGAAGACTTGCAACCTTCAATCTATATGTATCCCTGGCACACCAAGCCACTGATTGATTTGTTCAAGGAGAAGGAGTTTCTTCATAAGAGCTAATCCGGACTTATGTAAGGACTTCGATACCCTCGTTGATGGTTCCCCCTCCTGAACTCGGTAGTGTTTTATTATAAGACTACTATGTGGTCATGCTTGTCTGGGACAACGTGTTCACATGTGTGTAGCAGAACCAGCTCATGTTTTGGAGCTTACTATCGTAGTTCATTCCCCGAGAATCTCGCAACGTCATCTCGTCGATTTGTGTTGCAAACTTTCATTTTTCTTTCTAGACTCGATGAGTCTGGAATATCCTGACACCAACCAGATCTGATTCTCAGGCAGATATGATGGTTGGAGCATTTCCCAAGAACTATAATATTGGTCCCTCTATAACCGGTAAAGTGGATGTCGTGGCCAACACACCCAGCCGGAAGATCCATTATTGTAGTATCTTGATTGAAGAAGTTGGCCACCTCCCCATAGGGATTTCGTAGGATTTACTTCCTAGTTACCCCTATGGATTTCTGTGTTCCGAAGTCCGACCTTTTTACTTGATGTTCTAGATATCAAACCATATCTATGAATGGGTTACGCTAGCACATCAAGGAGAACATTAGAAGCGGAGTGCTAAATGTCTCTCGGTCGATCGTCCAGATTTTGTTCCTTGGCTCGCTAAGGTGAAATCTGAGAAAGTGTTATCCTCCTTTGCATCTGCATCGTCCATCGCTATTCATCATGGTAGTATGTTGTGTTGTCAGCATCCTTGACACGGATGTTGGTAAAATCTTGATGATTATGGAAATGCTCAAGTTCTTGAGAGCACGCACAAGCGCTACGTGTTATCATCGGCACTAACTGGGATTCCTCTCAGTTTCCTCGGCAATGCTATGACCTTTTAAAACAGTGAATTCACTCTCTATTGTTGGGTTCTTCCCCAGTTACCAGAATCATTCCCAGCATTTGCATTTTGTTCCCAGCTTGAACTGCCAATGTGCCATTCTACCATGGGTCTCTTCCATTTCCGGTGGTAAGCAAATTCATCCATTACGTTGTCTTCAACAAGGTAATCCACATCATCCAAGTCCGAGTATGCCATTCTACTGACCCCCGCCAATCGATTGCTGTGATTTGCCTTAGGCTGATATAGAGAGTCTCAATGATCTCTATATCAAAGGTAATTCTTTTTGCCACTTAAGATAATAATCTACGAATCACCCTCCTCCAGGATGTTTCGTCGTGGTATCATGGCAACTCAATTCCTCGCTACGTTGACAATCGTTTACCACCTTCTTAGGTGTGGAATCGTTGTCTACCTAGTGAACCTTCGTCATCTGTTCCACTCCATCCCTCTAGAGGTATGCTTCGTCTCTCAGCTTGAGAGATGTTGCTATGTCACATTCCGGGAGTTAATCCTGAGTTGTTCGACCTTCGAGAAGACCGATCCTTCCAGAGTTTTCCTTTCCTCTTCTTGCCATGATTAGTTGGAATTCTCAGAGCAAGACGACATGACAAAGATGGTGTTCAAATCAACGTTCATTGAAGTGCACCCTGGATCGTGAAGATTATACTAGTTTGCGTTTCCCCTTCATCCTACCCTACGCTTGAATCTCGAGACGAGATTCTTGTTTAGTGGGGGTGAGTTGTCACATCCCTAGTTCTGGCCTGTCCTATGCTTGCTTCCATCTGAGCATCATGTTTAAATTTTTGAAACCTGAACTGAGGAAGTCAGAAGCCTCAAAACCCTAAATAAAAGAAGGGCAAAAACCCTAAAATCTCATTCATTGTTCCAAAATGTTCTTCTTAGATGTTTAATATTTTGGCAAGGGTTTTGATCTAAACCAAAAATAATGAACATTTTAAAAGGATTTATTTTGGGACTTTGAATTTAAATCAATACTATTTTGAATTTGAACTTATATCCAAATATTACTGAATATATGTTCAAATAACTGAAACATTTTTATGTGCTTTGGTATAATTCCATTGTGCTAAATAAAATGTTCAGGGGAATTTTGTCACTGTTTTTGAATTTGTTTTATTTCAAAACAGTGGCAAAAGATTAAATAAAAACAAAACAGAAGAAAAAAATAAAAAGAACAGAGCCTACCCGGCCTCACCCGTGCAGCCCACCAGAGCCGGCCCAGCTCCTGTGCTGGTCCAGCACTGTGTGGCCCAGCCCACCTCCTCCTCCCTGTCGCCTTCCTCCTCGCGCCAGTAGGTAGAGGAGGGACACGGCGCGCGCGCCTGAGCTCGCCACGCCACCACCCTGCTCGTCTGCATCGCCTGGCCACCGCGACGCCGCGCGTCATCTCCTCGGCGCCGCCCCGACCCCCTGGACCCCCTCGTTCTCTCCCTCTCCCTTGTATCTCTCCTCTGTTTCCTCTCTCTCTCACTCGCCGAGCGCAGCCGCAGCCGCGCCACCGTAACGCCGCGGCCACCGTCTCCCCCTCGACCCCTCGCTGTGCTTGCGAGCTCCGCCTCGACCCCCTCTTCCTCCCCACCGATCCACGGCCCTCCGGAAGCCCTGCATCGCCGCCCACGTCGCCGTTCCCCTCCTCGGCCACCGGAGATCGTCGCTGTCGATTCGCTGCACTCCGGCCGCCCCCGAGCCCACTAACCCTCCCTACAGCTCCGCGGTGAGCCTCCGTGCAGAACCCCTCTCTCTCCCCTCGCGTTTGCGAGCTCTAGGCCATAGCTCCGCCGCAGCCGAACTCCGGCCGCCGCTGACCTCGTCACCGCCGTCACTACAGCCGCTTGAGCTCGTCTCGGAGCATGTCACTGCACTCAGGAAGCCACCAGGAGCCTAACGCATATCCTAACTCGCCCTCCCGTGCACCACAGCGCCAACCCCGCACTCACCGAACTCCGGCGCCGCCGCGAGCTCCGTTCCGGCGAGCCCCGGCGTTCCCGCAGCCTCCCACCTACCCCATCAGATGCGGGAGAGCCCGGGCTACGCCCCGGTGCCCTCAGCGCGCGAATCCGATGCCCTAGCGCAAGTCCGGCGTGCCCCCGCCGTGCTCTGTGGTCACCGCCGGCCAAACTCCGGCGGGCCGATGTGGCCACTTAGTTAGGGGCTAATCACCCTATGAGCCACTGCCATGTGGGCCCCTGCGCCTAATTAGGATTAGTATATTTTTCTGCTTAGTTTAGTCTAATTGCAGTGGCCCCACGCGTCAGTTTGACCGTGCTGACGTGGCCGTTGACTGGGCCCACACGTCAGCGGCACTAACCAGCCCCAGTCACTGACCAGTGGACCCCACTGGTCAGGTTTGACCTGGACCGCACCCCGTTGACCCTCTTACGTCATGCTGACGTAGTGCTGACGCAGTAATGCATTCTCTGGAATTATTTTAATTCTAAATATTCAGGAAATTCCATAAAATGCCTAAAACTTCTAAAATTCATAGAAATTCAACCGTAACTCCAAATTAAATAATTTATATATGAAAAATTATCAGAAAAATTCAAGGAATCCATCTGTACCATTTTCATGCATGATAGAACAACTTATAGCTGCTGTTTAGCACAAATCAATTAAATGGCATTTGAATATTCACATATGGAGTTTAAATTTGAATCTTGTATTCAAACCAACTTCATTTAATCTGTTGCTAGTTGCATTAGCTCAAAACACATTCATTTTGCCATGTCATGATCATGCATCATATTGTGCATTGCATTGATTGTGTTCCCTTCTATGTTGCCGGTAATTGTCCCCTCTCGATAGACGTGATACCGATGATGTGATCGTTGACACTGATGAAGACTCAATGTTATCTTCAGAAGTGCCAGGCAAGCAAAACCCCCCTTGTTCATTTCGATACAATCCTACTCTCTCACTCCTGCTCTCTTTTACTGCATTAGGACAACACCGATTCAACTGTTACATGCTGCGGTAGTTGAACCCCTTTATCCTCTGCATGACCTGTCATTGCCACAGTAAATAGATGAAACCCACTAGCATGAGTAGGAGTTGTTTGAGCCCTGTTGTGCCTACTCATTCATGTTTGTTTGTCATGCCTGCTACTGCTTAGAGTTGAGTCAGGTCTGATTCATCGGAGATGAATCAGAGGCGTGTGAACATGTCCTACTATGTGTGAGCTAAGTGTGTGAACACGATTTGGTAAAGGTAGCGGTGAGAGGCCATGTAGGAGTACATGGTGGGTTGTCTCATTGCAGCCGTCCTCAGGAACTGAGTTCTGTGTTTGTGATCCATGATTCAGCTACTACCACGCATTGGGCCCGAAACCAATGGACCCTCTCGGCTTCTTGATCACCCTTGTCCTCTGTCCAGGACTTGCAAGTAGTTTCTGGTGTTTGTAGTATGCTGGAGGCCGTGCGCAGCGCTGACCGTAGGGGTGGGCTGTGATGCGGTAGGCACGTGGCACGGTGTACCGGGCGCCCGTTTGGTGTCTTGGGAACCCTGTTCACATCGTTTGGGGCTGTGAGCGAAACTCCGGCCGGGTCTCCTCATGGATGGAACCCGAATAGGCGATAAACCTGGACTAGAGACTTGAGTGTTTAGGTAGGCCGTGGCCGACACCCACGTTGGGCTTCCGCTTGAAGGTTGCCGAGTACATGTCGTGTAAACGGCGGTAAGTGGTGAGAGCGTGTGTGAAGAAGTACACCCCTGCAGGGTTAACATCATCTATTCGAATAGCCGTGTCCGCGGAAAAGGACTTCTGGGTTGCTTATATCAGTTCATAGACAAGTGAAAGTGGATACTCTAAAATACGCAAGATAAGCATGAGTGCTATGGATGGCGTTCTCGTAGGGAGACGGGAGCAGATCCATAGTGGTGTATTGATATGGTGAATATGTGGACTCGTGTGCGCCACCTCAAAAGAATTACTTGCAGTCGTAGTTTAGGATAGCCACCGAGTCAAAGCTGGCTTGCTGCAGTTAGACCCCACCACCCCTTTGTTGATAATGATGCATATGTAGATAGTTCTGATGTAAGTCTTGCTGGGTACATTTTTACTCACGTTTGCCTATTTTATGTTTTTGCAGAGAGACTTCGGTCTCGCTAGTAGTTTCACGTGGACTTCGACGTTTAGCTTGATACCTCAGCTACGATCTTGTGCCCTCGGCAGGATCTGATAGATAGTCAGGCTTCTCAGCTTTTTCATTTATAGATGTCTGTACTCAGACATGATAGCTTCCGCTTGTGCTTTGACTTGTATGCTCTGAGTGTTGGGTCATGAGACCCATGTTTGTAATATCTCGCTCCTCGGAGCCTATTGAATAAACTACTTGAGTCGTAGAGTCATTTTGTGATGCCATGTTGTATTGCACATATCGAGCATATTGTGTGTATGTTATTGAAATGCTTGGTATGTGTGGGATCTGACCATCTAGTTGTTTATCTTTAGTAGCCTCTCTTACCGGGAAATGTCTCCTAGTGTTTCCACTGAGCCACGGTAGCTTGCTACTGCTCCGGAACACTTAGGCTGGCCGGCATGTGTCCTTCTTCGTTCCTGTGTCTGTCCCTTCGGGGAAATGTCACGCATTGAGTACCGGAGTCCTGTTAGCCCGCTACAGCCCGGTTTACCGGAGTCCTGCTAGCCCAGTGCTACAGCCCGGATCCACTTGCTGATGACCGACACGTTCGAAGCTGGGTCATGGATGCCTGTCCCTGTAAGTCTGTGCCACTTTGGGTTTACGACTAGTCATGTCAGCCCGGGCTCCTTATCATATGGATGCTAGCGACACTATCATATACGTGAGCCAAAAGACGCAAACGGTCCCGGGTAGAGGTAAGGCGACACCCGTGGGGATACCGTGCGTGAGGCCGCAAAGTGATATGAGGTGTTACCGGCTAGATCGATGTGACATCGAGTCGGGGTCCTGACATTTTGTTAATCATGTTATGCTCTATCCATCCATGTCTTTGTTTGCAATTATGGGGCACCCTAGCTTGAGTCAATCAAGCTCTACTTTTGCTTTGTTGTGAGTCTGGGCAGATCGTCAACTTGTTTGCGATTTTGCCGATGTTATTGTAGTTGATCCGTGCATGCTATGCCATTGTTCTTGCCATGTCTAGCTTGCATTTTGTGCCTTCTTAATGGATGTATGCTTGCCTTGCCATGACTTGCACCGTGGTGAGTGCATCGAGCTCGTTTACGTGCCTTCGTGAGTTATATTTCAGCATGTCCCAGTTTTCACTAAGTCTGAAAACTGATTGTATTTTAGCTATGTTCGTGTGGCCATTAGTATATTTTATGAACCATTTTGGCCCCAGGTCATTTTGGGTCTTTTGTTAAGCTTGTTGAGTAGCTCCATGCCATGTTCTTCTTTGTCTTAATCAGGTATCATGTTGTTTTGCTGCTCCGAAGAGGGCTTCCCGATCTGAAATTTCAGACGAGTGTTAATTTCACTAAGTCTGGAATCTGTTTTGCATTTGCGTTTTTGCCATGCTTGTTTGAACCTCATAATGGATGGATTGGCCGTGGCTCATTGCTAGTCTTTTGTTAAGCATCTTGTGTGCATCCCTGCCAGGTATTTTGTTGTCATGATTGGTGGCTGTAGCATGTTCGTTTTGTTGCATTTAGATGCCTACTTGCTGTAAATTGCAGACCGGTGTCATTCTTAAAACGCTTGCCATTTCCAAACCGTAACTCCGTTTCCAATGATCTTTATATTGTTTTCAAGCGATTTCATCCCCTCTTTCCAGTGGAACCCTTGGAATTCCATGTTGATGCCAGGTTCATGCATTTCCTGCCATATCTTGCATTTTGCATCTTGTATCGCATCTCGCATAGCATATCATCATTTCATCATATTGCTTGGTCTTGCACGTGGTTGATTGTATCCTTGTTGCTTGTTTGTCTTGTTTGGGTAGAGCCGGGAGACGAGTTCGCTAATGAGGAGCCCGTTGAGTTTGCTCTTGAGGATCCAGTCAACTCTAACAACTGTGCATGCAAGATGATCATACCCTCGAAATCACTACTATCTTTGCTATGCTAGTTTGCTTGCTCTTTTGCTGTGCCATTGCTGCGATGCCTACCTTTTGCTTGTCAGCCTCCCAAATTGCCATGTCAACCTCTAACCCACCATGTCCTAGCAAACCGTTGATTGGCTATGTTACCGCTTTGCTCAGCCCCCTCTTATAGCGTTGCTAGTTGCAGGTGAAGATTGGAGGTCGTTCCTTGTTGGAACATTTATTTACTTGTTGGGATATCATTATATTGCTATGTTATCTTAATGCATCTATATACTTGGTAAAGGGTGGAAGGCTCGGCCTCTTGCCTAGTGTTTTGTTCCACTCTTGCCGCCCTAGTTTCCGTCAGATCGGTGTTATGTTCCCGGATTTTGCGTTCCTTACGCGGTTGGGTTATTATGGGAACCCCTTGATATTTCGCCTTGATTAAAGCTTTTCCAGCAATGCCCAACATTGGTTTTACCATTCGCCACCTAGCCCTTTTCTTTCCCTTGGGTTCTGCAGACTCAAGGGTCATCTTGTTTTACCCCCTCGGGCCAGTGCTTCTCTGAGTGTTGGTCCACCTGTCAGCTACCGGTGGCCACCAGGGGTAACTCTGGGCTGGCCTACCCGTACCTAGGACAATCTGAGTGTGCCCTGAGAAAGAGATATGTGCAGCTCCTATCAGGATTTGTCGGCACATTCGGGCGGTGTTGCTGGTCTTGTTTTAACTTGTCGAAGTGTCTTGAGTTACCGAGATACCGAGTCTGATCGGAATGTCTTGGGAGGAGGTCTATTCCTTCGTTGACCGTGAGAGCTTGTCGTGGGCTAAGTTGGGACTCCCCTGCAGGATTGAACTTTCGAAAGCCGTGCCCGCGGTTATGGGCAGATTGGAATTTGTTAATGTCCGGCTGTAGATAACTTGAACCTTAATTAATTAAAATGAATCAACTGAGTGTGTTACCGTGATGGCCTCTTCTCGGCGGAGTCCAGGAAGTGGACACGATGTTGGAGTTATGCTTGCGCATGTTGTTCTTCTAGGTTCTCGCTCGCGCTTTGCCTCCTCTTCTCGCTCTCTTTTGTGTATAAGTTAACCACCACATATGCTAGCCGCTTGCTGCAGCTCCACATATATATTTGCCTATCCTTCCTATAAGCTTAAATAGTCTTGATCGCGAGGGTGCGAGATTGCTGAGTCCCTGTGGCTCACAGTACTATAACTCCAGATGCAGGTCCAGGTGATTCCGCTCCAGGTGACGAGTGTGAGCTCAAGTGGGAGTTCGATGAGGACTCTCAGCGTTACTACGTGTCTTTTCCTGATGATCAGTAGTGGTGCCCAGTTGGGGGTGATTGGGACCGTGTCGCATGTTGGGTTCTCTTCTATTTTGGCACCGTAGTCGGGCCATGAGTGTGTTGGTTGATGTAATGTTATTTATGTTCTTGATTGACGTGGCGAGTGTAAGCCAACTATGCTATCTCCCCTTATTATTTACATTACATGGGATGTTGTGAAGATTGCCTAACTTGCGACATATGCCTTCAATGCGATTATGTCTCTAAGTCGTGCCTCGACACGTGGGAGCTATAGTCGCATCGAGGGTGTTACAAAATTGGTCCGACTGGACACAAGTGGCGGCTGGGTTTCTGTCTTCCTCCTTTCTCTTTACATTAACATAGAACTAGAAGGAAAGAAGACAAGAGAAGGTTAGAAGAAGAATTAGGGCATGTGGCTAATTTTCTTGGACTCACAAAAAAATGCTTGGTCCGAGAAAATTAGAAAATGCCAGATCGAACGATAAGAATTCAAACTCATTTGAATTTTATTCAAATGGGTTTGAACTAGGACGAGGTTTTAGGAGTTTCCAAAAAATGTTGAGAATTTTTGTAGAGCTCCGGGAAATGATGAAAGAATAAATGGCAAGGTTAGAGAGTCAACAGTTGAAGAAGAAAAAGGCCAAGGGATTTAATATGCAAGTGTGTTAAGGTGAATTCCAAATTAAAGAAATATTTACTATAGCTCCCTAATATCGGGAGGATATGTTATAAAGAGAAGTCACCCTTCCCTCGATTTAAATGGATCAAAGATCCATGCCATTTATTTAGTTGAGTTAAGAAAAGAAATGGCATGATGGCATGATGACATGATGCAACGCAAAATATGCAATGATGCATGCAACAGACAAAACAAAACACCCGACGGAACTCGGAAAACATGGAAGGCATCTGAAGCTCCGGTCTTGGGGCGTCACAACACAGCTCACCTCCTGGAAAGAGACGGGCCTGTCGTGGGGTAAAGAAGGAGAGCTGACCGGACTCCAAACATGCGTCCAAACCCTGGTGGACAAGAAGCTCAAACTTGTCAACGTAGTCCAGGTTATGCTCATCCGCCGGATCCTCCCGTGTCAACAACGGGCTTTCAACCTGTGGGAGTTCGACCCGGTGCAGCACCAAACTCTAAGCAGGCTCTTCGACACAACGTATGAAGATGCCTGGAAGGTGCTTTTCAAGGGCGCCGAGGCCCTCGCATCCGCTACCGAGGATCGCGGATTCAGCACGCAGCGTCGCGCTCGTGCTATAAGCTGTTTTTACCTTTTATAGGGTATTAGTTTTTCATAGTTTGACTCCATGCGGGATCTTAAGCTCCCTTACCTTTGACAGGATTGGCAGGAGACGTCCGGACAGATCAACTGTCCGGCTCCTTTACCCGAAGGCCCAGCGGACGCTCGCTTGGCGAAGCTGCTAGTTCCAGCACCCTATGTGGTGCCGGAGAAGAAGGCCAAGAAGAAGGCCATGGGGACTCGGAAGAGTGCCCGGCGCCTGGGGGTGTCGGATTCATCATCCGACGACTCCAAGACGCCCTCCCATGAAGACGAGGAGGAGGAAGAAGAGACCTCTCCCCCTCCAGCGGGGGGAGAGAAGAAAAGGAAGGCCGCCCCAACTGGGGAGGCCGAAGGGTCCAAGAAGGGGAAAACCCTTCCTCCAGACGGCTCCAGAAACGCGGCGAAGAGGAGTGGCCGCACAGGGCCAAGCCCCTGGCGAGATCGTAAGTGTCCGGATACCAGAATGATTCATAGTATTCTTCCATTGCACAGCTTTTCCTTATGTCGAACATGTTTATGCAGTCCACCCAAAGACCAGCTCGACGTGTCGTCGAGCGGTTCCCTGGATTCGTCGGATGTGAATTCTCTTCTGACGGCTACCTCCCCCCACCCTACGGACGACGCCGAGGTGCTGTCCCAACAGGTTCCAAGCCAGGAGGAGGTGGTCCTGGAGGCGCCGCAAGGCGACCTCCCGGACTCCAGGCGCAAAGGGGATAAAACCCCCAAGGGCTCCGAGTCCGGCCTTGAGCCAGACACTGCGCCGGAACCTTCAATGGTTTCGGACTCTAGTAGGCGGCCTCCTTCCAAGAGGAGCGAGCCTACCGAGCCGGTGACCTCCGTCCAACCGGAGGCACTTGACAATTTGCTGGAGACACTTAACGGCGCCTCCATCGACAAGGAGCACCACACTATTATGAGTGCGGTGACCCAGAAGGTTCAGTCCGCCAAGAGCGGACTGACTGAAGCCTGTGCCAGCCTTCTAACAAGCTTTGAGGTAGGTAAAGAATATGTAAAATATTACCGCATAGATAGTAGCCCCTGATGCTCTATTTGGCGTTCGGAAAGAAGAGCCGAATAGAGGATCTAATAATCGCATGAGTCTAACATAATCAAGTCAATATGCGTATGCAGGCTTCGCTGCTGGCCTCCGCCGCACTGACTACGGAGGTGGATACGCTGAAGCAGAACCTCGCGCGGTCCGAGAACAAGCTCGGCCATGCCAAGAGGCAACTCGAGGAGAAGGAAGGTAAATAATACCTTGCGCAATTATATAGAGAAGATGTGGTTGCAAAAAATGACAGGATCAACGTGCTATTATAGGGGCCACGGCCGAGGTGGCAACCCTTAAGCAAGCGCTCACCGAGGCCGAAAACAGGGCGGCCGCGGAGCGCACGGAGAGAGAGAAATAGGAGGTGCGTGTGGAGGAGGTGTAGAAAGAGCTCCAGGCTCTCGTGAAAAAACACAAGAGTTTGGAGCTTGACTCAAAGACGCAAGTGTCCGAGCTTGTGGCAGCCTTCAAAAGCGCGAAGTCTGCCAAGGCCGAAGCCCGGAAAGCCCTCAAAGAAATTGACGCGATGAAGAAGATAGCGGCGGGTAAGGCATTCATTATGCAAAGCAAGCACGTGAAAGTGAATTATTTGTTACTTACCCGAGTCCGGAGCTCTCTAGGAGCATTCGCAGAATTGCCCCACAGTGCGTCTGATGCCGCCACCTACTACCGAGGCGAGGAGGGGAGGTCGACGGAGAAGGTGTTCTGGTCTCAGTATGCTGAGGCCGGACACCTGGTGCCTTTGAGCGACCAGCTGAAGCAGATGGTCGAGCTCCACAAGGTTGCCGAACAGGCCATAAAGGGCCTCATAGTTCGGCTGTGGCCTAGAGAGGCTCTGCCTGGGAGCTCCTTCGGGCTGGTGAGGTGGCTGGTGGATGCATGTCCACGGCTTGAAGTAATCAAGCGCTCCGTCTACATCGAAGGTGCCCGTAGGGCGCTTGCCCGTGCTAAAGTGCACTGGGGCAAGATGGATGCGGAGAAGCTGGTGAAGGACGGGCCGCCGCCGGGCAAGGAGCATCGCGTCCCGGAAGCGTATTATGAGGGCATCCTGAAGGGTGCCTGCCTTATAGCGGATAAATGCTCCAAAGATGTAATTTTTGAGTAAACTCGCATTTGTGATCCTGTACGCTGAAAACTTGTTCATATGCGCTAAGCAACACTTTTGAATTTAAAATATTACCTTCTGTGCGACCGTTTCTCAAATTTGAGAGATGGCGAGTCGTCGGCTTCTGCCCCCATGCCACGAGTGCTGGGGTGTTCGGGATAAACATGAGCGCTCTTTTTCCCATTCTTGGGTCCTTCGAGGGAGGCGCTCAACACAACGAACAAGGCAATCAGACTATAATGCTTGAACACTCTCACTTAGCCATAGAATTCTATAATTTTAAATTTTGGCGAAGCCCCTAGTGTTCGAAAGACCGAGTTCGGGGCGCTATCGACGCCTAGGCCGGACAAAGCCGACTCCTTGATCTAAGCGGCATAAGTCTTTAGGGACTCGAAAACCTCTCGAACAGCGACCAGCTCTCGCCTCATCATGACGGCCAGTTTTAGCTTTCTCTACTGAGGTGCTTAGCCCAGCTCAACTGGGGCACAATCGCAGTAGTTCTCCTAGTGCTACCTTAGCCGATATGACGGAACGTAAGGTACCAAAACATAGGAGCCGGGCAAACCCAACTATTGACCCAAGACATGATTTGGAGCCGATGCATATAATGCTATAAGTTCGGGGTGCCGCACTTGTGAAAGTGTTCGGACTTCTCACACCATGTTGTGGGGTACTTAAGCCCCTGGCGTATTGGCCGTACCAAAGTGTACGGGTGCAACATGTCATTAATGAACATATATTCATAAAAAAAGAGGTAATGCGATAATAGATGAAAGCTATGCATTGTTTATTTAAAAAAGTTGCGATCAAAGCAGAACGATACAAATAGTGCGATAAGCAAAAGATGGGACTATCAAATATGTCCTTTCCAGGGGCGAGCTGCGGAATGTTATGCGAAACAAGTATACTGCTCGTTATAGAGACCACCTTAGAGTTCCGCAGTGCGGCATGGCTTTCTGCTTCCCTGGTTGTATCGTTTGTGCGGCAATTGTACTGCCGGACAAGCCTTTCGAAGAATGGAGTCCTGAAAATAAGAGAAAATTAAGAAATTGGCAGCCCCTAGTGCGGTTTAAGCCGCGTTTTGGGCATGTCGTGATGGTGCCCCTCCCCCTGTTCCCATGGTATTTCTAGAGCGTAGTTATGTACGCGCAACACTGGTTTCGCAAGTTCGCGAGGGCTGGGGTTGGGGTCGCATTGCTACGCTTGCTGGGAACCTGCCAGGCGGTCTTGTTGTAGGTTACCCCGGGCGCGCTTGACGGTGTCCAGATGTTTAATGGCCGGACTGGAGAATTTCCTTGAGAGGCTGCTTTGTACTTCCGCTGCGATAGCCGCCGTATGCTCCTCCGTTCAGAAAGAGCGTTCGGTGTTTCCATTGACCGTGATGACTCCTCGAGGGCCTGGCATCTTGAGCTTGAGGTATGCATAGTGCGGCACCGCATTGAACTTGGCAAATGCGGTTCGCCCGAGCAGTGCGTGATAGCCACTGTGGAACGGGACTATGTCGAAGATTAACTCCTCACTTCGGAAATTATCCGGAGATCCGAATACCACTTCAAGTGTAACTGAGCCTATATAGTTGGCTTCTACACCTGGTATGACGCCTTTAAAGGTCGTTCTGGTGGGTTTAATCCTCGAGGGATCGATGCCCATTTTCCGCGTTGTATCTTGATAAAGCAAGTTCAGGCTGCTGCCGCCGTCCATAAGGACTCTAGGGAGGTGAAATCCGTCAATAATTGGGTCTAGAACCAATGCGGCGAATCCGCCATGACGGATGCTAGTGGGGTGGTCCCTTCGATCAAGAGTGATTGGGCAGGAAGACCATGGGTTGAACTTTCGGGCGACTAGATCCATCGCGTATATGTCCCTTAGCACACGCTTCCGCTCCCTCTTGGGGACGTGGGTTGCGTATATCATGTTCACCGTCCGCACTTGTGGGGGAAAACCTTTCTGTCCGCTGTTGTTAGGCGGCCGGGGCTCCTCCTCGTCATCGCTATGCAACCCCTTGTCTCTACTTTCGTCATTTAACTTGCCTGCCTGCTTGAACACCAAACAATCCCTGTTGGTGTGATTGGCTGGTTTTTCGGGGGTGCCATGTATCTAGCATGAGCGGTCGAGTATTCGGTCCAAACTGGACGGGCCCAGAGTATTTCTTTTGAATGACTTTTTCCGCTGACCGGGTTTAGAGCCTTTGAATCCGGCATTAACTGCCGTATCCTCAGCATTGTCGCCGTTAATGCGGCGCTTTTGTTTGTTGCGACACGACCTGCCACTGCTGTCCTTGGTATCCAAATTTCCAGGGCTCTTAGTCACGTTATTGCTACGAGCTAGCCAGCTGTCTTCTCCCGCGCAAAAGCGGGTCATAAGTGTCGTGAGGGCTGCCATAGATTTTGGCTTTTCCTGTCCTAGGTGTCGTGCAAGCCCTCGTTGTGGATGTTATGCTTGAAGGCTGCTAGGGCCTCTGCGTCCGGACAGTCAACGATTTGATTTTTCTTGGTTAGGAACCGTGTCTAGAATTGTCTGGCCGATTCCTCTGGCTGCTGAATTATGTGGCTTAGGTCATCGGCGTCTGGTGGTCGCACATAAGTGCCCTGGAAATTGTCGAGGAATGTAGCTTCTAGGTCCTCCCAACAACCAATTGATTCTGCTGGCAAGCTGTTAAGCCAATGCCGGGCTGGTCCTTTAAGCTTGAGTGGGAGGTATTTGATGGCGTGTAGGTCATCACCGCGGGCCATGTGGATATGAAGGAGATAGTCCTCAATCCATACCGCAGGATCTGCTGTGCCATCGTATGATTCGATGTTCACGAGTTTGAAACCCTCGTGGATTTGATGATCCATTACTTCATCTGTGAAGCATAGTGGGTGACCGGCGCCTCTGTATTGGGCAACATCATGACGCAGCTCAAACGAGCTTTGTCTACTGTGTTCAGCCCGGCCGGATTTACTGTATCCGGCGTGATGAGTACCGTCTTGTGCCATGGGGCGCCCACGTGATCCGTAGATCGATCTTGTTTGCCTTGCCTTTTCCTCCAATATATCTCGCAGGTCTGGCGCATTTTCCCATGCCTTGGTAGTTTTAGAGCGGCGCCGGGGTGCGGCTTGAGTGGAGGGCCGAGAGGCCTCTCTGTCGCGGCCACGGGGTGGCCGGTCGACCGCATCATGCGTTGGTGATGTAGGTTTAGGTGCTTCCTCCTCTAATTGGGGTAGCAACCTGCGCTTTGGGTAGCTCTTGGAGGGGCGTTCGAGTTCATACTCTTCGGCCGCAAGGACTTCAGTCCATCTTTCGGCAAGCAAATCTTGATCAGCTCTAAGCTGTTGCTGTTTTTTCTTGAGGCTGCTCGCCATGGCCATAAGCCTGCGTTTGAAACACTCTTATTCGACGGGATCCTCCGGCGCGACAAATTCGTCGTCGTCGAGGCTTGCCTCGTCTTCGGAGGGAGGCATATAATTATCGTCCTCGACCTCTCTGTCTGCCGCTCTCTCATGAGGGATGGCTTCTCTATCCTCCTGTGCTGAATCTTGCTGGAGGTGGTTGTCTTCGGCACTATCCGCGGTGTTATTATCCGCCGTGCTGGCGGGGTTTAGAGCGGCGCCGCTGACGCCGGTGCTTAGGCTACTTCTTGGAGGGGTCATCCTCCGCTGTTCCATCGCCATTGCCTTCTTTTGGGGTGTCCACCATGTATATATCATACGACAAGGTGGCTTTCCGGTGCCCTATAGGCGCTGGTTCTTGATCGTCTCCTACATCGGCGTCCATACCGTCGATGTCTTCGGAGTCGAAGTCGAGCATGTCGGTTAAATCATCGACAGTGGCTACGAAGTGGGTGGTGGGTGGGCTTTGAATTTCTTCATCATCCGCATCCCAACCTTGCCGACCATAGTCCGGCCAGGGCTCTCCTGACAAAGAGAGAGACTTTAGTGACTTCAGAATATCGCCGAAGGGCGAGTGCTGAAAGATGTCCGCGGTGGTGAACTCCATGATCGGCGCCCAATCAGGTTCGATCGGTCGGGGTGCGGAGGGCTCGGAGTCTTGAGAGGAGTCCGGCTCCTTGGAGTCACGGGCTTCGTAGAGAATAGGGCTGGTGTTCTGCTTGATTGCCGTAGAAATTGCAGCCCCCGAGGTGGTGTCTAACCACCCATCCTCGGTTGGTGTGATCGGCTCCGAGGTAGGGGTCGGAGCGGACACAGGTGCGGCCTCCAGGGCACTGTTCAGCGGCAGAGCTAAATCATGCCCATCGTGACAGTGCGGCGCACTCGGCTGTGGCTCGAATCCGTCGAAGATCTAGTCTCCGCGGATGTCGGTCGTGTAGTTCAAACTTCCAAATCTGACCTGATGGCCAGGGGTGTAGCTTTCGATCTGCTCCAGATGACCAAGAGAATTGGCACGCGGCGCAAAGCCGCCGAATACGAAGATCTGTCCGGGGAGAAAAGTCTCACCCTGGATTGCATCGCTATTGATGATCGGAGAAGCCATCGGGCCTAAAAGTGACGACACAGAGGAACTCTCAATGAAAGCACCAATGTCGGTGTGAAAACTGGCGGATCTCGGGTAGGGGGTCGTGAACTGTGCGTCTAGGTCGAATGGTAACAGGAGGCAGGGGACACGATGTTTTACCCAGGTTTGGGCCCTCTTGATGGAGGTAAAACCCTACGTCTTGCTTGATTAATATTGATGATATGGGTAGTACAAGAGTAGATCTACCACGAGACCAGAGAGGCTAAACCCTGGAAGCTAGCCTATGGTATGATTGTTGTTCGTCTTACGGACTAAAACTCTCCGGTTTATATAGACACCGGAGAGGGCTAGGGTTACACAGAGTCGGTTACAATGGTAGGAGATCTACATATCCGTATCGCCAAGCTTGCCTTCCACGCCAAGGAAAGTCCCTTCCGGACACGGGACGAAGTCTTCAATCTTGTATCTTCATAGTCCAGGAGTCCGGCCATCCGGACACCCCCTAATCCAGGACTCCCTCAGTAACCAATAGTAAGTAGACACATTTATGAAGCTAAACATGGCAAGAGCAAGTCCATAGGGTGCATGGATCGATAGCAAAACACATGGCAAAAATGAACTTCATGTTAACAATCTGCAAGTAACAATATTTAGCAAATGTAGAGCATGGTAATGACAATCTAGAGTACTCCATAATTGCAACCAGAGGCATGAACAAATAGAGCATAAACATATCTTCACAACACTCTTACTGAACTACCTCAAAATGTGCATGGATCTACATGTAGCAGCAAGACAACATAGCATCATAATGTGACAAGAAAGGACTTCGCAAAAATACTAAGTGCCTGAAATCAGCAACATCATATAGCCTACTTTGCATGCTTGTGCTAGTCACCACAGAGCACATAAAAATACAAGGCTTGCACCACTTTAAAGATGGCATGGAGATGCTCCAGAAACATGCAGACATCATCCTCATAGGATGCACACACAAAATGCAATGAAAATGATAAGTCAACAAGTTATGATAAATCCCAGTAGACAACATCATATTGCACTTTTGCAACGAGGATTAGGGCATCGATATTGATAGTAACATGCATGCAAATGACACTAACATGAAGAGCATCACGAGACGAACATTTCGATATATCATGCACGCAAAATGGAGCTACAAGCATGGAGATATGGCATGTCAAAGGGGTGCATATAATGTTGGATCCTAGGGACTTAGACGGAAATATCACCTCGCGGATCTAGGGTTTGTCCGCGGCACGTGAATCAAGGTCGCCGGAAAAGTCACCGGAGAGGTGGCCGGAGTCGACGGCGATCGCCGGAGATGGCCGGGAAAGAGATCGCCGGTGAGGGGCTGGCCGGATCAGGCCAGTTGGCGCAGGATCCGGTGGCGGCGTCCGGTGTCGCGGTGCGCGTCGGTGGCGGGGCGAGGAGCGGCGCTGGCGCAACGGCGGCGACAGGCGGTGTCGTTGGCGGTGCTAGGCGACAGCGGGCGGCGAGCATGGGAGGCGGCGGCGCGGGCGATGGGCCGGAGGGGGCCGCTACGGGCTCGGGCGGGCTGGCAGCGGTGGAGGCGGCGGGGCCACATGTGGCGAGGCGCGATAGGTCCAGGCGGCGGCGGCGGACGTGTCCGGCCGTCGGCGGGCGCGTCCGGCAACGCGGAGGTGGTGGGAGCTAGGGTTTCATCCGCAAAATGAGGAGGGGGAGGCATATTTATAGGTAGGGGGAGTTAGGAGAGTCCAAATGAGCTGCAGTTTTCGCCCACACGATCGTGATACAACGACGGAGAGCATGGAGGGGGTTTAGATGGGCTAGTGGGCTATTTGGAGGGGTGTTGGGCAGCAAAGAGAGAAGGGCTTTTGCAGTTACCAGGTTAACCGTTGGGGCATCAAACTACCCTCCAAATGGAACGGAATTTGACAGGCGGCCTACCAGTTATGTACCAAGGCCACTCGACAAATCTCGACTCATTCCGAGAACGTTTTTCTCCCGCTCACGAAACGAGATCTGAGAGGTGCAACGGGTGCATGTGGGAGTGTCGAATTCCGAAACGGACAACGGGTAAAAAGACCGAATGCATGATACAAACACGATGCAAATGAGATGCACATGATGACATGAGATGAAATACATGACATGAACAAAATGCAAAACGAAAGACAAAAAATTCAACCACGAAGGATATAGAATATCACATAGCCGGAAATGGCAAGAGTTGGAGTTACAATTATGGAAAGTTACATCCGGGGCGTTACAACCCCATGGTAGTAGGCCGTTGCCGTTGGATGAACAGGACCCCTAGGAGGCCGCCGCATCCCACACGGTTGGGGGTGGATGAACAGGACCCTGTAGAGGCTCTATGAACAGCAGCCGGTGGAGGCTGGATGAACAGTACCCATGGATGAACAGTAGCCTGTGGAGGCTGGAAGAGGTCGACGGTGGATGAACAATAGCCGGTGGAGGCTGGAGCGAGGCAGTAGACGTTGGATGAACAGGACCTCGTTTCGACTGTAGGCGCTCCAACACAAGTCCGTTTCCTCTGTTTTGCGGTACGCTACACCCCTCCCATTGAACAGGACCCTGTTTCGACCATATGCACTCCAACACATGTCCGTTTCCTCCGTTTTGCGCTACGCCAGACTCTTCCCGATGAACAGGACCCCGTTTCGATCGTACGCGGTCAAACATAAGGCCCGTTTCCTCCGTTCTACGGTACGCCAGACCTCGTTTCGCCTGTTCTGTCCAAGCCGGTTGGTTCCCGATGAACATGACGCCGTTGCTGCTGTCTGCTGCCTCTCCATGTACATGAGCACTGGCCGTATGTATGCGCGAGTAGGCGTTCGAGACCCCGCCTATATGTACGTACGTTGCCGTATTTTTTGGTATCTGGCTGTACGTACGTGTACACAGTTTAGAAGGGACTACCTGAACTGCTACGTCGGGGGCATGCCAATTCTTCCTTCGCCACCAACTCGAGGTCATCTACTACTTCAAGTGCCACTGGTTGCTCGGCCACGGTTCATCGTTGTAGAGAGACCGATCGACTAGTATGTACGTACACATTCGTGACAACACTACGTACGCTTCGACCGGGTGGGTCCTAGATGTCAGGGAGGATAAGGATGCACTTCCTTGCGTGTGAAGATATAGCTGGTGGGCCCCGGCTGTCAGGGGGAGTGTAAGTGCATCTAGTGCCACCCCTAGTTGGTTTTGGACTATTGATGACAAACCTGGTTGAGGGACTAATGTGTTTGTGAGAATTGCAGGATAACACAGGTAGAAGTCCCTCATTGGTTCGGTTTTCCTACGGGAGATGACCCCTAAAAATGTATGAAGACATTGAAGTCAAAGGTGGTATGTGAAGACATTCACATTGAAGACTATGACAAGAGAAGAAGACATCGCGTGAAGACTATGGAGCGCGAAGACTTAGTTGTTTCGTCGTTCTTTTTCTTCTTTGTTGAGTCATAGGAACCACCGTACTGTTAAGTGGGGTCCAAGTGAAATAGTCAGAATGACTAAAGTGATGCTTAACCAAAATCCTATGTCTTCGAGCGAAGACAATGAGAGCAAATCTTATCTAGAGCTGGATAAGTCAGCTTTGCTAGTAGCTCAAGTAAAGTTGTCGTGTGTGTTTGAAATCTGACCGTTGGAACACATGTCAGTTCCTTAGTGACCCAGGGTCATTTTGGAAAAATCAGGTCGGGTTGCCTAGTGGCTATAAATAGCCCACCCCCTACACCATAAATTGGTTGGCTTCTCAGAGTTAGTGCACGGCTTTTGTCGTTTGAGAGCAACCCACCTTGAAGCCTTTTAGAGAGAAATCCTTGCGAGGACAAAGCCCTAAACACCCAGAGACAAAGAGTGTTAGGCATCACTTAAGTCTTCCTGTCTATGTGATCTGAAGACTTATTACACTTGAGGACTGTGAATCCTCCAGCCGGTTAGGCGTCGCGTTATGAGCATCCAAGAGTCATTGTGGATCGCCGGTGAATGAAGTCTGTGAAGGTTTGGAAGTCTATGTTGAAGATTTACCAGAGTGATTGTGCAAGGACTGGGTGTCCTTAGCTCAAGGGGAATAAGGTGAAGACACGGTCTTCTGAGTTAAATCTCAGCCTCCCAAACCAGACGTATAGTTGTCACAGCAATTGGAACTGGTCCAACAAATCATTGTCTTCAACGAGCCACTGGTTCTATCCTTCCCATCTCTTTATTTGCAGTTGGTCCTTCTGAAGTCATTGCATGTTTTCATTATCCTTTTGTCTTCACTGTGTGACTACTTGTTCTGATTGGCTTCATACTATCTTCCATCCTGATCCATACTGCCTAGTTGCTATTAGTCTTTGTGTTTTCACTTCATTGAATACTTGACTATGGCTTGCCTAGTGTAGTCTACCTTCCGCTGTATGGTAATAGGTTTATTTCTATCGTTTGTCTTTGAAACTTCCATGTTTTGAAGACTTTCATAAAAATCGCCTATTCACCCCTCTAGTCAATCACTAGCACTTTCAATTGGTATTAGAGCAAGGTACTCCCTTTTTCTGTGTGATTCGGTTTAACCACCTGGAGTTTTAGCTATGTCGACTGTAGGGATAATCAAATTCTCCGTTGCGTGCCCTGTGTTCAATGGAACTGAATATCCCTACTGGAAGAATAATATGCGCATGCATCTTGAAGCCATTGATGTCGACCTCTGGTATGTCGTCAAGAATGGCGTCCCCAAGGCTGGTGAAGGTGTCACCAGTGCTGATGTCAAGAAGTTCATTCAACTGGACTCCACTGCCAAGAACATCATCTGTGGTCATCTGACCAAAGGGCAGTATGGCCGTGTGAGTGCTCTGGAAACATCTAAGCTAGTCTGGGACTGGCTCTCCAAGGTCAACGAGGGCGACTCAACCCCAGAGAGATCAAAGGATCAGTGTCCTTTGCAACCTCTTCAACCGCTTCAAGAGAAACGACAATGAGAATGTTCAGCTCACGTTTGATCGACTCACTGACATCACAAATGAGCTTCAAGCTCTCGGTGCTATTGAGATCACCAGACATGAAATCGTGAAGACACTCCTGAGATCACTTGATAGCTCATTTGACACCCTAGCCCTGATGATTCAAGAACACCCTGACTTCAAAAGCCTCGATCCATCTGACATACTTGAAAGGCTCAACACACGTGAGAAAAGAGACATCTACGGTCCCAACTATGGGCGAACTCATGCTTTGAAGGCAAAAGATGTTTCCTCATCTGAAGAAGAATCTGACTACAATTCTGATGATCCTGAAGACATTGGAAAGGAGCTTGCTATGCTTGTGAAGAATTCCATAAATTCACCAAGAAGAAAGGCTTCAGAAAGTCCTCACGATCCAGCTCAAGGAATGATGAAGCTTCTGCTCATGACTACAAGAAGAGAACATGCCACAAGTGCAAGAAACCTGGTCACTACATCTCTGAGTGTTCGTAGTGGGACAATGAGAACAACAAGAAGAAGAAGAGGAAGGAATATGATTCCGACGAAAAGAAAAAGAAGAAATACTCAAAGTCTTCCTCCAAGTCTTCCTCAAAGTCTTCATCACACAAGAAGAGCTCATCTGGCAAGGCCCGTGCATTTGTCGGCAAGGAAATAGATTCAAAGGAGGAGTCTGCTTCTGAGGAGGTAGAGGTGGAGTCTGAGGAGGAGTCCAATTCTGGCGTTGCAAGTCTGGCTACAACCTACGTTGCCAAGTCCATCTTCAACATGAAGACAATGACTTCGTCACCGATGCCGATGCTAATGACAAGGACAACTCCGCTCCCACCTACTGCTTCATGGCACGTGGTGCCAAGGTAAACTCACGCACTACTCACTATCAAACATCCAGTGAAGATGACTCTGATTGTGGTTCCAAACCCAGCTACAAAACACTTGCTAAAATTGCAACTGAACAACAGAAAGCTATGGAACATATTCAAAAACTGTTAGACAAAAGCGATGACCTGTTAGACGCTGAAATGACTCGATCTCAGTCCTTAATTGAAGACATTAAAAATCTTCATGTTAACTATGAGGAACTTGAAAGTCGTCATGAAACGCTCTCAACAACTTATGAAAAGCTTTCCTATGATTATCTTCAAAGGAAGCAAGATCTTGAGAAATTGAGAGCGGCTCATGAAGATCTTCAAAAGGAAAACAAGTCACTTCGCGCCAAACAAATCAGTTCTGCTCAGGAAGGATTTGAACCACCATGTCTTAAATGCATTGAGCGTGATAACGCTACTTCTGTTGCTGGATGTTCTACTGCTGCTACTGTTGCAATATCTTCAACTGTTGATGTGGTAACTAACCCCTCTGCTGAGGATACCACTGCTATTGCTGATGAAAAATGCTAGGTTGAAGACATTGCTTGAAACAGGGATGTACAAAAGTCTCAAAGGGCATCAGACACTATGTGATGTCCTCAAAAGGAAGATCCTGAACCGAAACCCTAGGAAAGAGGGTGTTGGGTTCGAAAGGAAAATGAATGCTGATGGCTCTTACTGGAAACCTGAGCAGTACCCCAAAACCACATGGGTTGCTGCAAAGGAACCTTTAGTGGATCCATCCACCCTATCTGGCTTCACTTGTACTAATCCCATTGTCATTGATGAATCCTTTGATGCAAACTATAAATTGTTTAATAATCAGAATGGTGAAGTGTTTGCCAGGTATATTGGTACTAACTGCAGGAATGGGCCACCTATGAAGAAAGTCTGGGTGCCGAAGAAGTGTATGGAGAATCTTCCTGTGAATTTCGTCATGACACCATAAGTGAAGAAGACAAACCCTAGACCACATGCTTCATATGGTCCAAAGGCTTCATACAGACAAAGGACTCACCTGAGTCGCACTAACGCAAATGTTTTGCAGGGAAACCATACTCAGGCCTATGAATATGAGCGCGTTTCATCAAACAGCCATGTTCATAAGACCAAGAACTACTCTGCTTATTCTTATGAGTACTATTGTCCACCTGCAAGACTATTTGCTAGGGCTCCAAAGCCAAAGTTCTCAGATGCTGCACTTAGACTCATTGCTTCGAAGCCACCCTTGAAGATGTGGGTGGCTAAGAAAGCTTAACTCTCTTTTGCAGGGAAGGGTCTCTAGCCGAAAATCAAATGCGTCTGAAGCTATTGCTGGGGACCTTAAACATCTTGTAGGGCGCAAGATCAAATGCCCAAATGGTCTTATAATGTATTTTGTTCCTGAGTCGCTTGCTACTTGCCCTATCAGTCCTAACCTCGATCTAAGCTTTCATAATCCACTTGCTCGTCAAATGTTTATGCTTCACAATTCTCTTCGTGAAGCAGCTAGTGTCATACCTTACGTCCATCTGACAAGAGTCACATCACATTTGCTGATACTGGTAAAAGCAAGGTATTGGGTCTAGGTAGAGTTGCAATCTCAAGGGATCAGCACATGGATAAAGTGATGCTTGTTGAATCCCTTGGTTTCAACTTAATGTCTGTCTCAATGCTTTGTTATTTGAACATGATTGTGATATTTGGAAAGTATCGTTGCCTAGTTCTAATGGAATCTGACAAGTCTCTAGTCTTTGAAGGGTATCGGAAAGATGATTTGTACATGGTAGATTTCTCAGTAGGACCACAACTTGCCGTATGTCTTCTTGCAAAAGCTTCTGAATGCTGGCTCTGGCATCGGAGGCTAGGGCATGCTGGCATGAGGAACTTGCACACTCTTGCAAAGAAGAAGCACGTCATAGGCATAGAGGGCATCAAGTTCAAGAAGGATCACTTATGCGGTGCCTGCGAAGCTGGAAAGATGACGAGGGCCAAGCATCCCTTGAAGACAATCATGACAACGACTCAAACCCTTCAAAATGCTACACATGGACCTCTTCGGTCCCACTCACTACTCAACTCTTACTACTACTGCTTGTCTCTATGGCTTCGTCATTGTTAATGATTATTCAAGATATACATTGGTGCATATAATCCTCTACAAGACTGAAGTGCAGGATGTCTTCAGATGCTTTGCCAATCGAATGGCATCATGGAATCACTCATGAGTTCTCAGCTCCATACACGCCGCAGCAGAATGGCATCATGGAATGCAAGAACATAACACTCATTGAGATGGCCCGAACGATGCTCGATGAATACAAGACTCCAAGAAAGTTCTGGCCTGAAGCCATTGATACTGCATGCCATGTCATCAACCGTGTTTATCTTCACAAGCTTCTGAACAAAACATCCTATGAGGTCCTCACTCGTAAGAAGCCAAACGTTAGTTACTTCAGAGTATTTGGTGCTAGGTGCTGGATCAAGGATCCACATCACACTTCTAAATTTGCACCGAAAGCACATGAAGGTTTTATGCTTGGTTACGGAAAGGATTCACACTCCTACCGAGTCTTCAACCTCTTTCACTATAAAGTGATTGAAACTATGGATGTGCGGTTCGATGAGACTAACGGCTCGCAAAGAGAGCACCTGCCAAATGTGCTAGATGAAATTCCACCCAGTGAATCCATCAAGCTTATGGGAACTAGAGAAATCATACCGTTTGAAGTACAGCCCGAAGAGGAACTTATCATATCTGCACCTGATCAACCTGAAGACAATGCTCAGCCTGAAGACAATCCTTCAAACGATGACAATGATCAGCAAGAGCAAAATCTTCGTCCAGTTCATCCTCGTGTTGCAAATGAAGTACAAATTGAGAAGATAATCGATAGCATCAATGCACCTGGTCCACTCACTCGATCAAGGGCAACACAACTAGCAAATTTCTGTGGACACTTTGCATTCGTCTCTATATCAGAACCCAAGAAAGTTGATGAAGCCTTCATGGAACCTGAATGGATTCAAGCTATGCAAGAAGAGCTTCAACAGTTTGAACTGAATAATGTATGGGAACTGGTCAAGCGTCCTGATCCTTGTAAGCACAATATCATAGGCACTAAATGCAGATATCTCAACAAGCAAGATGAGCATGGTCAAGTTGTCAGAAACAAGGCTCGTCTCGTTGCTCAAGGATACACTCAAGTTGAAGGAATTGACTTCGATGAAACATTTGCTCCTGTGGCTAGGCTTGAAGCCATACGCATACTGCTAGCCTATGCAAATCATCATAACATACTTTTGTATCAAATGGATGTGAAGAGTGCTTTTCTCAATGGCAAGATTGAAGAAGAAGTGTATGTTGCACAACCGCCTAGCTTTGAAGATCCAAAACATCCTGACATGGTTTACAAGCTCAACAAGGCACTGTATGGCCTCAAACAAGCCCCTCGTGCTTGGTATGACACACTTAAGGACTTCCTGAAGAGCAAAGGCTTCAAACCTGGTTCCCTGGATCCCACGCTGTCGGTGTCAAAACCGGCGGATCTCGGGTAGGGGGTCCCGAACTGTGCGTCTAGGATCGATGGTAACAGGAGGCAGGGGACACGATGTTTTACCCAGGGTCGGGCCCTCTTGATGGAGGTAAAACCCTACATCCTGCTTGATTAATATTGATGATATGGGTAGTACAAGGGTTGATCTACCACGAGATCGTAGAGGCTAAACCCTAGAAGCTAGCCTATGGTATGATTGTATGTATATGATCTCTCGACTAGCCTGGCCTCGGTTTATATAATGCACCAGAGGCCTAGGATAACAAGAGTCCTAGCCGAATACGCCGGTGGGGAGGAGTCCTTGTCTTGATCGCTAAGTCTTGCGGAATCTTCCTTGTATGCGGCAGCTGTCCGAACTGGCCCATGAGTATACGGCCATGGGGGTCTTCGGCCCAATCTAACAGATCGGGAGATGACATGGTGAGTACCTCCTAGTCCAGGACACCGTCAGTAGCCCCCTGAACCGGTCTTCAAGTTAGGGATGCTCCTCGATTCTTCCGAACCGTTCTTCATCTTCGGTCGTCGGTCTTGAAAACTGGTTCAACAAATCTTCTCATCTTCGATCTTGAGGATCGCCGAAATGCATTCGACAGGTTTACACGTCGGGTATCCGAGGAGCCCCTTTAAGTTTCTGGCCTTTATCAATGCCTTGTTATTTTTATGACACACCTCGGGTTTGAAGTTGTTCCCGGGAGGCAGTGTCCTCTTGCGTCCGAGCTCCAACGCCGGACTGCATCTGAGCTCCAATGCAGGACTATGTATCCGAGCTCTAACGCTGGACTATGTATCCGAGCTCCAACGCCGGACTATGTATCCGAGCTCCAACGCCGGACTATATCCGAGGTGTCGTAAATCACCTTGGTTCAAAGAAGTTTGAAGGAGTTTAGCCGAGCTTAATGCCGGAAATGCCCTCTATGGAGCGAGCCACTAGCGCCCAAGCTTTATGCTAGACTGCTTCCGAGGTGGTGCACCACCCCGAATGTGGGCCAATTTTTGTGAATATTTTTTATTGGTGCAATTTATTCTCTGCCGAGATATATAGCCAGTAGCCCTCAAGGTGTGTATCGGTCTAAAACCCGAGATGCACCTAAAGGATGACGTATGACCGCTGATCCCAGTAGCTGCTGAGACTCAGGTTGATTTGCAAAATCGGCCCGAGGATCAAGTCCTAGCTCGGCAGAATACTTCTGGACACAAAAAGCGGCGTGCTCAATCCTCGAGACTCAGGTTGGGTGCGGCCGACCAACCTGAGGATCAAAATCTCCTCGGCAACTGTATTGCACTTAAAATTTTCTGCATTGAACAGGAAATGCAGTAGCCCCCGAGACACTGATCGAGTGGCAACACCATATCAGGGGATCGATGTGCCCCTTTAATATTTTTTTAAATAATAAGCCCAAAGCCCAGTAGCCCCCGAGCCTTAATGCGAGCACGGGTGGCCGAATTAAGGATCGATATCCATAGTAAAATCACAAATTATGTGTAATGACTCTATGTATCCAAGTACTTTACATCATTAATGCTCGGATCCGCATTGTACAAAACTTTGTTGACCGACCATCGGCTTCCACCTCCTCAGCTAGTAGCCGAGGAGTGTTTGTCCTACTTTATAAAGCCTTTATGAGGGCAAATATTTACGACAAACAAGGCAATCTGGCCATACGGTTTTATAAACAAAGGTACGCAGAGAGATATGTTATATTACAGTTTAACATAAGAAATGTCTTCCAAAGAAAATAGTCCCGCTATCGGTGCCTTTCTTTGGGTTGTCATGCTAAGCATGATCATGAAACCTCAGCTCCAATGTAAGGGCAAAATATCGAGGATTTAGTTTGGGAGGACAGTTAATAGCCCCCGGTAGTGTTCAGCGACAGTCGAGGTCAAGCCGTAAACACTTCGGCCATTGTTATGAATGGCCCGTCATTTAACACCGTCATCGGGTTGCTGACCAGTTTACGCTTATTGTGACAGTCAGTTTTCGGCTTTCTCCACTGAGGTGCTTAACCATGTGAGCTGGAAGCACAATCGCAGTGGTTCTCCCTTTGCACACCTAGCCAAACAAAGCGGAACGTAGGAGGCAAGCGCAGGAGCCGGGCAACCCAACTATTGACCGAAGACACAATTCGAAACCGATGCATATATAGCAATATCCGAGAATGTTTTTTCCGAATCTCTAAAGGTGTCCGGCGTTGCACTGCGAGACTTGTGCTGAAAACACACAAATAGTTTAAAAGTGCCACAAGCTTGGAAAACCAAAAAACGTTAGTAAAAACTGGACGTCCGAACAAGATCAAGTGTTTGGTGCCAATCCGAAAATTGGCTTTAGAAAAAAAAGTGCTTCTGTCGTGCTTTAACATGACACATCCTATCTCAAGACTTCAAGCGGGTCAGCCTACGGCTTCAACCTCCTATCCCGAAGGCGGAGTACTTCTCGTTAGGCTAGCTTAGCAAACTAAACTCTAGCGGCTTTGAGAGAGAAATTAGGCTCCCCGGCTAGTGACCACACACTCGTGTCAAAAAAAAGGAGTGATAAATAATAATAATAATAATAATAATAATAATAATAATAATAATAAAAATAAAACTTTGCAATGACTAAGAAGAAGAACACTTATTATAAAACAGCTCAAATAAATTTAAGAGCCCCCAAGTGACTTGGGTAAAAGAATGATTGCATGTACCGAAGTACTTATATCATATCTATGTTCAACCGAACTTTAAACGCATCTTAACCGACCGTCGGCTTCTCCCTCTTTGGTCAAGGACCGAAAAGTTATATGTACTCCATCTGTCGAGAATATCGATGGTGTTTCCAATAACCAGGCAATCAGGCCATAAGGCTGTAACAGACAAAGCGCGCTCAGGGAACTTATGCTATATTACTGCAAAGTGTAAGAAGCATCTTCAAAGAAAATAGTACCCCCACCGATACCGTTCTTCGGTGCTCATTGTTATTATGAGACTTGTGCAATAGACTTTTTGTACTCATGAGTTCCGTTGTGTGCCGACCATCATTGAAAACTATAAGAGCGCTAGCTTTCGGCTTCACCCAGTCTGAGGTCCATCTAGGATGACCCAATCGTGACAATCACAGAGGTGCTCCCTTTACTCCCTAGCCGAACAATCGGGAACATAGGGGTAAACACAGGAGCGAGGCAACCCAGCTTGCAAATCGCTTAAGTCAATATGGTGCATATTGTGGCATAATACACGAACAAGGAACGAAGCCGTACAAGTATAATCACATGCAAGAGGAAAAGCTTCATAAAGGAAGCCCCCAAGTGAATTGGGTCCTTGAATTTGTGTGTCACAAACAAAGTTTTGACAAGGAGATTTTTTACAAGCAACTTTTTTCCAAAAAAGTATAATTCTTGGTCGAACAGAACACAAGTAAAAAAAATTAAAACATGGAGCATAAAGGCAACTTAGCTGGTTAATGTGTTCGGTATTGACGACGTGGTCCGAGCTTGATGCGGGACAAGGTTCCATCCCCCAAGCCGGTCCCGAGGTGGCGGAGCAAAGAGCTCGGCACGACAAAGTGGTGACATAGCACGGCCAATGCAGGCCGGCAGAGTGATACCAAAGTCCCCGGCATGGGGTAATGAAGTGTTGACGAAGCCCCTCGTCCAGCCGAGGTGACGTGGTATGTCAGTACGCCGAGTTGACGATACTGCCCAACCCGGATAATTTTCCTGTGCACAAGAAATAGTGCAAACCGGAGATAATAGTAATGATAATAATAAAAAGATGTTGCATAATAAATAATTTATGCAAAGTGAGTAATAAAAGAAATACCCTGGCGCCGAAGTCAATGTCGATGCAGGGCGTCGGCGTGATGCAGTGAAGGCATGACAAAGACTGAATTTGCAGGGCAGTCCGGGCTCCGGATGCGGCGTTCGCCGAACAATGTATGGAAACTGACCGAACCACCACGCGACCGTTTTTAATGTGGCCGCCATTTGATAGACCTGTGTATAGATGATGGAACAAACCAGAGTAATAATTCCTTAAGAAAAATAAACCCAACAAGCAAAAATTGTTAGGATTAATAGCACCTGGTTTATTTGCTGTAGCATTCCGAAGAAAAGCGACTCCCAAAATCGGGAATCAATCCGCACACCCATTGGCTGATGGGCGATAAAGCGATGGCCCGGTGATGCTGGCAAAGGTTGGCTTGCCGAGGCGAAGCCCTCGATCCAGCTAACGTGACGAAGCTGGTCGGCAGGTGACGCCGAAGTCATCGGAGTATGTTGATGAAGAAATAGCCAAGTCCTCGGTCTAGCCGAGGTGACGGAGCCTCGATGTTAGCCGATGAGTCGAAGTAGGTCGGCGTGATGGACACCAGCTTGAAGAAGCAATAGTTCGGCCCTGCCGATGCAGGTCGTGACGTGGTCGATGCCGGCTTGATGAAGCGACCGTGCGGTGATGCCGGTATGCCCGCTCCGTGTAATCCGTGGGGCGGCGATGTTGGTGCTGATTTATCCTTCACGATGTTGGACTCTTGTTCGGCTTGCCGAGATGATGATCCGAAGAAGTTGAGCTCAGCTCAACAAAGTGACGACGTGTCTAGCACAGGTCGGCAGCCGTGGAGCAATATTGCCGGAGTGGTTTGACACCAGCATGATGTTGAAGATCATGTTCAAAAGATCTTAAAGTTAGTGGGATGTGTTCGGAAACAAAACACAATACCCCACACAAAACTTCCTTCAAAAGGGATGTCCGAAATCCCGTTTATAAAAAAAGACGAACTCGGGTTGGATTCATTTTCGCGCAGAAAACATATCCGAAAAGTGATGCACTAATCGGAAGGTTCCCGGAGTTTGGATGGTCGGATAGAGCTGAAATTTTGGGTGGTGGTAGATATAGGAATTCCGCAGCCGATCAACGGTTGGGTCTTCGAAAGGACATCCGAGCTAGAAGCTGGACACCACGCCCTAAACTCATCCAGATTCACGTCCAGATTTGATAGGGCTTCGGTATATCGTGGATTGCCAGAGATTCCTCCATCGGAACTCGACGAAATTTTCCAGGGTTGTTGTAGACTCAATTCCGCACAATTCCACCAAGGCGATCGTTAAAAAGACACTTGAGGAGGCGGTGGCGGCGAACACAAGTTTGCTGTCCAGAAAAATAGCACGGCTGCCCGAGAGCAATGTTGACGTCGAGCCCCCGGGCTCCCTGGATGATTCCTCCATGATCTTGATAGAGATCGGAGTTGATGTTGATGAAGGCCCTCAACCGAACATGATGATCGGAGGTAGGGCACAGTCCTTGGTCCAGCCAAGGTGACCAGTCGAGCCGGTGACGAAGATGTTGACGTTGCAATTAATCTGCAGACGAGCCATTGATCCTTTTGCCGATCACACATCAGAACTCTCAATGAAAGCACCAATGTCGGTGTCAAAACCGGCGGATCTCGGGTAGGGGGTCCCGAACTGTGCGTCTAGGATCGATGGTAACAGGAGGCAGGGGACACGAAATTTTACCCAGGTTCAGGCCCTCTTGATGGAGGTAAAACCCTACGTCGTGCTTGATTAATATTGATGATATGGGTAGTATAAGAGTTGATCTACCACGAGATCGTAGAGGCTAAACCCTAGAAGCTAGCCTATGGTATGATTGTATGTATATGATCTATCGACTAGCCTGGCCTCGGTGTATATAATGCACCAGAGGCCTAGGATGACAAGAGTCCTAGCCAAATACGCCGGTGGGGAGGAGTCCTTGTCTTGATCGCCAAGTCTTGCGGAATCTTCCTTGTATGCGGTAGCTGTCCGAACTGGCCCATGAGTATACGGCCATGGGGGTCTTCGGCCCAATCTAACAGATTGGGAGATGACATGGTGAGTACCCCCTAGTCCAGGACATCGCCACACACTCTTCACGAAGACATATGATGGTGAACTATTTGTGTGCCAAATATATGTGGATGACATTATCTTCGGCTGCACTAATCAGAAATACAGTGATGAGTTTGGATACATGATGCAAGAGCAATATCAGATGTCCATGATGGGTGAGCTGAAGTTCTTCCTTGGTCTTCAAATACGACAGCAACACAACGACATCTTCATATCTCAAGAGAAATACCTCAAGGATTGCCTGAAGAAGTTTGGAATGCAAGACTGCAAAGGTTACACGACGTCAATGCCTACCAAGAATCATCTAGATTCTGATGCCAATGGTAAAGAGTTTGATCAAAAGGTATACCGCTCCATGATTGGTTCCTTGCTTTACTTATGTGCATCTAGGCCAGATATCATGCTTAGTGTTTGCATGTGTGCCCGATTCCAAGCGGCACCAAAGGAATCACATCACTTAGTTGTGAAGCGAATCTTTGATATTTGGCTCACACCCCAACACTAGGATTATGGTATCCAAAGGGCTCAGAGTTTAATCTAGTTGGATTCTCGGACGCTGATTATGCTGGTGACAAGGTGGATCGCAAGTCTACATCAAGAACATGTCACTTTTTGGGACGATCACTTGTATGTTGGTTTTCAAAGAAGCAGAACTGTGTATCTCCCTCCACTGCTGAATCTGAATACATTGCTGCTGGATCTTGCTGCGCTCAGCTTCTATGGATGAAGCAAACACTCAAAGACTATGGCATTCAGCTGAAGCAAGTGCCACTTTACTGCGACAATCAAAACGCCATCAAGATCGCCAACAACCCAGTTTAGCACTCGAAGACAAAGCACATTCAGATCCGTCATCACTTCCTTATAGATCATGTCATGAAGGAAGATATTGATATCATTCACGTCAACACTGAAGAGCAGCTGGCAGATATCTTCACAAAGCACTTGGATGAGAAAAGGTTTTGCAAGTTGCGATGTGAGCTAAATATCTTGGAATCCTCAAATGTCCTGTGATCATACACACATCCTTACACTTATGCATGTTGATGACTTAGATGTGCAAACACACGAAGTAACGTATATCTTCAACAAATGAAGACTTACACTCTAAGTGTGAATACATTAACGTGGAATTTGACTTCGGAGCACCACGATAATTGTGCACCGTGTCTGGGTCTAATACTTCCTATACGGTGGGTAACGCCACCACCAAACTTGTGTTTGGAATACTTTCTGTTGGCGTTACATTTGCAAAGTCTTCGCATTTTTTTGTCTTCTATGTTAACATGTCTTCATGTTTATCTTCAATGTACTGATTTGGTTTCTGTCCTCTACATCATTCACTTATAGCTATGTCTTCTAGTTGAATCTTTTGAACTAAGTGAATGTGATCGGACCCTGACCTTTCTATGCTCCCATGTTAAGTCTATCTATCCAAATCATATGCATTCTATTGAAACTGTTGAATGTCTTTGCTGCGTCTTTGTCAGCAGAAGATACACAAACAAACATTAAATATGTTTTAAATGCTCAATCCTTTTTACCTGAAACCTGAAGAAGCGGGAACGACCACCCGACAATCCAGGCATGCGTGGGAACGTGGAACAACCTCCTATGGGTTGCATGATTGCCACATGTCCTTCATATGTGAACCGCCAGGGGGCACCTGTGTAATAACGATGTGCCTCTCCTGTCCCTATAAATACACGCCTCACCCCAGTCATTATCTCTTCTTCCACTCTCGCACAAACCCTAGCGCCACCGCTAGCCCTCGACGATGCCGGCAACGAAGCGCTTAGCTACAGCGACCTCACCGACGCTGTCATCACGCCGGCCGCGGACATCGTCTTCTCCGCCATCGCCGTAGGTGTCCTCCGTCGCCAAGTTAGGGCACGGAAGATCGAACTGCTCGACCTCCTCTCCCACTCCGTCTAGCATTTCCTCGTGTGGTAAATAAAAACTCTTTTTACAGTCCTTTTGATCCGATAGATTCATCCTTTTCAACCACAAGTGGTTTCTGTTGCTACAAAGTTGGATCTATCATGTTCTGCATCTCATAGCATGCCTAGTATGTTAATTTATGCTTCACAAAGTAGTTAGATTCCTCACTTGTACTTATTCGTGTATTCGTACAAATCTGGAACCAACTCTCTACATATGAGTGAATGTCTTCGCACTATGAGGTCAATGTCTTCTAAACTGATTTATCTTCAAAATCTTCTAAGAATGCATATGAGCTCTTCCCCTTCCCTCGCATCTCTAATGCTGTCACAGGTACATGTCCGTGGGAGAATCCCTTGGTTCTCAAAGTCTGCATTCATTTGCAGAGTCCTTACAGCATCACATAAATTCTCCTGAAGCCAGTTCCTGTAAATGAAACCAGTAGACGAAAGACTTTGACAGTGTGGAAGCCCTTCAGTCTAAACTTCATGGCAAAAGAGAAATCAGCAAGGAAGGGTGGTAGACAGCGTCCTGGGGGTACATCAATGGACCTGCCCGAAGATCTCTATGAACTATACAAAACTGACCCCAAAGAAAGCTATGGTCAGCGCAAGACACGAATCCAATGGATTCGAAGATATTGGGCCGAGCAATGGTTCAAGTATAGATTCGTCACCAAGGAGTATGCTGAAAAGAATGCTCTCTCGCGTCCTTGGGGAGATATTCTCTATAAAAATCTTCAACCCAAGACCAGAACTGAAGCCATTGCTCAAGGATTTTACCCTTGCATGGTCCGAGGGCCACAACCTACTGATGCCGACCCATCGTCATTGCTATGGTGTCAAGATGACAATCTGTTCAAGCGCAACTATCAGTCTGCAAAGAACTCAGCCAAGGAAAACAAGAAGTCATTGGGATTAGACTTCAACCCAGGCCCCTCTGCGCCACGTGCTGACGGCACACGCGAAGCTGAACCCAATCTTGTTGGGCCCTTCTACAACCTAGAAGGTCTCATCACTCACATTCAGGTTCAAGGGGCAGCTGTGGACCACTTTGCAGATGACGCTGATTCTAACGAAGCGCCTGCACCACCAAAGCATGTGAAGTAAAAGAAACCAAAGGCTTCAAAGCCCTCCTCTGCACCGAAGGTCTCACGGGCGAAGCCTCTGGCCACTGCACCTCCTGAAGTCAGTGTGCAGTCTGAAGATCTCTCACACATCTCCAAGTATGACAAGTTGAAAAAGCCCATGCAACCCACTAGTCAAGCACTAACTCCTGCTACTATTTTGAGAAACGAGAATGACTCCATTGATCTGTCCAGCAACGACGATCTTGGCGATGACGCTCTAGAGCAATTGATAAAGAGCAAGCAAGAGGCGGAAATCTTCAATGATCTTCCTCTCTTTGATGTGGAGATCATGTACAAGTTTATTGATGAGTGGTTTGACAGCCCAGACCTCAGTTTTGATGATCTTCAGCTCCCAATTGGCCTCAGCGTCTCCTTCCATGGAGCCATTGCTCCTGAGCTGGCTCTTGCCCAGAAGATTGTTGAGCTGAAGCACAAGATTGACTATGAAAAGGCTCAGTTCAAGAAGCACATGACCAAGCTCAATGTTGAAGACATTCAAAACTTCAAGGTCATGATGCATGAGCTCAAGGAGGCATTCCACAAGAAACGAGAAGAAGCAAAATGTTCTCGTGAGCGCATGAAGAATATTGCTGCCAAATGTGTTGAAGGCTACAATGAAGCTGAAAAGCGCAAGGCTTTGGGGCGACCAGACATCGACCCCAGAATGGCTGCCAAGAAGAAGAAGCCAGCTGTGGCCGAACCAGAAGCATCAAGGCAGGAAGAACCTCGCATTGTCTTCCCAGCCAGTATGACAGGATGGAAGCCTAAGGTCCCCATAATGGCTTCAGAATTCAAGAAAACTAGAGTAGCCGAAGCCGAATCCAGAAAGCGCAAGACCAAAGCCACCACTGATGATGCTCCCCCAACCAAGAAAAGAAAAACAAAGAAGAGAGACCGGGCTGCTTCCACAGAGCCTCTTGTTGTCGAGCCAATTTCTGTTGCTTGCCCTGAATCTGCACAACAAGAACGTCGAATGATAGTTCATGAGCCTGCTTCCATAGAGGCTCCTGAAGCTAAAGAGAATCCGGCTGTTGACCCCACCGCAGCTGAAGACATTGGTCATCAAGACAATGTTGAAGATGATGAAGTCCTTCCTCAGATCCAGCTCAATTTGGTATCATCGCCTGTTCTCACGAATAGCGAACTCATCAGCATTGGTCGTCCATTGACGCCAATTGCTCAGGATGACTCATGGGCTGATCACCCACAAGACTCCCCCCGTCAAGCAGAAACACCTATTACTCCCACAACTCAAGTCACCACTCTGGTGATTGAAGATGAAGACTTTGTGACCCAACCAACTCCATCTCCACAAGTGTCGCCAGCGTTCCACAGGCTTCGCAAAGGACCAAGGCCACAGGTCTCTCTGTCAAGTGTTCCAGAAGGAGAAGAGCGCCAATCTGTTTCACACCAAGTTTTCCTGAAGCCTCTCCAACTGTGAACATCCCTGAATCTGAAGCCAAAGCGGCTGAAGATATTCCGGCTGCAATAGCTGATGACCATGAAGAAGAACAAAGAGAAGAATAACGTGTTGGTACACCCCCGTCCAACCCTGAAGTTGTTCTCGAGGAGAACGTGTCCGACCCTCCAGCTCCTGAAGTGAGGCGGCCACCAACATCAACACTGAAGCCAATGATGTTGTCATGGCTGAAGCTAATGTGGCACTTGAAGCTAATGTGGTGCCAGAAGTGAATGCACCTGAAGCCAATGCAGCACCCGAAGCAAATCTGCTGCCTGAAGCCAATGCCAATGCCTCTACTCCTGTACCTCCTCCAAGGCCACACACCATCAAGCAATCATATGATCGTGGACAGCTTGTTACCGTCCGCTGGCCAATCCTGGTTCCTCCGCCTGCTCCCGGACCTCAGTTTGCCTATCATGTGGAGCACATGCCTCAGGTCCAAAAGCCAAAGCCCAGGCTACCACGGTTTCCAGGTACTGCAATGTCACCAGGATCATTTAATCTGAATGGATTCAAGGCACACAACACATTCTTCGACAGTGACAAGAACCCCTACACAAGGCCAAGAATCTCTTCAGACCGATTCTGGAGTTATCAGCAGCGAAGCTATTATTCATGCATCTTGTACAATCAGGGACGCATCTTCCCTCATATGCATCTTGATTGTGAAGCCATTGCTGGACCGCCACGCCTTGAAGAAGCCCTTGACTGCTTCCGTGATGTGGGTCTTCTCAACTTTGTGACTGCAAAGGAACACTGGAATGAAGAACTTCTGCTTCAATTCTATGATACCCTCCACATTCGTGGATACAATAGGGATCCGAAGACTTGGATCCTTGAGTGGATGACAGGCGATGTTCATCATGAAGCTAAAGCCCAAGACATCATTGAGCTCACAGCCCTGCCCACTCCTAGCGAATATTATGAACCAGGTTGTCAACAACACCAGAATGCTTTGGAGAGCATTTTCCAGAAGCAAGAACCCAACATGAGCCAAATGCTGAGCATGATGAAGCCTTTGCCTCACGACGCTGAATACCCAACCGAATTCTTTGTTGAAGACCTAGAGTATCTGCCCCGCACCATTTACCACATCATCAGAAAAACTCTATGGCTTGTCAAAGGACATTCATTGCAGCGAAGCTTGAAGGAGCAAAGAAGACTTTAGTTTTCTATATCTTCAATGACATAAGCTTCAATGCTCAAGACATCTTCATCAGGCAGTTGGCTGCATCTGGCTCCGACATTTTTGGTCTGAAGTTCTATGCTCCATGGTCATGCACCTTATCAAGCTTCACTCTGCCTTCAACTATCAGCCGTCTGCGCACAATCATCTTGTATTATTGCTAGAGGTTGATCTGTCTGTTGAAGCTATTTACCCAGAGCCTACTAAGGATCCAATCTATCTTCACAACGTTGATCATCAAAGCTTCACCCAGCCCATTGAAGGAGTTCAGGAAGTCTCTCGTGTTTATCCCTTGGCTGGTAACACACGTGCCCCTCGCGCCCAAACTGACGCAACTGGAAGCACCATGGCCCAAAGGCCTCGGAAGTGATCTCGTGTTCTCAATGACCGAGAGCTTCTCGTCGCGCTACATCAGAAACATGATAAGCATCATGACTAGCTTAAGCGTCAGATGCAAACCCTCTTGGTGGACGTCAATCACATTTGCAATCTTGCCACCAAGAATGCCTTTGTTACACATGAAACCTGTCGGAGGTCTTGGAAGGGTTTGACATTGCTTAGTGCTGAAGCTGATTTGCAAGACGATGGCTTCACAGGAAGATTCAAGTTTGACTCAACTCCTCCAAGGAATGCTCACTTGCGTCGGACTCCCTCACTTGAAGACACTGACTATTCGTCCTCAGCTGCGACGGTGAATGCCAGAGTCATCGATGACCAAGATGATGCCACTTCACCACCTCCAACTTCAGTGCGTGTCGACACTGCACCGAGTTCTTCTACGCCACCGAACCTCAACGACGACCCTGCTGCTTCGCCTACTCCTCATGGGAACGAGTAGAAGCTCTATGTCTTCAAACCTTTTTTGTCATTACTGACAAAAGGGGGAGAAGCATATGAATTGATAGTCTTCAAGCGGGTCCATATGGGTGGTTGCTTTACTTTTTGCTACATTTGCAAAGTGCTTACAACTCTCGCTTTTGAAACATTTGGTTCGTTTTTGAGTTGTAACACTTAAACTTGATGGTCGTCTGCTACTTTTTTGACACTATGTGATGCGATGATAAATTCTGCACGTGCGACGATAAATTCCGCACAAAGTCATTTAGCAGAAGTCCATTTTCCATTATGCATGTCATTATCTTTGATATATCCTTTCATGCATGATGAATTGTCTTCATAAGTAAAAGAGGAGCTCCGCAAGTACAACCTGCCATGTGCATTTGCATTCAATAGCAAATACTTATATGCACATCTTCAGGGGGAGCCTTTCTGCTACTTATGAAGACAATACTTAAATCCTTTACAATTTCACATACTTTTATCCCCGTTGAAAACTTCAACCAGTTTGTCATCAATCACCAAAAAGGGGGAGATTGTAAGTGCATCTAGTGCCACCCCTAGTTGGTTTTGGAGTATTAACGACAAACCTGGTTGAGGGACTAATGTGTTTGTGAGAATTGCAGGATAACACAGGTAGAAGTCCCTCATTGATTCGGTTTTCCTACCGGAGACGACCCCTAAAAATGTATGAAGACATTGAAGTCAAATGTGGTATGTGAAGACATTCACATTGAAGACTATGACAAGAGAAGACATCGCGTGAAGACTATTGAGCGCGAAGACTTAGTTGTTTCGTCGTTCTTTTTCTTCTTTGTTGAGTCATAGGAACCACCATACTGTTAAGTGGGGTCCAAGTGAACCAATCAGAATGACTGAAGTGATGCTTAACCAAAATCCTATGTCTTCGAGCAAAGACAATGAGAGCAAATCTTATCCAGAGTTGGATAAGTCAGCTTTGCTTGTAGCTCAAGTAAAGTTGTTGTGTGTGTTTGAAATATGACCGTTGGAACACGTGTCAGTTCCTTAGTGACCCAGCATCATTTCAGACAAATCAGGTCAGGTTGCCTAGCGGCTATAAATAGCCCACCCCTACACCATAAATTGGTTGGCTGCTCAGAGTTAGTGCATGACTTTTGTCGTTTGAGAGCAACCCACCTCGAAGCCTTTTAGAGAGAAATCCTTGCGAGGTTAAAGCCCTAAGCACCCAGAGCCAAAGAGTGTTAGGCATCACTTAAGTATTCCTGTCTGTGTGATCTGAAGACTTATTACACTTGAGGGCTGTGAATCCTCCAGCCGGTTAGGCGTCGCATTCTGAGCATCCAAGAGTCATTGTGGATCGCCGGTGAACGAAGTCTGTGAAGGTTTGGAAGTCTATCTTGAAGACTTACCAGAGTGATTAGGCGAGGACTGGGTGTCCTTAGCTCATGGGGAATAAGGTGAAGACACGGTCTTCTGAGTTAAATCTTAGCCTCCCTAAGGAGACGTACAGTTCTCACAACAACTGGAACTGGTCCAACAAATCATTGTCTTCAATGAGCCACTGGTTCTATCCTTCCCATCTCTTTGTTTGAAGTTGGTCCTTCTGAAGTCATTGCCTGTTTGCATTATCCTTTTGTCTTCACTGTGTGACCGCTTGTTCAGATTGGCTTCATACTATCTTCCATCCTAATCCATACTGCCTAGTTGCTATTTGTCTTTGTGCTTTCACTTCATTGAAAACTTGACTATGGCTTGCCTACACTACAAAAGGAATACACCTCCATGATGATACATGTTTGTCACAGTAGTCGCTTTTTTGTCATGCATGTACATCCATGAAAAATTTATGACAGAATCAAGATAGTCATACCTGTGCCGTCGTAGAAGTGTTCCATGACGTTACCAAAATTATCATCATGGAAGTGTCCACTTCCATGACGATAAATCACGCGTCATAGAAGTGCTTTCGTCAAGGGTGACCGACACATGGCATCCACCGTAACAGAACGTCGTTAAGCTATCGGGTCAGGTTTTGGATCCGATAACCCGTTAACAGCCCCGACCAATGGGGATTTTCCACGTGTAAAATCATCATTGGCTAGAGGAAACACGTGTCGGCACATCATCGGGACAGATGTCATCCACTCATTGGACAGAAGGCGCCTATGATACGTCGACACATGGCACAACCCAACAAGTTTAAATGGGCCGGCCCAACTAAAGGCCCACAAGATTTTGCTGACCATAATGGGCCGGCCCAACTAAAGGCCCACGAGATTTTGCGGACCATAATGGGCTGGCCCAGCTAAAGGCCCACAAGATTTTGCGGGCCATGATGGGCCGGCCCAGGTAAAGGCCCACAAGATTTTTGTGCGCCATAATGGGCCGGCCCAGCTAAAGGCCCACGAGATTTCGCCAACATTAATGGGCCGGCCCAGTTGTAGGCCCACAAGATTTTGAGGACCCTAGTAGGCCGGCCCTTTAACTGGCTGCCATGTTTTGGGCCAAATGCCGGCCCATATTTGATCCGGTCCATTAATGGCCTACCATGCTCCGGGCCTAATAGTGGCCCATATGAGATCCGGCCCATTAAAATCCTACCACGTTCTGGGCCAAATTACAGCCCAGATCAGGTCCGGCCCTTTAAGAGGCTTTGGGCTCAATTATGGCCCATATCAGATTCGGCCCGTCAACTGGACACTATGCTTTTGGGCCCACTTGCTAAAGGCCCACTTAGTAATTCAGCCTGATATTAGTTTTGGCCTGTTAAGGGCCCGTTTATAATTTCGGCCCTATATTAATTTCGTCCTGTTAAAACCCCGTCATATAGTTGGGCCTAACTACGGCCCGGTTTGCATCCGGCCTGCTCACAGCCGATATTTGATTGGGCCAAACAAGGACCCAGACAATTTTGGCCCGTTAAAAGCCCGTGATTTGATTCGCACAATCATGGGCCGGGGTTCATTTCGGGCTGTTGCATAACTAGTAGGAATTAAGAACAAACCTACTCTATACAATAAAGAAATTACAACATAGTAACTAAGAATAAACCTACACTACACAATAAAGGATTTAATGTATATTACATCCCCTGGGCATCAAAGTTTGCCACCAGTGATCGTAAAGCGCAACGAAGAAGCAGATTACAAAAACTGGGCACCATTCCAGCGTAACAAAATAATACTGAACCGAGACCATTTCCAAGACAGTTCAAGAAAGGTTAGCCTTGTGGGGGAACTGCTGCGCAAGCTGCTGAGCAAAGCTGTGAGACCAGCCTAGCATGTCGGTCATAGCTTCCAGGTGTAGCTATTTAGCGATGAGTTTCTCATTGGTGTTCTCCGCAATCTTTCTTAGAGATAGGACTTCAAGTCGAAGTTGAGTTGCAGAATGCCTTTCTGCTTGAACTTGGGACTGAAGAAGTCGAACTGATTCAGACAACGAATTCTGTGAGCTTGTGTGACTGTTAGTCTCAAGTAACTTGAAGAGTGCATCAAGACAAGACTTTGGGGTTGTCTCGCTATCTTCATGATGTTTTTCCTTCTTTGCTGCAATATATGTTGGGTTTGTCTCACAGCCTTCAGCAGACTTGTGCATGCCATCAGGCATATCACCCTGAAACAAAGCAGAGAGATGATAGGTTTTGCACGTGTATAAACAAAGATGATAACTGTTCTGTCAATTCTATCCAATTTCAAATTAGAAAATAAAGAGTATGTTCAAAATATCAATAGCATAATTTGGCATTTTTCATAATGCGGGGAGCTTTACCACACTACTGGATTACCATGTCAACATAACAAGCATAGATGAAGGGCAAAGAAAATCATTGTATCTATTTTGGATAATGTGCATGGCATGTTGTTCATATCATCAGCCACATCAGTAAGATAAAACAGGAGATGACAACGTGCAAACATGGGCTGCTTCACCACACACTGGATTCTAGATCCACAAAAACAAGCATACATATAGGGAGTATTAAGTAATGTGCATGGTATGAATAAGGAATTTGGTTTTACAAGTAAAACTTAGAAGTTACAGTTCTTACGAACATGCATTTTGGTAGAAACAGCAGACTAAACAACAGTAAACGATAGGGAGTATGAGCAAATTAAACAACATTTGAGGATAAAGGCTTTAGAAGGACTGACTTACATTAACAGTTAACACCGGCTCTATAATGCCCTTCTCCATGGCAAGGGAAGGATAACTCAAGAATTTCAGCACAAAATCTTCTTCATAAGCATTGCCTGTACTCTACATTTTGTAGAGAGTAATTATAGATATGATAATATTGGAAGGGATAGAGGATAATGAAGATAAGATGCAGATTGATGCTACATAATCAACTACCAATCCCTGGAAGTACAAGCCTTACAGGACAAAATGTACTGACAAGAGAAATGGGCTACACTTCTGCACTGGCATTGTCTGTGTATTATACTTGTTGGTAAGATTAAATATAGATATGATCTTTTTTAGTAAATGGTGGGCGAGGGAGATAAGATGCAGAATGCTACAAAATGAACCAATCCCTCTTCCCATAATACAAGAGTGTTTTGAACACTGGTGTACTGTACAAAACATTCTTATATTATGGGACGGAGGGAGTAGCTGTTAATGTAAGTATTGTGATAGACCATGTTCAGTCCTTACAAGAGGACTGCAGAGCTAAACCTCTTCAAAAGCATTGGGTTGATTCTAAATTTATGTAAGAGTCCATACAGATCTTATAATGTCCACCAAATGGACGATTACGAGGCTAACATGTGCAGTGATGCTACATAATCAAACAACTATGAAAGTAAGTATGGTCATAGAGGGCAAGAGGTACTCACAAGAGAAATACAGTGTGCAGTATAGTTGCGAGATTCTATGATCCCTTGAGAATGAATGTTCTTTTGCTAACAATTTTCGTACAAGTGAGACATTAAGGCAAATGCAGAAATGTAGTTCAAATTGTGATGTGATATCATAGACAGTACCTTATGCTGCAGCCGAGACCAATGTGTAACAAGATTATTCCAGTCACCATCGGATAAATGTAGCATTGGAGACTTTACAAAAATTTCGTTCAAAGGCTTGCCAGCGAAGTGCGCTTGCCTCAGGTAGGAACGATACTTCATCAACGAGTGCTTGAAAAGTGCAACCAACCCTTGCTCGTCATCACAATCCAGTTTGCGCCTCGCCTATTTAAAAGAATGAAATCTTGTGTCTTCTATCAGTAGAAACATATGCAGTAATGACCAGGAATAACATTAGTACATTACTTACGCGTAAGTTGCGGAGGAAGACTGGAAATTGTTCTGTGTTTGCGGTATAATCTTTCCATGAAGGAAAGATGCGCACAAAGTTCCTGACAACAACATAAGATTCGTCTTCTAAACTGGGAAGAAATGGAACAGGGGTTCTATTTGCTGCAATTGGGGCTCTCTCTGGTTCGAAAAGGGATTTGGCAACTAGATTTGGTGTACTCTTTGCTGGAATGGGGGTTTTGCATCGTATAGCTGGTGCTATGTCAACTGGTATAATCATACTGTTTGCTGCAGTTGGGGTCTGCTGAGTTGGGGCATCAGAAATGACCAGTGTAGTAGGGCTAGAGTCTGCTAGAGTTGGGGTATTTTGTGGGTCAGGTGATATTGCAACTACACCTAATGGGCTATTTGATTTATTAGGTGCCACTACCTTTTCCAAATACTTTGCTTGTGCTCCTCCACGATCAGCAATCGCCCTCTTCCTTTTGAACATCTGATACACAAGAACAACATTTGAATGGATAAATATGGTATGATGACAGATGGAATATGTACTGAAAATGGATAGGCAGGGCGTATTCACATACACGATGTGTAAACTAAGCTAATGGCAGTTCAACAAAGTAGAAGCAATGCAAAGCATCAGTTGCAAGATATGTGCAAGCAATGTAACCTTGGAAAGTTAGAGCAAGTACCTTGATGGGTGAATAAGATAGGGCATCTTCCTCTGACTCCTCCACTAGGGAGCTACATTGACTTTGGTCTCCCTCTAGCTCAGAATCACTGTTAGGATCATATTCTGAGCATGAATCTGTAGGTGGAGAGTGTTTGCATTGCATTGCATCCAAACTTGATTTCAGTCCCTAAATGCCAAGTTTGACAGCAATGGCATTGTTCCTCTTTATTCTTTTCATGCGCACAAGCTCATAATCATTACGATGCTGTTCAGAATCTGAGATTCATGAAAACATAAAAAGTAGTCAGATTATCTATGGAATGCATTGTGGTTTCAACTCGGTGAGTGTCTCCCTATAAACCCCTGCATATGCAATGTTCACCTCCCCAACCATGCTGACCAGACCACACATAGCGATACACACCCGAGCGGCGAACATGCATTTTTGAAACTAATTTAGGAACATTTAGCTGACCAATTAAACAACTCTGTTTTAATAATATCAGATTCGTATGTCAACAACTAAGCTTGTTTAACTTGATGGGTGGAGCAGTGTTATTATGACACGAAGCATGTATTCTGATTGTATAGTGATCATAAAAGTGGGAAACTCTAAGCATATATTTTTTTAGCAAAAGAGGGTTTCCCTTCTGATTTCTATTAAAGAAACCACCACGGAACCAACATGATCAATTAAACCCTAAGCATGATCAGTTAAACCGTATTATGGCTGTGCCATGGCAGATTTGAAGCTGCAAACTGGAGAAATGATATTTAGCATCCATTGTTTGCTTCGAACTAAGAACTAAATTCTAAGAGCTGAAAATAAAGTAGAGTAACCAAGCTAAGATCTATTTTCTAGTTGAGATCAAAAAGTTGAGGAGATATGAAGTACCACCTCTCTTGCGGCGCCGTCTAGGCATCAGGGGTGCGATGGCTGTCGGTGGCGTTGAAGTAGGTCTGCGACGGTAGACGGGTGCATCGGGGGATAAGTCCCGTTGCGGTGGAAGAGAAGGTCGTGTGAGCGGCCCCGGCAAAAAGGATGACGACACCGATGAAGCGAGAGGATGCGATGCAAGGCTATTGGTCCGTCGCCGTGGATGAGAAACGTCCATCTCTAGTAGTGGACGACGCGGTCTTGGTAGGCGCTCCGGCATGGTGGAGGATGGTGGCGATGGATGTGGTGGAGGACGACGACGATGGATGGGGTGGCGGATGGAGGCTGGTGTGGGAATGGGGTGTTCTAGCGCGGATGGTGTATGAATGGGAAAATGGAGGGAGAGGTACGGGGAACCATGTTTTTGGGACGCGCCTGTCTGAAATATGGGAAAGTTACGAACTTATTCCCCGTTCCAAATTTGGACGTCTTGTCGGTTGGGGATAGGACGGTAACCTCGCATCTCCCAAATATTTGCCGGTAACTATTTCGGGTGAGGAGAGGGTGTTTTGCCGCCCACGGTTGGCGCCCATGGTGTATGAATGGGGCTAACAGGTAGGGCGGTTATGTCACGTCTGATGGAAGTTACACATCTGCCCCTATTTAAAATATTTGCCTACATCTATTTCGGACGACGAGAGGGTGTTTTGCCGCCCATCGTGTATGAATGGGGAATGGAGGGAGAAAAAGAGGTCTTTCAGACGAGCTTGAATCAAATGAGTTTTGCCACCCATGTTTGACGCCCACCATGTCGGAATGGGCTCAGAGGTGGTCATGTCACGTCTAATTGAAGTTACTAACCTACCCCTATTTAGAGTAGTGGAAATCGGGCCGATGGATTGTCCGTGTATTGGGTAGACAGTAATTTCCATCTCCCAAACACTTGGCTTCGGGCAGCCGATGTGGGAGTGGACATTTTGTTGTTTCTTTCGAATTTTGGGACAATAAGCATCCACGTTTACCCTGGCAACTAAATACGAATCCATTTTGTATTCCTATATGAATCTTTATAAATCATTCTATGTGTTTTTATATATCTTCAAAAGGACGACAAAGATGTATTCCACTGTCATATACGAATATGGTTTACAAATGCCGATACTCAAATTCAGATACTACAAATGCCGATACCGGATTGTCCAAACCCACAGGAAGGGGGGCCGAACACTGAATCATTTTCGCCTTTGTTAGCCAACCCTGGTCAAAGAGCGATTTCTCAGAATGACGTCATGATAGATGAAAGACGGTGTGTTCGACTAGAGGATTACTTACTTGGTCGGCGGTGCGGTTGCTGCTCAGGCCCACATCCTTGGTAGTATCAGGACACTCTATTTGGTGTCCGAAGAATGATTTATACATCTCCTCATGCGTCATGCCGAGGAAATTCTGAATAGTGTGTGGTCCTTCTGGGTTGAACTCCCACATGCGGAGGGGCCGGCGTTTGCATGGCTGGACTCGACGAACCAGCATGACTTGCACCACCATAACCAGACTGAAATGTCCTTCGAAGAGATCTTGAATGCGGCTCTGCAGTATAGGCACGTCCTTGGCAGGACCCCAGCTCAGCCCTCTGCTAATCCATGACATCAGTTGTGGTGGAGGGCCCGAGCAGAAAGCAGGGGCAGCCACCCACTTGGCACTTCTCGAAGCTGTGATGTAAAACCACTCCCGCTGCCATAATCCGGACACCTCTGGAAGGGAACCCTTTGGCCATGGAGCTCCAGCGATCTTGCTTACTAATGCGCCTCCGCATGCTACATGCTGCCCCTCGACCATCTTTGGCTTCACGTCAAAGGTCTTGAGCCACAGGCCGAAGTGAGGGGTAATGCGGAGGAAGGCCTCACATACGATAATAAATGCCGAGATGTGGAGAAAGGAGTCTGGGGCTAGATCATGGAAATCTAGCCCGTAATAGAACATTAAACCCCTAACGAAGGGATCCAGAGTGAGGCCTAGACCTCGGAGGAAGTGGGAGATGAACACAACGTTCTCGTTGGGTTCGGGAGTAGGGACGACCTGCCCTCGGGTAGGCAGCCGATGCGAAACCTCGGCGGTCAGGTATCTGGCCTCCCTCAACTTCTTGATATCCTCTTCCGTAATGGAGGAGGGCATCCACCAGCCTTGAAGGCTAGATCCGGACATGATTGAAGGTCCGAAGCACCTGACCTGGGCTTTGGGTGTTAGAACTCGAGGCGGGGGAAGGATTCGATTGAGCATAGGAGGAAAAAAAGTAAAAGCCTTGTCCCTTTATAAAGAGGGTGAATATCAAGCGTCCTCCTAGTGGCCGTTTGGGACTTGCCTAAAATCTAGGAGTCCTAGGCACGGTTCGGTTACCCACGACCGTATTGATGAGAATCCCATAATTAGGGGAACACGATCTCTGCTTTGACAAGACGTGTCAAGAAACCGCCTCGCGTTATGTGTGGAGCTGGTTGAAGAAAAACGGTTCGAATAATCACCGAGCCATGGCCTGATGTCATGTTGCCAAAGCATGTCAGCAGATTAAGATTTGTGGAAATATTATTCTCTCTACGGTGGTATGTGGAATTTATTTTGCAGGGTCGGACACTATCCTGGTATTCAAACTCTTCTGTGATGTGTTTGGAGGAGGAACCCGCCTTGCAATGCCGAAGACAACACTGCGCGTCGGACTCATCGTCATTGAAGCCTGGTTCAGGGGCTACTGAGGGAGTCCTGGATTAGGGGGTCTCCGGACATCCGGACTATATCCTTTGGCCGGACTGTTGGACTATGAAGATACAAGATTGAAGACTTCGTCCTGTGTCCGGATAGGACTCTACTTGGCGTGGAAGGTAAGCTAGGCAGTACGGATATGGATATCTCCTCCTTTGTAACCGACCTTGTGTAACCCTAGCCCCCTTCGGTGCCTATATAAACTAGAGGGTTTTAGTCCGTAGGACAAGATAACAATCATACCATAGGCTAGCTTCTAGGGTTTAGCCTCTCTGATCTCATGGTAGATCAACTCTTGTAATACCCATATCATCAAGAATAAATCAATCAGGATGTAGGGTTTTACCTCCATCAAGAGGGCCTGAACCTGGGTAAAACATCGTGTCCCCTGCCTCCTGTTACCATCCGCCTAGACGCACAGTTCGGGACCCCCTACCCGAGATCCGCCGGTTTTGACACCGATAGGGGGGGAGGGGGTGGGTGGCTGGGTGCTACGCGTCTGTCCGACACACGCCACCACCCCGACAGGACTGTGCTTCAGTGCCTTAAGGCACCTGCCTTTGTGTCCATGACATATGGGCCCAACAGCTGGCCCACATGTCAGTGACCCAAAGGCAGTTGCCTTTAAGGCACCGAAGCAGCGTCTACCCCGACACGACCCTGGTTTGCCTGGTGCGCCTACATTTGAGAATGCAAACGAATCTTCTTTCATTTGCAAACGAATCTGTATGTATTACCATGCCCGTGTTTTCCTTGCAATAATTAGTCATTCAAAATGAGATACTCCATCCGTTCACTTTTGTAAGTCATTTCAGACAACTTAAAATGAATTGTTTTGCACATTGTCTGAAAAGTCTTCAAGGTCTTGTAAAAGTGAATAGAGGGAGTACTATAAATTAATTAATGAGGAGTTATTTGAAAAATAAATCGAAACAGTACCCACGCTAACGTGGATTAGAGTGTGTGTCACACAATTAGTTATTTGAATTAGAGTGTGTATCACATAGTTAGTTATTTGAATTAGAGTGTGTGTCACGTAGCGATCTCCAATTCTAATGTGGATTTCGCATTTCACTATATCCACACTACTTTTTTAATACAAATTCATATGTATATGATGAACACCATGGTAGTGAGAAAACTTTTGGATGGATTCAAACATATGACCTACAAAATAGCACAACAAACTGAGTCAATGTCAACTTTTCGAAACTTAGTATGGCACGAATTCGAAATAATTACCCGTATGCCTGGTCCACGGTTCAAATCTTACAATGTACACCGAATTGAAACATCGATATTAAGTCTCGTACTATGTACATTCAAATGTTGTTTTTAGCCCCCCCCCCACACAAACGCTACATACTTCATGTATCGGTCAATCTTCCTCTCCTAACCACCTTAGGAAGCTATCGGTTTCCAACACACATTCATTCTTTCTCTCCATGTTTCAATCTCTAAGTCTCTCAACTACACAACCCCTTTTTCCACTCTGTTACCAAATGTATTTACCTCACACACCCGCCATTGCACCCCATGCCGAGGTCTCTCTCTCCCCCCTCTCCGTCTCACCCTCTCGCGCTAAATACATGCATTGCCTATCTAGCCCCCCAACCTCTCGTGCATGTGCACGCACACACGTTGTATATCTAGATCACTCCCTCGAGACTGTCTCACTCTTTCTTCCACACGGTGGGCTACACTCGCTCAATCTCGCTCTCTTTATCTGAGTCTTGTTTAACCTCGTTTTCTTTCACACACAAATGATATATCTCCCTATTCGGGCCTCGATCGACACACACTATACTCTCTCACACAGATTGTCTATCTAGGTCAGTCCATCCAAGCCGCCACCACTCTTTCGACCTCATGGTGGGCCATGCTCACTCAATCTCTCTCTCTCTGTATGTCTCGATTGACCTCGCTCTTTCTCGGACAAAAACGATATTTCACCATGTTTGAGCCCAATTCGACCTATTCACATTGTATACTCTCTCACACACATCGTCTATCCAGGTCACTCTCTCCAACCCGTCTCACTCTTTTGATCGTACGACGACCCTATGTGATCGATTGACCTTGCTTCCTCCCACGCACAAATATATCTACACGTCTGTGACTGGATCATCTCTCAAGATCTCTCTTACAACCCTCACCCTTGCCAAAAAGCTCAATCGGACAATATCTCTCCAGAGCATATATATTTGTTCAATGAATGTTGGACCACACTCACTTTGTCTCTCTATCTATATGTCTCTCGATTGACCTCGCTTTCTCACACCGTATCTTCCACGCGCTGAAGCTACTACCTCTCCATCCCTCGCAAAGCCGGAGCTATTTACATTACAAGGGGCACTCCAACCTTGGATTAATTTGTGTAGGCATTTATTCCGGTCGGTTTAGATTATATTTTTGTAGCATTCGGCCCACAACTACTCCAATCACCGTAGCGGGTAATTAAGCTACGGGGAGCACCTAATATGAGCACCGGGGAGCAGTTGGATCGAAGATGCAGCGTCACACACGAGGCCTGAATGTTTTATTTGCAAAAAAACCTTTGGAGAGTTTGGAAATTGCGCATAATTACAAAGACTACTCCCAAGCCATTGGATCTCACTTCCAACGGTGTAAAAACTCGTGTCACCATAGTATCTAAGCTGCCGGGTGGATGTGATATTCTATGTCGCTGTCATTTTTGTTCGTAAACTTGCAAAAAATGTGTAACTCGTGCCGTTACTTGTCTAACCGCGCAAAGTGTTTGTTCAGAAAAACCATCCTACACTGAAATATCGGAGCAACACACGGGGGTCCCACTTGTCATTAATCAAATTTGGACCTAAAACTAACAAATCTGAAAGACGAGATTTGAACTGGCAACCTGGACTACAAAGCGTAAGTCGATAGCCTGAAAAAATGAACGGTTGTTGGCTTTGTCCCGTAACTTGATTTTATACAGTACTTGCGTTGAGTAGAGTAGAGGGAGTGCCTCATCAACACGTGCATGACCGTTATCTCACTTACTGGTGGGTCCCAGGTCTGCAATCTCAATCTCTCTTCTCTCCATCGTCTAACCTTTGCACGGGCACACACGAAGAGCAGCGCTAGCTTGCTGTGGTGTTATTACAACTAAATTTTTTTGGAAAATAGAAGAATCGCCTAGAACAAGAGACGTTGTGTCTAGTCGACACGGAGCTAACCACATCTATCCTCCGTGCCACGTTTGCATGATGAAGCTGTGTGGCTAGTGGGGTGTTTTCAACCGACTGGCTGGATCCTGAGGTCGAACCATAGGTACTACGTCTGATACAGTATATTTTTACACGCACATTTTTCCTCCGTGCCGAGACGTGGCACACCCTACCGCGCGGTTTCGGGGTCCTCCCGGGTGGTGCACACATATATTCTTCCTGACGTGGGACGCCCTACCGCGCGTTTTCTAGGTCCTCCTTGGTCGTAGCGCCAAAGCAAGTAAATGAGTTGTCAAATCACGAAAGACCACCTTTCCCACCGAGTACATCAGTGAAGCATGGTGGCTAGCTAGTTGGGCTAGTTCGACCGATTAGCTAGGCCACCGCCACATTTGTTTTTTCACCCCTTTTTTTATCTACTTGCCGGCAGGTAAATTTAAATATCCACCGCGGCGTTGCTCTGGTGTTTGGGTGCAGCAGGATTTTTTAATTTTTTGATTGACAAGAGCAGGCGCGACAGGATTTTTAATTTTTTTATTGACGAGAGTAGCCGCGGTAGCAATTAGTCACGATGACTCCGCCTGTACCCACTGCTCCCTGATGTGAGAAGTCATCGACTGGTGTTTTACCATGGTGAAAACCAAAAGATTCCCCGCTCCCTCCGCCTTCCCGTAGATTGCATTACCTTTCAGCCGTTTCGCCCCCTTTGCTTCCTCTCCCCATTGCTTCTACCTGGTGCCATGGCGGCGCAGCAGATCACAGAGTCCGAGGTGAGGCTCCTGACACAGGAGCTCCATGCCAAGGATGCGGAGCTCAGGGCGAAGGACGTGGAGCTTCGTGAGCTCAAGGAGGAGAGGAGTGCCATGCTCCTCCGTTATGTGCGTAGTTCACAGAGCTTCAAAAGCGGCAGACGTCCACCACAAAGATGTTCGAGGCGTCGGCGGCGTTGCTGCAGAAAGCGGGAGATACGATAGGCTATCAGGGGAGCTGGCTGGAGCACGAGCGGGCCGATCGTGACGAGGTCCAGTATCGCCTCAGCCACTTGGTGAACCAAGTTGCCACACACGTGTCGCGGCTGCGGGATGCCTACCATCGTGCCAGCGCGACAATGTCGGCCGTCGGGCTAAACCTGTTCAACCACCCGGTCGACTTCAACAAGCTGCGACATCCTGACCTGGTCTCCTTCTTCACCTATATCTCCAAGGAGCTGAGCCGTCTCCGTGCGATGGTGGGGGCTGAGCTGGACAAGGAGGGGTTGCAGGCTGCCGTCGCCATTGTCGGGCGAATCCTTTCAGGGCTCCGTCACCGGAATCCATTCGTGCCATTGGGCGCCATCTTTGACGAGCCGGCTCCCGTCGACCAGGAGCGGGCTCTGCAGGCGGTTGCACCCTGCATCACCAATGTCGTGCGCCTCGAGAAGCAGAGGGACTTCGGTGGTGTTTAGGCGCCCTCTGGATGGGCATGTCCATGTCTCGGCGCAACATGACCGTTGGATCAAACTCAGACGGTGCAGATCAGTCACTGTAGCACAAAGCGTGTGGGTGTGTTTAGTTGCATTCTCATCTCAATATAGTTGTTTCCTCTTCGTGTATTTTTTTTCAACCTACTAGTGTGGACTCATGCACCCTTCATGCACTCTGCCAAACACCCAAAAGTGGGCCAAGAAGGGAACTTTTGCTCCCATCCCGTGCACCCTTCATACGCCCTGCCTAACACTATTCGTGCTTCATATGGTTCATGTTTCATGGAGTACTGTCGCACCGTACTCTCCGTGCGCTGTGGACCTAGTTCTGTTAACATTGATCTCACGTCCATTCTCAACCGGACAGTCGAAAAAGTGGTACTATGTTACATATAGGAGTAGTTGACATGCGCACAACATCATTTGTTATCGTCATATCTTACTACACTAGCAACAAGATTGTGTAGTACTGACGTATGAACCACTGCACATGCCTAGTAGTAGGAGCACTGTGTATGTTCAAGTGGCTGCCGTGTTTCACACTCCTCCGTCGTAAGAGTGGAAACGCTTGCTGTAATCATTTTTGTCTTCTGAAAAACAATGGACACGCTCTACCGTGTGGATCCTCCTCCAGCCATGCACTAAATTACTCACTTTCACCGATGTGTGGGACAGCCAGCATCGGGGTCCACCAGCCATGCACTAAATTACTCCGTCGTAGAGTGACGGTAGACTACCCCGATCGAAGTGTCGCAGTAATGCCCAATGAGCCGTCAAATCACAAAACCCCCTCCTTTCCAGCAGTAAGTTGGACGGATGAAGCAACCATCATTTCACTCTTCTCTCTCAGCTTCCTCTCTACCCAACCCTCGCTTCTGCCTAATCTTGTTCCTCATTTCTTCAAGAAAACCCCGACCTGCTTCTGCCATTGTTCTTCTCTCCCAAAGAAGGAAAGGTGAGCGCATCAATGGTGTTGATTCTGGCCAAGGCCCGGTCTTGCAACCCCGAGACTGATCCTATAACTCCCTCTCTTTTCTTCTTTTGGGTTTGTGATTATGGTTTCTTTTCTTTTATTTCTATTTGACAGTTTCTTGATGGACGCTGGAGCACCGACCGAAGTGATGTCTATGGCTCCGGCCAAAACCGTCGAGGCTCATGGTACGAAGAAGCGCAAGCACCGCGCCGAGACTACCGCAGACAAGCTCAAAGCCGTCGCCCTGTCCAAGCCCCCCTCTCCGAGATCCCTCATTAAGCAAGTCCAGGTAATATCTCTTCTTGACGATCTTTTTCTCGATCTTGATCGTGTTTTTTCATCTAACACGCAGTACTAGTACTAGTAGTACAACTTTCTGGGTGATCTTGCATGTGATTTTTGTGTGCCAAATGGCGGTTCTAAATTCCTCTTTTGACCAAAACATGCGAGAGGTTGACACTGATTTCTTATAGATTACTTTCAACTACTCCCTCTGTCCCAAATTTCTTGTCTTCGATTTGTCTAGATACAGATGTATCTAATACTAAATGTGACTTGATACATTCGTATCTAGACAAATCTAAGACAAGAATTTTGGGACGGATGGAGTACTTTATGAACATCAATGCTACCTTTTAAGAGGGTATATTTGCCTTGGTAACTTGTGTTATGGATATTGCATGTAATCCCTCTGCTCTCACGCCTTTGAAGACATGTTCTAGTGTCTTTGTTCACTCATTTCTATGCGTATATGTAGTCATATATGGAGTATAATATCAAAAATCATCTTATATTTCTGAACGGATGTAGTAATAAAATATGGTTTCTGTTTGAATTAGAACTAGGTCCGCGGTGGAGATGAAGTTCTCAAAGTCATGCCGTGTGGACTGGAAGACCTGTTGATGAGTTCTACTGCTGAACTATCCAGCTGCTGTGTCCTTGTCGCCCCGTGTCCTGAACTAGTGTTTTCCTATAGCATTGTTGTGAGGCGTGTTCTCGAGGCTGTACTTGACCACAACAATTTCCTGGTTGTGCCTTCGATTATGAAGGGTGTGGTTCTTGTAAAGCTTCCCAACAAATCTGATGCGGCCTGTATTCATCATCATGTTTATGAGTGTAAAGACCACTCTGTTAGGTTCTCCAAGGTTGACAAGATGGTGATGGTGCATGTAGACATCTCACACGAAGTCCATGGCCTAGTCAGTTATGCGGGGTTCATCCCGTAGGTCGGTGGCAAAAAATAGTCTGCAGAGTTTAGTTAGTGCAACTTTGCTTGTCTGTAGTAAGTACTATTGTTCAGTACTTGATTTGTGTTTGTGAACCCTGTATTGTTTATTAGTACTGCCGCTTTTGGTGTGTGGTCAGTCCTGAGAATGGTCTATGTTAATGTCTGTCCACTCAATTCAGTATGTATATTTTGAAGTATCCATATCATATTTTTTGTGAGGACGGTCTATCAATTATGGTTACACTGCAATATCTGCATGCATTGCAGGGTTTATCGCACCCACCAAGATTTCCAGCCCCATGGATGTTCGGTCCATACGATTTGTCACGACCTTTGGACTGTCCTGCTTGTGGGAGTAGGCGGGGCCCCTGCATGCCACGCGTAGTTGGACGATCAATCTTTTGTTTAGTACTTCAACATAGTGATTTCCTGGTAAGGATTCACTCGTGTCACATCAAGTAAATCTTATTGATTTACTGTCTAAATCTTATTGATTTAATGTCATGTTTTCTTTCTTTTCCTGCAATTTTACGATGCATGTTTTGCCATGTGACATTCATCACAGAATAAACCGTTTGGTTTGCTCTACAATGGCTATTTTTGCAGGTTTCACTTCTTATGTCGTGCTAGTAACGAAGGCACTGTCCATCACTTATATTACTAGAAAAAATTGGATCAGTCTATTGTCTGAGTACAAGCTGAATCCCTATGATGAACTGCAGTTTGGTTTAACAAAAACGCCACAATTAGTCCTTCTCGCGTTTAAAAGAAATGAAGAAAAAAACTGGATCACGGTCGCGGATCCTAGTCAAGTTAGAAAGCTGATCATAGCAGACCAGACACAATCGCCGCTGTCTCGCACAGATCGAGCACCGACAGTTGCTCTAGCACTGACAGCGTCAGCAGCTCAGTCTGATCCAGCTGAGGATTAGGCACCGACTGCGTCAGCGGATCAGTCTGATCTACCGGAGGATCGGGCATCGACACCGGCACCTGCTCTACAAGGAGCACCATCTTCGGCAGCAGTAGCGGCTTCGACACCTCCACCAACACTTGCACTTGCATCTGCTCCGGCCTGTGCAGTTGCACCGGCAACAGACTGGGCTGCAGTTCGCACTTGATATACCAAAGTCCTTACAAAAATCGACATGTCCACCTTCTTGGTAAGCATTGGCCGCCCAAGTTCTTCGTTCTTTTTTCTTTCCATGTTGTTTCACATGATTCACTGTGTTGATCTAACTGTTTGGGTATGTCTTCTTGTTTGCAAACAGAGAATTCCTAGAGCAACGAGGGAGTCTGTAACGCCCCGAGACCGATGTGCCAGGTGTCTTCCAGTTATTCGCTGTTGTTGCCTTCTCAATTTCTTGTGTGTCATGCATCTCATATCATGTCATCATGTGCATTTCATTTGCATACATGTTCGTCTCATGCATCCGAGCATTTTCCCCGTTGTCCGTTTTGCAATCCGGCGCTCCTATGTCACCCGGTGCCCCTTTCTACCTCTTTTTGTGTGAGGGTGTTAAACGTTTTCAGATTGGACCGAGACTTGTCATGCGGCCTTGGTTTACAGCCGGTAGACCGCCTGTCAAGTTTCATGCCATTTGGACTTCGTTTGATACTTCAACGGTTAACCGAGGGACCGTAAAGGCCTCGTGTGTGTTGCAGCCCAACACCCCTCCAAAGTGGCCCAAAACCCACCAAAACCCCCTCCATCCTCTCGGCCGTTCGATCACGATCGCGTGGCCGTAAACCGCACCTCATTTGGAGCTTCCTAGCTTCCTCTACCTATAAATATGTGCTCCCCTCCCGAAATTCGCGCAGATCAAACCCTATCCTCTTCCACCTCACACCCGGGCATTTCTTCCACCGACGGACATGTCCGCCCTCCACCTCGCTCCGGCCAATGGCGTCGCGCCACGTCGCCCCGCCGCCGCCGCCAGCCTATCGCGCGCCGCCACCTCACCATCCTCTCTTTCCTAGTGCCGCCGCAGCCCTGCGGGCCCGAGGCCGGCCCGCCCGGCCCGAGCTGCCCGCGCCCCGCGCCCGAGCCGAATACCGCGCCGCGCCACCGCCAGTAGCGCGCGCCGCCGCCTCCGCCCTGCTCCGCCACCGTTCCGCCTTCTCCACCCTCGCCGGCTGCCGTTGCGCCTCGCCGCGCCGCCGAGCCCTTCGCCGGCGCCCCGCTCTTCCGGTCCGGCCCGACCCTCCTCCGGCTTCCTCCCCGTCCTCATATCCGGCGAGCCCAGCCAGCGAACCTCAAACCACGTGCCGCCCAGATCTGGATCTGAGATCTGGAATCTCAGAGGTTGACTTTGTCTTCCCGAAACCCTAACGTTTTGCATACTTCATCATGCCATAACTCTGCACTCGTAGCTCTGATTCGTGCATGTAGCATATCAAAATGTTCGTCTCGACGAGTACATCATTTTATCTCATTGCATCATTTGCATTTGAGCTCATCTTGGTGCCCGAAATGCTGTTGGAACAGGGCTATGTGAGGATTATTTCAGATCTGTTTCAGCAAATGGCATTTTGTCATTTTTGCCATGATTAATGTGTGCATGTTATGATCCTGAGCTCTACATGTGTTTTGTTATATGCCATGCCATCTTTACAGGGGTGTATGCGATGTATTTTGGTGATCTTTGTGGTGACTAGCACAAGCATGCAAAGTAGCTTACTCAATGATTCTGATTTCAGGGACTTAGAATTTCACTAAGTCCTGTTCCTGTTTTTGTTTTTATGCCATATGTTCATGTTGTTTCCTAGTGATCCGTGCCTCTTTTGAGGATGATAAGTAAGGATATTTTGTTAACATTGTGGTGCTCTATCAATCCATGTCTTTTTTTGCATTTATGGAGCACCCTAACTTGAGTCAATCGAGCTCTACTTTTGCTATAAAATGTTCCTGGCAGATTGTTAACATGTTTATCGATTTTGCCGAGGTTGTTGCTATTGATCCGTGCATGCTATGTTTTTGTTCTTGCCATGTCTAGCTTCTATGCCATGTCTTCTTGATGGGTGTATGCTTAGATTGTCACGCCATGCTTTGTAGTGAGTGCATCGAGCTCGTAAACATGCCTACTCGTTAACTGCTTTGCCATGCTCCAGTTTTTCACTAAGTCTGAATCTGTTTATGTTTTTGCTATGTTCACATGCTTGCAATTGTATTTTCTGATCCCTTTTGGCTCATGGTCACTAAGGGACTTTTGTTATATGCTTAGAGTAGCTTCATTCCGTGCCTTAATTTGCCATGATATGTTCCTGTAGTATGTAGTTATCTTGCTCTAAAAATTGCTTCCTGCTGATAAATTCCTCATATCCTGTTAATTTCACAAGTCTGTAACTTGTTATTTTTTGCACTTTTGCCATGCTTGTTTGAACCTGATATTGAGTGAATTAGCCGTAGCTCAGTGTTCATCTTTTGTCAAGCATCATGAGTGGATCCCTGCCAAGTATTTTTTTTGTCATGTTGGAGTGCTGTAGCATGTTGTTCTTGATGCATTTAGGAGGCTATTTGCTGATTATCGCAGACCGGTGCCATATTTGTTTTGCTTGTCATTTCCAAACCGTGCGTCCGATTCTAGTGATCTTTATATCGATTTCAACCGAAATAAACTCCTCTTTCCAGTGGAACTCTTGGTTTTCCAACTTGAGGCCAGGTTCAATCATCCCTTTCCAAATCATGCATACGCATCACATACCGCATCCCGCATATCATGCCATGTTCATGTGTTGGTTGTTTACTATGTTGTGTGCTTCTTTCCGGTGTTGCTTCTTTGGGCTGGTTCCGATAATGTTGCGTTTGTGAGGAACCGTTCGACTACGTCCGTTTGTCTTCTTCATGGACTCGTTCTTCTTCCTTGCGGGATCTCAGGCAAGATGACCATACCCTCGAAATCACTTCTACCTTTGCTTGCTAGTTGCTCGCTCTTTTGCTATGCCTATGCTGCGATACCTACCACTTGCTTATCATGCCTCCCATATTGTTAACCCAAGCCTCTACCCACCTTGTCCTAGCAAACCATTGTTTGGCTATGTTACCGCTTTGCTCAGCCCCTCTTATAGCGTTGTTAGTTGCAGGTGAGGATTGGAGTTTGTTCCATGTTGGAACATGGTTATTTTGTTGGGATATCACAATATCTATTATTTAAATTAATGCATCTATATACTTGGTAAAGGGTGGAAGGCTCGGCCTTATGCCTGGTGTTTTGTTCCACTCTTGTCGCCCTAGTTTCCGTCATATCGGTGTTATGTTCCCGGATTTTGCGTTCCTTACACGGTTGGGTTATAATGGGAACCCCTTGACAGTTCGCCTTGAATAAAACTCCTCCAACAAGGCCCAACCTTGGTTTTACCATGCACCACCTAGCCTTTTTTCCCTTGGGTTAGGCCAGCCCAAGGGTCATCTTTATTTTAACCCCCCCGGGCCAGTGCTTGTCTAAGTGTTGGTCTGAAACAGAGCCACTTGCGACGCCACCTCAGGGAAACTTGAGGGCTGGTTTTAGCTGTACATAGTGTTCATCCGGTGTTGCCCTGAGAACGAGATATGTGCAGCTCCTATCAGGATGTCGGCGCATCGGGTGGTCTTGCTGGACTTTTTTTACCATTGTCGAGGATGTCTTGTAACCGGGATGCCGAGCCTGATCGAATTGTCTTGGGAGAAGGAATATCCTTCATTGACCGTGAGAGCTTGTGATGGGCTAAGTTGGGACACCCCTGCAAGGTTTTGAACTTTCGAAAGCCATGCCCGCGGTTATGGGCAAATGGGAATTTGTTAATGTCCGGTTGTAGAAACCTGAAGTTGATCTTAATTGAAATACATCAACCGCGTGTGTAACCGTGATGGTCTCTTTCCGGCGGAGTCCGGGAAGTGAACACGGTGTTGGTGTAATGCTTGACGTAGGTTGTTCTAGGATCACTTCTTGATCATAGTTGTTTGATCGTTCTTTTGCCTTCTCTTCTCGCTCTCTTTTGCATATATGTTATCCACCAAATATGATAGCCACTTACTGCAGCTCCACTTCGTACGCCCTATAAGCTTAAATAGTCTTGATCGCGAGGGTGTGAGATTGCTGAGTCCCCGTGACTCACAGATACTTCCAAAACCAGCTTGCATGTGCCGATGAGACCGTGCAGGTGACGCAACAAAGCTCAAGGAGGAGCTCGATGAAGCTTGTGTTCGCTATGTTGTTCCTTTTCCAGTTGATCAGTAGTGGAGCCCAGTTGGGGTCGATTGGGGATCTGTGTAGCATTTGGGGTAGTCTTCTTTAATTTTGGTTTCGTAGTCGGACCTTGATTGTATCAGGTTGATGTAATGCTTTATTCATGTATTGTGTGAAGTGGCGAGTGTAAGCCAACTATGTATCTTTTCCCTTATGTATTACATGGGTTGTGTGAAGATTACCTCACTTGCGACATTGCTTTCAATGCGGTTATGCCTCTAAGTCGTGCTTCGACACATGGGAGATATAGCCGTATCGAGGGCGTTACAGAGTCGTTCAACAATTCGGGCGACCGCGACCAAGTTTCTCTTACCATGCGCAACCTTGGTGTGAATGAACCTGCTTAATATATCGTAAGTACAAAGGATGGTCGCATGATGATTGATGCTAAAGGATGGTCAAGGTTCAAATCTAAATCATATCTTATGGTAGGGGATGATGTCAAAATCAAACTTTCTCGGCAAGGAGAGCTGGTCCAAATCAACTTTGAAATTCTTCAGTAGTAGCACGCAACTGCCTAACCGATCTATCCTCCGAGAGATTTTGATGTAATAATCTGGCATGGTGAAACAAGTGTCCTATGTGTATAAGTAGTACGATAGTATTATTTATCACATGGTATATCGTTGATAGAATTGCAACTCTGATTGCTGGTTAGGAACTGTCGTTTGATTTCATTCCAACAGCTGCCATGCTTTATTCAATTTTGTGTATTCGCCTTGCGACAACATCTAAAACCAGCGCTGTACCGATCACTTGCAATATGAAAAGTGCTGAGGTAGAACACATGGGCCCCCAAACATGCAGGGTCAGCCTACGTCCCAAAGTTCAGAACCTGGTTTCGAGAAGCACTAGCTCAGTGCAGAAGTGGCATCCTCCTCCTGCCGTGGGTTGGGCGAAGATGAATGTTGATGCTGCGTTATCTCGGAATGCTGAAAGGGGAGCCCTGGCTGTTGTGAGCCGGGATCATACAGGCTTCTTCCTTGGAGCATCGGCACTGGTGTGTGAAAGTGTTACTGATCCAGAGATCCTAGAGGCAATGGCATGTTGCGAGGGGCTATCTCTGCCTCTTGACTTAAACTTGCAACAAGTTCAGATTAGCACCGATTGTTCAGCAACAGTCAAGCATATCGAAGAGGCATACTTGGGGCCCAGCAAAGTTATTATGGATGAGATCAAGATGAATAAGAATATGTTCCAAACCATGGAGATCATACATGAAAAACGTGGTGTAATGTTGAAGCGCATGTGCCTGCAAAAGATGCTACTTCTTTTCCCTGTGGACGCCATCTTTGGCTCACAGGAACCCCCAAAATTATTTGTATACCTATGACTGTTAATCTTCAATAAAGCAGCTTTTATCCCTCAAAAAAATCTAAGTATTATATTCTCAGCTGAACCCCCATAATGCCCGTGCGTTGCAGAGGGAGTATATTTCTTGGTAAGGTGAGCCTGTGATATAAAAGATTTGTATATTTCTTTATAGAGGGAGTATCTCTCTGTCAAAAAATATATTTATGTGTAACTAGTTACTCTTGTCTTTCTACTTCCTTTCGCTGATATGTGGGGCAACCGGCAACGCGGTCCACGTGCCATATGCACAAATTAGAGTGTACAACTTCACGGTAGACACACCCCGGTCGTAGCGCCACAGTAATGCCCAATGAGTCATCAAATCACAACCCCACCTTTCCAGCTTTAGCAGTAAGCTGGACGGACAAAGCGACAATATTTCACTGGGCCTGAATCCCCTTCTCCCTCGTCTGCTTGTTCAGAGGAAACCCCCTCTCGGCGATTGCATAGGGTTTTCTCATGGAGAACCAGGTACGAATTCTTCATCCATCCCCGATAAACCCAAGTCCCTTGGTCGCAGGTAATTCTAGGATGGCAGCCGCCACCGTTGATGCATTTTGCTTCCTACTGAATCTAGTGTGTTTCATTTGCAGTGCCCAAAGTGCGAGTACCCTACAGGTTTCTGCGCCCTTGGCGAGATGCCACACTTGTTTCTTCTCATCCTAACACAACATTTTGAAACGCGCACAGTATGTTCCTAGAATCCTCTTTTCTATCCAGGAGGGTGGTTTTTTTTGAACATGCTGTGTTCTCATATTATTTTTACTGCAGTGTATTATTTGCTCTGCCAAAATACATGTACTCAAGATGCTCGGCCTTGCCATAACTGAATACACTAGTTTAATGGTCACAGTGAAGACAAGCCATGGATATAAGTTCCGAGTTGGGTTCATGAACCAAGAAGATCGCTGCTTTTTTTATGGCCAAACTTGGATAAACTTTCTCAAGTGTTACAGACTGAAAGTTGGTGCACAAATGTTGATGGAAATAGCAGAACCTGGTCTCATCTTCACTGCGATCTTCCACCCCGACGTCGTTCCAATTGTTCATCCATGTTAGTTTTTTATCTGGTTCTTGCTTGTTGCCTCGATTACTTCTTAATCCACCTATTCTGTCTAACTAATCACAATTTAACTTTAGAAGTAGCAACGAATCTCTCACGAAGATGCTACTTCTAACTAATATTTTCTTATAATTGGCGGCATGTGTAGGTTTTTTCAGAGTTAAGCAGTCTGCCCGTTTGTTACTCTGTAATAACTCGGCTGTTACTAATGGCACTGAAGTTGACTGGATCGACATCCACAAGTTCCTACACTTTATTGATCGTCTTGAGATCCTTGTGGGGTGTTTCAATGGTGGAAGGCCACGTGGGATATGTGTGCCACTGCTGCACTCGTTGAACAGGTCCAACTGTGTCGAGAAACTTATGGTACGAGCTGTTTTCTGTTATATATGTTGTTCATAAACTATTGCTTATACACAATTTTACATCTATGATCTTCTTGAAATAAGAACTTCCGAGTTCTATTGTTCCTATACAGATGCCTGACCATGGTCGGGTCAGACTTGCGCTTGGTCACAACATGATGTTTATATCGACCTACTCAATTCCCCTTGGAGGTGAAAAGATACTTATTCATGGGTGGTCTCAAATAATGAAGGCACATCCATCTTGGAGAATAGGACAGAAGATTATGTTCATGCTTTTCCATGGCTCTTAAGCGAATATACTGTTTATTGACCATGTTGCGAGATGAAGCCACTTTCAGAAGGTTGTGGATGCGCGGGGTGGCGCCTGGGCCTTGTCCTGGGGCTTGGCGGCCTCACCCTTGGTTAACTGTAGGCAAAGTAGCACTATTAGAGGCGTGCTTTGTATGGTTGAACCTGTATAAGTACTCATACTGCTTTCAGCTTTGGTTGTTAAGTGCCCCTGCTGGTTTCAGTTAAGGTTGTTAAGTACTCCTGCTGCTTTTACAGTCTGTCGTGTTTCTTCAGTCATCTCTTCCTCCAGCCGCCAAAACCAAACCAGCGCCGGCGGGGCCGCCTGCTTCCGCCTCCCACGGCTGGCTGCGCCTCAGCGCATGCATCGCCGCCCCACCGTCTCCTAAATCGTTAACGTTGACGTCCTCCATGCGCTTTGGTGCGCTAGCCACGGTGCTGCCCTCTCGCGTTGTCAACATGGTCAACAAACAACAGGAATCGGCAGAAGTACATGGAGAGGATGACAGTAGGGGCCCACCACGTCAGCATATGGAAAAATAAAATGCTTCCTCCTAGTGTTTTCCTGACATCTGGGAACAACAACATTGTGAGCATATATAGTCAATAGACAAGAGAACAACACAAGATCGGCTGACACCTGGGATGTAGCTACTCGAGCAGTATTTTTTTTGTTTGGTATTGTTGAGACGGTGCAGGGTTTGAACTGGGCTGTGGCCTGTCTAGCCCAGGCTTATATTTTATGTTCACCATGTGACCAGCCCAGCTATTTTTTCTTTTTGAAAATGAGCCCATTTTATTTTTTCTGAAGAATACCCAATCCAGGCCTACTTATTTTTCTACGCCCTGATGGGCTGCAACTCTTTCAAGACGCCTGCAAATCTTGAAAGTAATATGAAATGGGTTGTAAATATAAAAACAGATGACAAATTGGCAATTACTTTATAATTTTTGAATTTTATTACATTTTCAGATTCCTATTTCACTGGGCATTAACCTAATTTAAATATATCTTCAAAGTACTTTAAATCTGGCTAGACATTTCGGTATTAAAAATAGTTTGGAACCCACGGAAATATGCGAAATTGGCCCTGGCCAACCAAAAAAATGACTGCAATAAATTGCATAAGAAGTTGCCATGAGCTATATATAAATTATTAAAAAAAGAGGGAGTGGTCTGACTTGTGGGCCTGTTTAGTTGACGCGTATGCAAGATTTTTTTAGTTATTATATATTTCAACAAACGATTCTAGCAGACGTAACCGTTGGATGTCCATCCAACGGCTGTAGTGCTTCTTCAACCTCTGGTCTTCTTGCTCCAGCCACCCAAACCAGCGCCGGTCGTGCCTTGTGCTCCTGCCTGCCGTGGCCGGCTGCGATGCGGCGGAGGCCTCACCGCCCCCTACTACTCCCACCGCTGGCCAAGCCATCCCTCTACTCACCCACACCCCCTGTTATTCGGCGCCGATGGCAGCCTCACACCGTAGCCAAACCGGTGAACGCTCGTACTCCTCTCCGCATGGGCATCCACTTCCGCGTCTTCCCCGACTCCGCGTCGTCCCCTTCCTATGCCTCGCTGTCGTCCACCGCCGTGGTGCTCTCGGCGCGGTGTGGTCAATATGGTCAACGACCGACTTCCATCGGAAGAGTACTGTACGTGGAGAGGCTGACAGCTGGGTCCACGGCAGCCGCAAGGAAGTGCCTCCTTATTACGCGGAAACTAATTATTCCTCCACCTGACAGCGGGGACCCACCAGACGGGCCACCAGTATTTTGCGAAAAAAATCATTTCCCCCTGACTGTTGGGACCCACCGGACGGGCCACCGTATTTTGCGAAAAAACGTTCCCCGCGCTGTCAGCTCAGACCCATCGGAAGTGCCTCCTTATTACGCACAAAAAAATGAATACTCCCCTGGTTAGCTAGGACCCACCTTGGTGGGAGGCTGACTTGTGGGCCTACTAAGTTGACGGGGATGAAGGGCTTTGTCAACTTAGTCAATATGAACGATTCTAGCTCCAGTGGTCGTACGATGTCCATCCAACGGTCGTAGTGCTTCTTCAACCTCTAGTCTTCTTGCTCCAGCCGCCCAAAGCAGCGCCGGTCGTGCTGCATGCTCCTGCCTCCCGTGGCTGGCTGTGCTGCCGCCGAGGCCTCAACGCCCCTACTATTCCCACCGCTGTCCAGGCCCTGCAGCGACGGCAGCCTCACACCGCAGCCGAACCAGTGAAGCCTCGTACACCTCTCCGCACGGGCTTCCACTGCCGTGTCTTCCCCGGCTCCGCGTCGTCCCCTTCCTAGGCCTCGCCGTCGTCCACCACCGTGGTGCTCTCAGCGCGGCATGGTCAATGTGGTCAATGACCGACTTCCATCGGAAGAGTACTGTGCATGGAGACGCTGAAAGCTGGGTCCACGACCGCAGCAAGGAAGTGCCTCCTTATTACACGCAAAATAATTTTCCTCCACCTGACAGCGGGGACCCACCGGATGGGCCACCATATTTCGCGAAAAAACGTTTGCCCCTGACTGCTGGGACCCACCAGCTACATCTTCGTACGCAAGGAAGTGCCTGACAGTCGGGACCCACCTGGTCGAAGTGTACGTAGCGTTGTCATTCTGGTCGCGAACGTGTACATACATATATACTGGTCGATGTAGAGGCGCGCACATGTCGTAGTAGAGGCGCGCATGTAGCATGTACACGTACGTATAGCGGCCAGGGTGCAAGAAAGAAAATATGGCCACGTATGTGTACATACGGGCGGGCTCTTGAACGCCTACTCGCGCATACGTACGGCCAGGGATCGTGTACATGGCTGGGTCGGAACGGAGAAACAGCGTCGTCGTCGTGTTCATGGGGAGGCAATGGAATGCGTCGTGTTCATGGGGAGGCAACGGAATGTGTCGTGTTCATGGGGAGGCAATGGAATGCGTCATGTTCATCGGGAGGGCTTGGACGGAACAGGCGATGGAAACGAGGCCTGGCGTACCGCAGAACGGAGGAAACGGCCTTGTGTTCGACCGGCCACGTTCGAAACGGGATCCTGTTGATCGGGAGGGCTCTGGCGTACTGCAAAACAAAGGAAACGGACCTCCTACGGTCGAAACGGGGGTCCTGTTGATCGGGAGGGATGTCGCATACCGGAAAACGGACGAAACAGACTTGTGTTGGAGCGCTACGGTCGAAACGGGGTCCTGTTCATCAGGAGGGGTGTGGCGTACCGCAAAACGGGACTCCACGGGATACTGTTCATCTCCAGCATCGACCCCCTCCAGCATCCACGAGCTACTGTTCATTCACCGTCGACCTCCTCTAGCCTCCACCTGTGACTGTTCATCCACGGGCTCCTGTTCATCCAGCCTCCACAGCGCGCTACTCCACCAGCTACTGTTCAACCAGACCTCTCCAAGGCCTCCTGTTCAACCACCCCTCCACGGGCTACTGTTCATCCTGCCCTCCACCATCTACTATTCATCCTGCCTTCCACGGGGTGGTCTTGTTCATCCAGCCCTCCACGGGGTCCTGTTCATCCAGAGGCAACACCACGGGGTCCTGTTCATCCACCCCCACCGGGAACTGTTCATCCAGACCCCCCCCCCCGCAACGCTCACTGTTCATCCAGAGGCAGCATCGATTGGCTTCAGTTAGCAGCAGTAGCGAAGGAATCGCTCGATTGGGTTCAGTTAACAGCCATCGATCGATCGCTCGGGTCCAGTAACGCGTAGCCTGCAGTTCAATCACTTGGGTTCAGTTAGAGCCCAACGCCTCGCTCGAGTTCAGTTAGAGCCAACGCCTCACACACACGCGTGTACGTGTACGAGAGAAGTGTGCACCGCTCAGCCCCCTACCTCCCACCGTAACCGGGAACCGAAATTTTCCTCGCCCTTGCTTCTACCACGGTTTTTCCGTCATGGACGGCCCAAAGAATGTCATGCAGCTACATCTCTGGCCCGCCGAGGATGAAAAGCCCATTTTCTGTCATGATTTTTTGTCATAGAAGTAGGAGCCCACCACATCTATGATGATACTGGGTTTTGTCACAATTATCGTCATAGAAGTGTCATATGTATGACAGATTTTTTTTTGTTCGGCCCAAAATGTCATGGATGTGTCTTTTTTTTGTAGTGCTAGTGTAGTCTACCTTCCGCTGTATGGTAATAGGTTTGTTTCTATCGTTTGTCTTTGAAACTTCCATGTTTTGAAGACTTTCATAAAAATCACCTATTCACCCCTCTCTAGTCGATCACTAGCACTTTCAGGGAGGAACCATTTTTATTTTGCGAGTAATAAGGAGGCACTTCTTTAGTTTCAAAGATGTAGCTGGTGGGTCTAGCTGTCAGCCTCACAGCCTAAAGTCCACTTCCGATGGCTGTCGTTCATTGACCTCGTTGACTATGAGGTGCCGAGAGCATCAAGGCGGTGGACAACGGCGAGGCCTAGGAAGGGAACGACAAGGAGCCAGAGAAGACGAGGCGGGTGGATGCCCATGCGGAGGGGAGTATGATGGTTCACTGGTTCGGTTGCGGCGTAAGTCCGCCGTCGTTGGAGAATAACAAGGGGTGTGGGTGAGTAGAGGGAAGGGCTAGCCAGTCGTAGTATGGTCGGTCCGTGAGGCCTGCGCGGCAGCACAGCCGGCCACGAGAGGTTGGAGCAGGCGGTACAACGGCCCTGGTTTGGGCGGCTGGAGCAAGATGGCCAGAGGTTGAGGACACAACACGACCTTTGATTTAACATCAAATGATCAGTGCAGCTAGAATCATTTTGAGTAAGTTGACAAAGCTCGTACACGTCAACTTAGTTGGCCCACAAGTCAGCCTCCAAATCTGGTGGGTCCCGGCTAGTAGGAGAATCGTTTTTTGCTCGTAATAAGGTGGCACGTCCTTGCATGCGAAGATGTTTTCTGGGCTTTTAAATTTCTTCTTTTTTGAGTTACAATAAAAAGATAACAATTTAGCATCTTTGGTACAATCTATATTTTCGAGAAATTGATCATAATAAAGTTGGTGGGTCCCAACTATCTGGGAGAGGTAACTTTTTTCCACGTAATAAAGGAAACACTTCCCTGCATGCGATGATGTAGCTAGTGGCTCAAACCTGTTAGGGGGAGAAATCATTTGTTTTGCATAACAAGGAGGGACTTTCTCGCGTGCGGCCATGGGCCATGCGGGTCCCTACTGTCAGCCACTCCACGTTCATGGCTCTTACGATGATTCTCGTTTGTTGACAAAGTTGACCACGCCGCGACGAGAGAACCAACACGGTGGACGATGGCAAGGCCTAGGAAGGGAATGACCCAGAGCCGGCGAAGACACAACAGTGGATGCCCACACAAAGGGGAGTTCTAGGGTTCACTGGTTCGGCTGCGGTGTGAGGTTGTCATTGTTGGAGAATAACATGAGGTGTTGGTGAGTAGAGGAATGGCCTGGACGGTGATGGGAGTAGGATGGGCCAGTGTGGCCTGCGCGGCAGCATAGCCGGCCACGGGAGGCGGTAGCAGGTGGTACCATCAGCGGTGGTTTGGGCGGCTGAAGCATGAATATCCAAGATTGAAGAAGCACCTCAGCCGTTAGATGGACATCCAACGGCCGCTGCTAATAGAATCATGTGTTGACTATAAGTTGACAAAGCCTTGAGTATGTGTCAACTTAATAGGCCCACAAGTGACCCTCACATCTATGACAGAGAATATATAGCCCATTTGTGATTTGTTATAATGTACAACCCATTTTTTAATTCTAATGAAATTTACTCAAGCCATTTACTGTTGGTTAAAATAACAACCCATTTTGTAGCTAGGACTTTGTTAATAATTTCAGCCAACCGCTCAAAAAAATCTAAAAAATTTCCAACATTTTGATAGGATTCGAAATATTTTTTAAACCAAAATTTAGAGTGATATTAAAAATAATTTCAAAATAAATTTCTTTTTGGTAAAAATCCAATGAAAATTTGCACGCGCAACAAGTAATGAAATTTAAAAATGTACCTTTTAGAGAAGAATTGAAAAATGTATCAGTTCGGTGCATTTTTTATATTTACAGCCAGTTTTTAATTACATCCCATTTATTGTTTCTTCAAGCCCATTTTCTTGGCAAGTCTAATGCGGCCCGGAGAATAACAAGTTGACCTGGGTTGGGTATTCCGCAAAAAAAGAATAGCTGGGCTAGCCATTTTCACATTTAAATATTAATATCTGGGCTGGATATTTGGTTGACATAAAATAATAGCCTGGGCCAGATGGGCCACAGCCCGCCCAGTTGATACCCTGCTCCTCTGAACAACAACAAAAACATCGCTCAAGCAAAACTCTACTCACACCTCAAAAACACAAATACCGCTCGAGCTACTGGGTCCCAGCCGTCGGCCACTCCTTGTGCAATTCTCTCGTTTATTTACTATATAGGTTGACAATGGTGTGGGACCGTGATGTCAGGAAACCAGGAGGAAGCAAAAAAATTATAGTTGTATATACTAATAAGGAGGCACTTGCGTAGTGCGGCTATGGCCCTGGTGGGATCCACTGTCATCCTCTCCAATTAAAGTCATCTCCCGATTCCTCAGGTTTGTTGACCATGTTGACAATGTGAGACGGAGGCGCCACGGCGAGTACAACAACTCGAAGGACAATGGAGAGAACCTCGCAGGCCCTACGAATGGTCTGATACAACGCCCGCTGGTCATTCAGGAAGCTAGGATCATAGGGCCACATGTCCGCAACGGCATTGTCGTTCGCTTGTTCGCTGGCGTTTCGTCCTTCCGCGAGCCGGTGTTCGTTGAGGAGACAAAGGTTGCAACACAGGTCCTCCTAAGCTAGTAGCTCTTCCGCCATTAGGGCGTCGAAGTGCGGCCGCACCAGCTCTATGGTGAACACGGCATGAACCCGCTTGGGCGGTGGCTCCTGGTCGGAAGCCACGTCCATCATCTGATTGTCGTTGCTCAGCTCGGCGAACTCGCTCGCGAGCAAGCATGTTCGGATACTTGACCGAACCGTTGCCAAGCATGAGTCTAACCGCCCTGGCCCACCCCGACCGCCCCTCACCCGCGTGTGCTTTTCGCCAGAAATGGTCAGCGCCGCTTCCCAGTGCAGGCGATTGCTCCGCGTTCAAATAACACAACTGCCATCCATCTGTCTGTCTATCACCCACATTAATGATACATGGTTTCTGAGGCGGCTACTCCGGAGCCACCCGTCCATCCCTCTACCGCCCACCATTGCTATATAAACGGTTATGCCAGCCATAGCCGCAGTGAGTCATCCGCCTCCATTCCCTTTCTCCTATCCACACCACTATTGCCCACCCTGGCTTCCTCGCACTCCAGCGCTCCTCGGGACGGGCGGACGACGGACCAGAGGGAGATGGTAGCCATTACTCCTGACTGGCTGGCCGGCATGCAGCCGGTGCCAACCCCCTCCTCCACGCCATCCTCGCCGGTGCATTGCACCATGACCGTCGGCGAGGCCCATGCCCAATACATGGACACAGCGAGGCAAAAGAGTGAGGAGAAGTTCCGGGAGGGGCAGGCCGATGCCGCCTACAACCATGATCTCCTCCAGGAGGTCCTGCAGGCGGAGGAGTAGATCGCCGCGGAGCGGGCAGAGCAGGAGGTGCTGCTCAAGTCATACCTCTCTGCCCGCAAGAGCCGTCTCGCGCACTGGCAGTATCGCATGCGGGTGGCGGAGGTTGCGGAATCCTACAAAGAGGACGATGAAGCGGGCGAGGCGCTGTTTGGCGAGACCGACGACGAGGCAGAGGACAATGCCGGCTACGACGAGGCCCCGCCCCGCCGGCACCGAGGCGGAGGACTTCACTGGCTTTGGCGAGGCCCTGCTCCGCCAAGGCCCCATCCCGCCAACAACGAGGCAGAGGACATCGACGGCTCCGCCGAGGCCCCGCCCCGCCGGCACCAAGGCGGAGGACTTTGCCGGCTTTGGCGAGGCCCTACTCCGCCGAGGCCCTACCCTGCCAACAACGAGGAAGAGGACATCGACGGCTCCGCCAAGGCCCCGCTGAGGGAGTCCTGGATTAGGGGGTCCCCAGGTGTCTGGGCTATGTGACGTGGGCCGGACTGGTGGGTCGAGAGCATACAAGATAGAAGGCTTCCCCCGTGTCCAGATGGGACTCTCCTTGGCGTGCACGGCAAGCTTGGCATTCGGATATGAAGATTCCTTTCTCTGTAAATCGACTCTGTACAAACCCTAGCCCTCTCCGGTATCTATATAAACCAGAGGGTTTAGTCCGTAGAGGCGATCATAGTCATAATCATACAGGCTAGACATCTAGGGTTTAGCCATTACGATCTCGAGGTAGGTCAACTCTTGTAACCCTATACTCATCAAAGTCAATCAAGCAGGACATGGGGTTTTACCTCCATCAAGAGGGCCCGAACCTGGGTAAACATCATGTCCCCTGCCTCTTGTTACCTTCGATCCTTAGGCGCACAATTCGGGACCCCCTACCCGAGATCTGCTGGTTTTGACACCGACATTGGTGCTTTCATTGAGAGTTCCTCTGTGCTGTCAATAGGAGGTTCGATGGCTCCGTCAATCATCTACAACAATGCTGCCGTGAAGGAGACCTTTCTCCCCGGCCAGATTTTTGTATTTGGTGGCTTCGTGCTGCGTGCCAACTCGATTGGCCACCTCGAGTAGATCGACAGCTACGGCCATGGCCATCAGATCAGTTCTGGGAACCTAAACTATGTCGCCGACATCTGAGGAGACTTGATCTTCGAGGGGTTCACGGCCCCAATTGCCGCTCCGGCCTTAGATCCAGAATGGGTTGTCAGGTCCGAAGACGGGAGTTTAGAGCCCGCAGGACTCTCTGCAATTATGGAATTTGCTACCGGAGATCCGGAGGGGACGGCGTCAGTGGCAAACCCAATGACAAACCGAACTCCCCTTGATGCTCAACCGCCGGACACTCCGCCAGACTCCAAGTACGAACTCTCAGGGTCCGTGTTAAGTAGAAGAGACCAGGAGGCTCCAACCCTGGACAGCCCCGCAGACTCTCTTTCCTCTGCCCAAACCTCGCTTTTGAATGAGGCTCTAGACTTGATGCGATCACTCGTCATTACAGAAGGATTGCTTCCAAACTATGCTCAGCCCGGACTAGGGGCTGAGAGCAGGTAATTTTACGTCCCACCCACCACCCACTTCATAGCCATCGCTCTTGCTGAAACATGGGTAGTACGGAAAGCCTGCTGAAACTGGTCCCACGTGACAGTGTCGATAGGGTAAGTGGCTATGAAATTCTCCCACCATGATGTTGCGGGTCCATCCAACTGATGTGCGGCAAATTTCACCTTTTCCGCATCTGTGCATCCTGCCGTGGTCAACTCCCTTGCTGTCTTGCAGAGCCAATCATCTGCTACTATAGGCTCGGTGCTACTTGAGAACACCAGCGGATTCAGCCGCGGGTTAAGTGATCAACAGGTGGTGGTGGTGGCGGGTTGTTGTTGTTGTTCCCCTGATTCTGATTCTGGACTAGCAACTGCATCAACGTATTCTGATGCTGGATCAACTGAGTGAGCTCCGGTGGGAAGGTAAATCCGGGGTCACGTCTCGGAGGCATCTGATGGGTTTAGAAAAGATGAGATTTAAGAATAATGAGAGGTTTAGAGAGAAAACACTACCCATATGCACATGAGGCAATTGCAAACAATTCACTTCATTTAATCAAACAAGGGCATACAATCGGTCTAACTACCGCAAAAGTGCTCGGACTACTCTATTTACATGGGGAATACTACTATTAATGGGGTGGTCTACTAGAAATATTCTTCGGTTGCATACTCCATGATATCTGCTCCAGCTTCATCAACATAGTCATAATCGCTATCGTCTGAGTCCGAGTCGGTGTCGTCGATGATGATGTAGTCTTCTGGGTGAATCTCCTTGGGTTCTTTGTCTTCTTCTACTAGTGTAGGGTCTCCCATGAATATTCCGATCTTCTTAATCAGGTCGTCATTCTTCTCCACTAATACTTCGATTTCCTCCATGTAATCTTCACGTGTGGCCTTGAGTTCATCCTCCAGTTCCGTGATTCTTGTCCTTGCCTTCTTCAGATCTATCATGTCTGCGCACATCTGGTTCTCCTAACGTCGAAAGTGCTGGTTTAACTCCTAGATGAAAGCTGTGATTGATCTATCCTTCTTGGTGCTGATCATCTCCCAGTGCTCATCTCGGCGCCCACAAATCTGGTAGATAGTATCCTTGAGATCATTGCGGTAAACTTCTCCAATATGTCCCATGGCGATGTGAGATACCATGCACTTTCCTAGACTCCAGGTTGGTCCATCAAAGGAAAACTCTATGGGCTCAGTGACTGGCATGAACGTCCTTCCTGGAACTTGACATCCAGTGCTCCTCTTCAGGTAAAGTGGCGTTGTAGGTTCCGGGAAAGCTTGGTACTCCGATATTCAGGTATCTAGTGACTTCCTTCAAGTGACGTCCAAAGGGTGTATCTTCATCCGGTTGCATGAACTTGTTCCTTGCATCCACCATCCTAAAAGAGTAGAAAAGATGAGAAGTCAGAAATGAGAAGAGTGAGTAGTGATCCAGGGCTTTAGCTTAGTGGTTGTGTCCTACAGTCAGCGTGTGCTCTGATACCATCTTGTAGCGACCAGACCTCAAACGGTCCAATCTCTATGCTTCAGTGTCATCCCTGGATCAGTAATGCTGACACGCACAATACTTGAAGTATTTATAACAGAGTAGCAATCACACACTCTGTACATCGAATGTCTCAAAAGAGAACTTATTATAATAAATATGGCTTAAGCCCATCTAATGACGATAACAGCGGAAGGCTTGGAAGATAAGTGAGTCCATTAACTCCAACGACATCACTGAGTATAGAACCACGACCTAAAAGGCACCTTACTCGTCGTTTGAAAAGTCTGCAACATGAACATTGCAGCCCGAAACGGGACATCACATGGAATATGCTGGCAATGTAACACATATAGAGTAATGAAAGAATAAGGCTATACTACATGCATATTTGGCTGGTGGAAAGCTCTATGGTTACACTTTTGCATAAAGCCAATTAATTCCTGCTGCAAAGGAATAAATTTTATTTAACTATCATGGTAGTTGTTAAACATTGAGAGTGTAGACACCCTCTCAATCCCAATTAAGCATCATATATAAAATCCAACAATATTAATTAGAGTAACATGATGAGATTCATGTGATAATCCAAGTACTAGATACTCAAGTTTCCATAACCGGGGACACGGCTAACCATGATTAGTTTATACACTCTGCAGAGGTTTGAGCACTTTTCCCCACAAGACTCGATGTCCTCCGTTGGGATTCTTGCACTACATGATGTTTGAGAAACGGATGACCGAGACATAGTCTTTCAGAAGCGCTAGCACCTTACGAACGGGTAGACCGTTACACCTACTTTCCCCTACATCTGCTAGTCTACCTCTGTAAGAGTTCGCACGACTTAATCAACTATGCTAGAGCCCATAGTAGCTTGTGGCTACACACAGAAGTTTCTAGTATGAACGATCTCATGATCCCTTTGAGCCTGGGTGGCGGTCCATAAAGAAAAACAGGCAACCGCTGGAATACCCAGGTGCCTCAATCCACCCAGATGTGTGTTTAAGTTGCCACCTTAAATAAACCATTAATTTAACAATCTCACATCTGTCATGGATACACTCACCCAATCCACGTCTACTAGCATATCATGGTAATATAAGCAACGTATCAGTAACTCCCAAGGGTTTGATAATAAAACAGGTAATATGTACTACCTCATCTACTTCCCAACCCACAATTTAATTAGATCCTAAACATGCAATGTTTGAGGACTGATCTAATGCAATAAAAACTGGTAGTAGGAGGTATGATCAAAGTGTTACTTGCCTTGCTGATGATCCGCGAAACGTAGCGATTTGAAGTAGCAAGCGGCACACTCCGGGTACTCTATCGCAAACAAACAAGCATACAATAAGTACTCAACTAATGCACAGGTAAAACTCAAATAACAGATCTAACCAGAAAGTTCAACTTAAGAACTCCGGTTTGCAAAAAGAATCAAATCGAACGAAGCAACAAAAGTCAAACGGCGAAAGAAACAAGCTTCGTTTACTAATATGGATCCAAGTCAAATTTTACAGAGGCAAAAACTTGTTTGAGTTGGTTAAACAGAAAGAGGGTTTCGAGACGAAACTCCAGGCGCTTGAATCGCCTGATTTCGATAAACGAGCGAAATGTTATACTAGAACGAAAGTCAGACCAGGAATCGCGATCAGAAATAATCGCGGAAAATCTGAGAAAAAGAAAAACGACAAACAGATTAACGAACGAACGTTTGTTATCTGGAACTAAATGATGAACGCGTTCATTAAAACGAACGATCGAGAGAACGCTCGCTAAATAAACCGAAAAAAACCGATCTATCTAAAAAAATGGATCTAAAAAAAACCGATCGAAAAACCGGCGAAAACCGAACGATTTTCTAGGAAAAATCGGTGGTGGGGTCAACCTTGGTGACGGCGGCGTCTCCGGCAGCGGCGGCAGGGCGGCGGGGCGGCTCCGGGCGGCGGCGGCGTCGGCGGCGGCGGGCGGGGCGGTGGTGCGGCGACACGGGGCGGCGGGGCGGCGGCTTGGGGCGGCTAGGGTTAGGGTTTCGGCGCTGGGTGGGCTTACGGGCTCTGGGTGGCGCTATATAAAGGCCCGGCCGAAGGAGTCCTGGCCGAACACGGCCCAATGTCGGTTTCGTTTTTTAAATTGTTACGCACAGAAAAACAAATAAAAGAAATACTAAACGGACTCCAAAAATCCCGAAATAAATTTTCCCCGGCTTCTAAAATCAGGCCGAACAGGATGACCATTTATTTGGGGCCTAAATGCAATTTTGAAAAAGGCGCATTTTTCCTAAATTCAAATAAAATATCAAATAACTCGAAAACAAAATCTTATTTGATTTTATTATTAAATCCTCAATATTTCTTTATTTTGGGAAAGTCATTTTATTCCCTCTCTCATATTTTTGTAACAGAAATAATTGAAGATAAAATAAATAAAATCAAATGATCCTATTTTCAAAATTTGAGAAAACTCAAATATGAAAATCATGAAATCCCTAACTCTCTCCGAGGATCCTTGAGTTGCGTAGAATTTCTAGGATCAAGCCAGAAGCAAATAAAAATATGATATGCATTGATGATCTAATGTATAACATTCCAAATTGAAAATTTGGAATGTTACACCCCCGGTCAGTGTTTGGCGACATCCGAGGTCTAGCCGTAAAGACTTCGTCCAATGATATGAATGGCCCATCATTTAACACGGTCATGGGATCGCTGACCAGTTTGCGCTTATTGTGACAGTCAGTTTTTGGCTTTCTCCACTGAGGTGCTTAACCATGCGAGCTGGAAGCACAATCGCAGTGGTTCTCCCGTTGCACACCTAGCCGAACAAAGCGGAACATAGGAGACAAGCACAGGAGCCGGGCAACCCAACTATTCACGGAAGACACAATTCGAAACCGATGCATATATAGCAATATCCGAGAATGTTTTTGCCGAATCTCTAAAGGTGTCCGGCGTTGCACTCCGAGACTTGTGTTGAAAACTCACAAATAGTTTAAAAGTGCCATAAGCTTGGGAAACCAAAAAACGTCAGTAAAAACTTGATGTCCAAACAAGATCAAGTGTTTGGTGCCAATCCAAAAATTGGAAAAAAATAAAAAATTGTGCTTCTGTCGTGCTTTAACATGACACACCCGATCTCAACACTTCAAGCGGGCTAGCCTACGGCTTCGAGCTCCTTATCCCAAAGGCAGAGTACTTCTTCGAGGCCAATTTAGAGAACTAAACTCGAGCGGCTTTTTAGAGAGAAGACAGGCTATCCGGCTATTGCCCATACACTCGAGTCGAAAAAGGAGCGGTAGAAAAAGACTTTGCAAGGACCAAGAAGAAAACACATTTACTATTAAACAACTCATATAAATTTTAAGAGCCCCCAAGTGACTTGGGTAAACGAATTTTATGTATAATGATTGTATGTACCGAAGTACTTATATCATATTTGTGTTCACCCGAACTTTAAACGCGTCTTAACCGACCGTCGGCTTCTCCCTCTTCGGCCAAGGGCCAAAAAGTGTCATGTACTCCTCCTGTCGAGAGTATTGATGGTGTTTCCGATGACCAGGCAATCAGGCCATAAGGCTGTAATAGACAAAGCGCGCTCAGGGAACTTATGCTATATTACTAACGAAGTGTAAGAAGCATCTTCGAAGAAATAGTACCTCCACCGATACCTTTCTTCGGTTGCTCATTGTTACTATGAGACTTGTGCAATAGATTTTTTGTACTCATGAGTTCCGTTGTGTGCCGACCATAATTGAAAACAATAAGAGCGCTAGCTTTCGGCTTCACCCAGTCTAAGGTACTAACTCGGATGACCCGGTAGTAACAATCGCAAAGGTTCTTCGTTTACTCCCTAGCCGAACAATCGGGAATGTAGGGGTAAACACAGGAGCGAGGCAACCCAGCTTGCAAATCACTTAGGTTAAAATGGTGCATATTGTGGCGTAATACACGAACAAGGAATGAAGTCATACAAGTATAATCATATGCAAGAGGAAAAGTTCCATCAAGGGAGGCCCCAAATAAACGAGGTATTTGAATATGCGCGTCACAAACAAAGTTTTGACAAGGAACTTTGTCACAAACAACTTTGTGCCGAAAAGTATAATGCTTGGTCGAACCGAACAATATTTAAAACTGAAAGTTTTTTAGCATGAAAGCAACTTAGCTGGTTAATGTGCTCGGTGTTGATCACGCGATTCGGGCTTGTGGCGGGATGAAGACGCCCATTGATCTGTGACAGATCCGACAAGGTTCGCAGTCCTCGGCATGGCCAAGGTCCCAGCCCCCAGGCCCGAGGTGTACGAGCAAGGAGTTCGGCACTCCGGAGTAGTGACTACCTAACGCAGTCAAAATCAATTACCTGCACACATAAAACAGCGCGGTCCAGGAAATAATAATAATATATATATATATAATCCTTGCATAATTGCTTTACGCAAAAATAATTTATTTAAAGAAATGTGGTCTGGCGCCGAAGACAATGTCGATGCAGGGCGTCAGCGTGACGCAGTGAAGGCATGACAAAGCCTGAAGTTGCACGGCGGTCCGGGCTCCGGATGCGGCGTTCGCCGAACTATGTATGAAAACTGACCGAACCACCACGCGAACATTTTTAATATGGCGGCCGTTTGATAGACCTGTGTATAGATGATGGAACAAACCAGAGTAATAATTCCTTAAGAAAAATAAACCCAACAAGCAAAAATTGTTAGGATTAATAGCACATGGTTTATTTGTTGTAGCATTCCGAAGAAAAGCGACTCCCAAAATCGGGAATCGATCCGCACACCCATTGCCTGATGGCAATAAAGCGATGGCCTGGTGATACTGGCAAAGGTTGGCTTGCCGAGGCGAAGCCCTCGGTCCAGCTAATGTGACGAAGCTGGTCGGCTGGTGACGTCGAAGTCATCGGAGTATGTTGATGAAGAAATAGCCAAGTATCTGGTCTAGCCGAGGTGACGGAGCAGGCCGATGAGGAGTTGTTGTAGCTGCCATGTCAGCCGAGGTGTTGAAGTAGTTCGGCATGATGTACATTGCCTCAAAGAAACAACAGTGCGGCCATGCTGACCCAGATCGTAACTTGTGATGCGGCCAATGCTGGTTTGATGAAGTGACCATGCGGCGATGCCGGTGTGCATGCTCTGTGTAATCCATGGGGCGGCGATGTTGGTGATGATTTATCCTTGGCGATTCCGAACTCTTATTCGGTCGCCTAGGTGAGGATCCGAAGAAATTGAGCTCGGCTTAAAAAGCGACGACATGTCTAGCACAGGTCGGCAGTCGTGGAGCTATATTGCCGGACTAGTTTGACACCAGCCTGATGGCGAAGATTACCTCAGAGGAGGATTAAAATTTTATGGACGCGTGTTAAAAACAACGCACAATACCTTAGAAGAAAATTCCTTTTAAAAAGGTTGTCAAATATCACGTTCATAAAGAAACATGAATTCGGGTCGGATCTGCATTCGCGCAGGAAACAGATCTAAAAAGTGATGCACTAATCGAAAAGTTCCTGGACTTTGGACGGTCGGATGGAGCTGAAATTTTGAGGGGCGGTAGATATGAGAATTCCGCAGCAGATGAACGGTTGGATCTTCCAAAGAACTTCCAAGCTGGGCTCTGAAGACCACGCCCTAAACTCGTCCGGATTCCCATCTAGATTTTATAGGGCTTCGGTATATCGTAGATTGTCCGAGATTCCTCCATCGGAACTCGACAAAAAATTTCAGGGTTGTTGTAGACTTCATTCCGCACAATTACACTGAAGAGATCGTTAAAACGACACTCGAGGAGGCGGTGGCGGCGGATACGCGTTCGCTGTCCAGAAAAACAGGATGGTCGCCCGAGGGCAGTGTTGACGTTGAGCCCCCGGGCTCCATGGACGATTCCTCCATGATCTTGATAGAGATCGGAGTTTGTGGTGATGAAGGCCCTCGTCCGAACATGACGATCGAAGGCAGGGCACAGTCCTCGGTCAAGCCAAGGTGACCAGTCGAACCGGTGATGAAGATGTCGACGTCATAGTTAATCTGCAGACGAGCCATCGATCCTTTTGCCGATCACATAGCGGAACTCTCAATGAAAGCACCAATGTCGGTGTCAAAACCGGCGGATCTCGGGTAGGGGGTCCCGAACTGTGTGTCTAAGGTCGATGGTAACAGGAGATAGGGGACACGATATTTACCCAGGTTCGGGCCCTCTCGATGGAGGTAATACCCTACTTCCTGCTTGATTGATCTTGATGATATGAGTATTACAAGAGTTGATCTACGACGAGATCGTAGAGGCTAAATCCTAGAAGCTGGCCTATGATTCTGATTGTTTGTATATCTATCGACTAGCCTGGCCCTGGTTTATATAATGCACTAGAGGCCTATTATAACAAGAGTCCTAGCCGAATACGCCGGTGGGGGAGGATTCCTTGTCTTGACCATCGAGTCTTGTGGAATCTTCCTTGTATGCGGCAGCTGTCCGAACTGTCCCATGAGTATACGGCCATGGGGGTCCTTAGCCCAATCTAACTAACCGGGAGACGACGTGGTGAGTACCCCCTAGTCCTGGACACCGTCAGGCACTCTTTGAGGTTCTATGTGTTGGTTGAATAGATGAATCTGAGATTGTGTGATGCTTGAGGTGACATTGGAGTATCTAGGTGACATTAGGGTTTTGGTTGATTTGTGTCTTAAGGTGTTATTCTAGTACAAACTCTAGGGCTGTTTGTGACACTTATAGGAATAGCCCAACGGATTGATTGGAAAGAATAACTTTGAGGTGGTTTTGTACCCTACCATAATCTCTTCGTTTGTTCTCTGCTATTAGTGACTTTGGAGTGACTCTTTGTTGCATGTTGAGGGATAGTTATGTGATCCAATTATGTTATTATTGTGGAGAGAACTTGCACTTGTGAAAGTATGAACCCTAGGCCTTGTTTCAACGCATTGCAATACCGTTTGTGCTCACTTTTATCATTAGTTACCTTGCTTTTTTTATATTTTCGGATTACAAAAACCTTTATCTATCATCCATATACCACTTGTACCACCATCTCTTCGCCGAACTAGTGCACCTATACAATTTACCATTGTATTGGGTACGTTGGGGACACAAGAGACTCTTTGTTATTTGGTTGCAGGGTTACTTGAGAGAGACCATCTTCATCCTACGCCTCCTACGGATTGATAAACCTTAGGTCATCCACTTGAGGGAAATTTTCTACTGTACTACAAACCTCTGCACTTGGAGGCCCAACAACGTCTACAAGAGGAAGGTTGTGTAGTAGACATCACCACGTCTTTTTGGTCTTAAAAAGCAACTTCCATATATCTTCGTGCTTCGTGCCGAAGAACCGCTGCAAGGTTCAGGGACTTGCCGGATCAAACTCCCACATATGGATAGTCCGGCGTTGGCAGACGAGAATCCGGCGAAACAACATCACCTGGATCATGCTGGCAAGGCTGGTGTTCTTGTCCACCATGATCTTCACGCGCTTTTGCAGCATCATCACCTCATTGGATGACGCCCAATCTAGGCCCTTCTTGAGCCATGATGTGAGCCGCATTGGTGGAACGGTTTTGAACTCAGGAGTGGCAGCCCATGAGGCGTCGCGAGGTTCCGTAACATAGAACCACTCCTGTTGCCACCCCTTCATGGTCTCCATGAAGGTCCCCTTGGGCAAGGTGACGTTAGGGAGCTTTCTCACCATGGCGCCGCAGCACTCCGCGTGTTGACCCTCGACCACCTTCGGCTTCACGTTGAAGACCTTGAGCCATAGGCCGAAGTGGGGGGATGCGTAGGAACGCCTTGCACACGAGGATGAATGCCGAGATGTTGAGGAACGAATTTGGGGCTAGATCATGGAAATCTAGCCCATAATAGTACATGAGTCCGTAGAAGAAAGGGTGAAGAGGAAACCCTAGCCCACGAAGAAAGTGGGGAATGAATACTACCCTCTCATTAGGATCTGGTGTGGGAATGATCTGCTTTTTGGCAGGAAGCCGATGGGCAATTTTCTTGGATAAATACCCCGCTTCCCGGAGTTCTTTGATGTGCTCCTCCATGACGGAGGAGGCCATCCACATGCCCTGCACTCCAGATCTGGACATGGTTGGAAACGCTTGCTGGGAATGGAAAGGATTGAGGGCACTGGAGCTCGAGAGTAGATGGGCTGAGGAAGAAGAAGGCGTGGGGTAAAAAGTTCGATCTTTATCTTCTTATAAAGGTAGTGAATGTCGAATGTCCCCCCATGAAGCCTTAAAACTCGCTTATTCCCTAGGAGTCGTGCAAGTGGCATGGTTGGGTTACCCAAATCCACATTGATGAGAATCCCACAATAAGGGGACACCATCTCTGCTTTGACAAGATGATGCGGAGCATCGCAAGGTCATCCCCATGGACGCACCCACACCTCCAACGACACCACTTGGACCAATGACACGAGCCCGAGCCAAAGCGATCGAAGATAAGGTGAACTCACTCCTCTCTGAACTTCCACTTTCTATGCATGAGACATGGCTACTACCTAAGTCCGAGGTGTTGTGCATGATTAGGTACCAAGAGGGTCCCCCCGAAGATGTGCATGAAGATGTACAAGTACCGAAGTCCACGGAAGAGGAGAACCAATGGAAGGAGCCAAGAGCATCTCCCAGGCCCCGGATATCTGGCCAAGGCCCCGGACGTCCAGCCCCTGGAGCGTCTTCCACTACAGCAGCCCAGCCGCAGAAGGCTACAGGCCCCGGACATCCGGCCCCGGCAGCCCGGACATCCGGCCACCGGCCTGGAAATCCGGCCCCTCCGAACCCGAGCGCAACAAATGCCATCGCTCCAGCCCGGACATCCGCCCGCCAGCCCGGACATCCGGTGTCGCCTGAAAGCCCGGACATCCGGCCCGACCAGCCGGGACATCCGGCCTCCCCTGTCTACGCACAGTGAAGGGCCGAGGCCCATGTATCCCTTCTCCCTCTTAGACTATATATACTCCACCCCGTACAACTTTCTAGGGTCAGCAAAGGATTAGCTCATATTTTGTGTGAGAGCTTTGCTCATCCACTTGGTGTCAGGACCCCGACTCGATGTCACATTGATCTAGCCGGTAACACCTCATATCACTTTGCGGCCTCACGCACGGTATCCCCACGGGTGTCGTCTTACCTTTTCCCGGGACCGTTTGCGCCTTTTGGCTCACGTATATGATAGTGTCGCTAGCATCCATATGATAAGGAGCCCGGGCTGACATGACTAGTCGTAAACCCAAAGTGGCACAGACTTACAGGGACAAGCATCCATGACCCAACTTCGAACGTGTCGGTCATCAGCAAGTGGGTCCGGGCTGTAGCACTGGGCTAGCAGGACTCCGGTAAACCGGGCTGTAGCGGGCTAACAGGACTCCGGTACTCAAAGCGTGACATTTCCCCGAAGGGACAGACACATGAACGAAGAAGGACACATGCCGGCCAGCCTAAGTGTTCCAGAGCAGTAGCAAGCTACCATGGCTCAGCGGTAACACTAGGAGACATTTCCCGGTAAGAGAGGCTACTAAAGATAAACAACTAGATAGTCAGATCCCACACATACCAAGCATTTCAATCATACACACAATATGCTCGATATGTGCAAATACAACGAAGCATCACAACATGACTCTACGACACAAGTACTTTATTTAAGGCTCAGGGAGCCATACATAACATACACAAAGGTACGGGTCTCACGACCCAACATACAAGTCATACAGTCATACAAACCAGCAGCGGAAGTACATTGTCTGAGTACAGACAATTAGTAAAATAAAAGAGGCTTGGAAAGCCTAACTATACTACGTGGTCCATCACAAGCTCAGGGTCACCACCTGGGTCTTTAGCCTACTCGTTGATGTCAACGTCTACATAGAACCCATCAGAAGGGGTTGCAGCGTCTTCTGTAAAAATGTAGATTATAGCAACATGAGTACAAAGGTACTCAGCAAGACTTGCATCAGATCCTACATACATGCATAGTATCAAGAAGGGTTGGTGGAGTTATTGCAGCAAGCCAGCTTTGACTCTTGGCTAGGCTATCCTACGATACTTCAATTTGAAATGGTTTTGCGCACACGAGTCCACTACTCACCACTTCAATACACTACCGAGGATCCACCTCCGTCTTCCTACGGAAGAGCCATCCTCGGCACTCACACTTATCTTGAGGCTTTTAGTAGTTTCCATTTACTTGTCTATGAACTGTATAGGCAACCAAGTAGTCCTTTACCGCGGACGCGGCTATTCGAATAGATTATGATAACCCTGCAGGGGTGTACTTCTTCATACATGTTTCCACCACTTAGCGTCTGCACACGACATGTGCTCGGCAGACTTCAAGCGAAAGCCGACGTGGGTGTAGACCACGACCTACCTAAACACTTAAGCCTCTAGTCCAGGTTTATCGCATATTCAGGTTCCATCCGCAGGGAGTCCGGCCGAGGTTTCCCATACGGCCCCGAACGATGTGAACAGGGTTCCCGAGATACCTAACGGGTATTCGGTACACCGTGCCACGTACCTACCGCATCACAGCCCACCCCTACGGTCAGCGCTGTCCACGGCCTCCAGTAGGCTACAAACACCAGAAACTACTTGCAACTCCTGGACAGAGAGCTAGGGTGAATAAGAAGTCGAGCGGGGTCATATTTCAGGGCCCAATGCATGGTAGTAGCTGTATCTTAAATCACGCATACAGATCTCAGTGCTTAAGGTCGGCGTCAATGAAACAACCCACCATGTACTCCTACATGGCCTCTCATCGATACCTTTACCAAATCGTGTTCACCACACCACTCTCATTACCGACATAACATTTCACTCTAGCCCATCACCCAGATGAACCAGACCTGACACGACTCTAAGCATAGCAGGCATAGCAAGGTAGGAACAACACATACATATGGCTCAAACAACTCCTACACATGCTAGTGGGTTTCATCTAGTTACTGTGGCAATGACAGGTCATGCAGAGGAAATGGGTTCAACTACCGTAGCACACAGCAGTTTGAAACGTGTTGTCTTAATGCAGTAAAAGAGAGCAGGAGCGAGAACATGGGATTGTATCGATATGATCAAATGGTTGGTTGCTTGCCTGATGGTTCGATGCACTGATACGGTTCTTCGTTAGGGTAATCACGGTACTCCTCGGGGGCAGAACCTGTCGCAAGGACACCGATACACAACCATCACCAAACAATGTGCAACAATATGATGCATGCATGAAACATAGCAATATGAGTGTGTTGGACTAATGCAACTAAAACCAGAAGGGTTTGAACAAATTTGAATCAAAGATTCAAATTTCAAACTCAAACATGGCCTCTTAAAGTGCTTTTCCTTGTTCTGCTTGAAACATCAATTTAACTTGTTTGATCATGCATGAAAATAGTACAGATGGATAGATTGGATTTTTCTGATCATTTTTCATATATAATTTGTCCAATTTGGAGTTACAGAATAAAAGTTATGAATTTTTGAAGTTTAAATAATATTCTGGAATTTCCTGATTTAAATTAAATTCAGAAATTATAATTACTGCGCCAGCATGACGTCAGCATGACATCAGTGGTCAACTGCGGCTGGCTGGAGTCAAACCTGACGTGTGGGGGCCACACGTCAGTGACAGGGGGGTTTAACAGGTTTAATTTATTCCTAATTAGGGGTTAGTGGCGCTGGGGCCCACTGTCAGTGTCAGGGGGTTAACCATTTGTGGTTAGCACTAATCCTAATTAGCTATAGGGCTGGGCCCACCTGTCAGGGACTCAGGGGGGTCCTGCCGTGGTCAAAGTGGGTCAAACCCACCGGCGACGTGACGCCGGCGAGGCCCGAGACGGCGGCGCGACGCGGGATCGCGCTACAGGGCACGGGCGAGGCCGTGCTTGGGCTCGTTGGAGAGCCCTTGCTCCCGCGCGTCGAACGGTGGACGTGGCTGGGCCTGGGGTGGCCGGAGTCGACGGCGGCGAGCTCGGCTGCGGCCGCCGGAGTTCGGGTACGGTCGGAATCGGCGTTGCAGGGGGTTTGGGGAGGCGTTAGTGCGTGCTGCGTGCTCCTAGTGAGGTGTGGAGCACGATAGTGTGCTCGGTTGGGTGCTACAGTGACCGTGGCCACGACGGCGACTTCGCTGGCGGCGTGGAGCTCTCGGCCAAGGTGGGGCTAAGGCCTAGAGGTTGAAAGAGACCAGGGGAGAAAGGGGAAACGACCCGGGGGCTCACCGCGGTTGCAGTGGGCCTCGAAGCGGGCTCGGAGACGCGCTGGAGACGGCGAATTCGACAGCGATGATGGTCGGAGTCCGAAGAGGGGAACGGCGACGTGGCGGCGATGCAGGGCTTCCGGAGGCTCGTGGAGCGGTAGGGAGGAAGAGGGGGTCTAGGCGAAGCTTCTGAGCTAGTCGGGGGAGTGAGGGGTGGCCGGAGACGGTTGCTATGGCGAACGGCGGCGACGGTGGTGTTCGGCCGTGAGTGAGGGAGCGAGGGAGAGGAGGGAAAAGCCGAGGGGGAGTGAGAGAGAGCAAGGGGGAGGCGTGGCGTCGTCCAGGGGCATCGAGGCAAGGAGGGGAGGGCAGGCAGGCAGGGAGAGAGGTGGCGTGGCGCGGTGGCGCGCGCGCGCGCCGGCCACACTCCCCTCCCTCTGTCGGGACGAAGACGACAGAGGAGGGAGGTGGGCTGGGCCGGCTGCTGGCTGGGCCAGCCAGCTGGCTGGGCTGCACAGTGGAGGAGCCCAGGTAAGCTTCTCCCCCTTTTATTTTTTTTCTGTTTTCTAATTTCTGACATTTGTTTTGATTTAAATAATATATTAAATCATTTATTTAACTTATGCCAATTTTTGCAGGGGCTAGATATATTATTCCAGAGCTCCTTTATATATGGCATAATATTTGGACATATATTAATATATATAATTAATATATTTCCAATGCAAATATTTATGCATTAATTCCAAATGCCCAAAATAAATACCTATGAGCTCTTAAAAATATTGGTTTGATTTTTATCTCTGTCCAATATTTTCAGAGAGCAACATGAGCATTTTCTTGGACCCTTTTGGAGAAATTTTTATTTGGGTCATTTTCAAAATGATTCTGAGGGTTTCACAGATCCCCATTTCAAGTTTCTGGTGAAAGAGTAAACATGATGCAACACTCTAATGCATGGCTAACTAGGATGTGACAACTCACCCCCACTCAAAAGAATCTCGTCCCGAGATTTGGGTTCCTCCGGGAAGAAGGCGGGATACTCGAGTCGAAGACGATCCTCCCTTTCCCAGGTTGCTTCATCTTCAGAATGGTGCGACCATTGAACTTTGAGAAACTTGATATTCTGGCGTCGGGTGGTACGTTCGGCCTGATCGAGGATACGAATGGGGTACTCTCGATATGTAACATTAACTTGGAGATCAAGCGTTTCGTGGTCCACTTCACGGATAGGATCCGAGAAGCAACGCCTGAGTTGAGAAACGTGGAAGACATCGTGGACTCTGGAGAGGTGCGGAGGTAGTTCCAACTGGTAGGCAACTTCTCCTCGTTTGGCGAGAATGCAAAAAGGTCCAATGTAACGAGGAGCCAATTTGCCTTTGATACCGAAACGATGGGTTCCCTTCAGAGGGGTGACCCGAAGATAAGCCTTCTCGTCAACCTCGAAAGTCATAGCCTTATGTTTTCAGTCATATTGACTCTTTTGACGAGATTGGGCTGTTTTCAACTTTTCACGAACGATGCGAACTTGTTCTTCTGCTTCCTGAATCATGTCCGGGCCAAAGAATTGTCTTTCCCCGGTCTCTGACCAGTTAAGGGGTGTTCGACACCGTCGTCCATAGAGAACTTCAAAAGGGGCTTTACCCAAGCTAGATTGATAGCTGTTGTTGTAAGCGAATTCGGCAAATGGAAGGCACTTCTCCCAGTCCATTCCGAAAGAGATAACAGAGGCTCGAAGCATGTCTTCTAGAATTTGGTTGACGCGTTCCACTTGACCACTCGACTGAGGGTGGAAAGCGGTGCTAAAGGAGAGACGAGTCCCCATAGCATTTTGGAAACTTTCCCAAAATCGAGAGGTGAAAAGACTTCCTCGATCCGAGTTAATTTCCAAAGGAACACCATGGAGAGACACTATTCGGGAGATGTACAAATCTGCCAGCTGACTAGCGGTTATACTCTCACGAACAGGTAAGAAATGGGCTACTTTGGAAAGGCGATCGACCACGACGAAAATAGCATTATTCCCTCTCTTGGTCCTGGGAAAACCGGTAATGACATCCATACCAATTTTATCCCATTTCCATTCAGGAATAGCTAAGGGTTGAAGGGTGCCAGCAGGCCGTTGGTGCTCTGCTTTTACACGACGACAGACGTCGCAATTAGCAATAAACTGAGCAATTTCTCTCTTCATCCTAGTCCACCAGAACCTCTGGCGTAGGTCCTGATACATCTTAGTACTACCGGGATGAATGGTGAGAGGAGATTCATGAGCTTCTTTAAGGATCAACTGCCGTAGATGCTGGTTCTTGGGAACCACTAGACGGTTCTCAAAGTACACAACACCATGATCATTTGTGGAGAAACAACTAGCACCTCCGCTAGCAATGTTCTCTTTGATTTTAGATATTCCCTTATCTCGCCTTTGGGCAGCGATGATTTGATCCGTAAGAGTAGGTTTTGCTACCAAGGTGGAAAGAAAACCTTGAGGTACAATGTGAAGGTTAAGCTTCCGAAATTCCTCATGGAGGAGCGGTTGACTTTGTTGTAACATCAGGTTGTTACAATAAGATTTACGACTTAGCGCATCAGCCATGACGTTGGCTTTCCCTGGGGTGTAGGTTATTCCTAAGTCGAAGTCTGTGATCAATTCAACCCAACGTCTCTGCCTGAGATTCAAATCCGGTTGGGTGAAAATGTACTTCAGACTTTGGTGATCAGTGAATATTTCGCAACGATTACCGAGGAGGTAATGTCGCCAGGTCTTAAGTGCATAGACTACGGCTGCAAGCTCTAGATCATGAGTAGGATAATTCTCCTCATGTGGGTGCAATTGCCGTGAAGCGTAAGCAATTACGTGTCGATCTTGCATAAGAATGCAACCTAGTCCTTGTCGCGAGGCATCGCAGTAGATAACAAAGTCCTTGGAAAAGTCTGGCGGTACCAGTACGGGAGCAGAGGTCAGGCGTCTTTTCAGTTCTTGAAAGCTGTGCTCACATTGTGGAGTCCATTCGAACTTTTTATCTTTCTTGAGGAGTTCGGTTAGAGGTTTAGCAACTTTGGAGAAGTTCTCGACAAAGCGACGACAATAGCTCGCTAAGCCTAGAAAACTCCGAACTTGCTTGACCGATTCAGGTGGAGTCCAATTAAGGACGGCTTGAACTCGCTCAGGGTTAACAGCAATACCTTTACCAGATATTACATGACCTAGATAGGTCACTTCTGACAACCAGAATTCACATTTAGAAAATTTGGCATAAAGGCGATGCTCTCGAAGTTTCTTCAACACTAGTATTAAATGTTCGGCATGTTCTTCCTCGTTCTTGGAGTAGATGAGTATATCATCGAGGTAAACCACGACGAATTTATCCAAATACTCCATGAAGATTGAGTTCATTAACCGAGAAAAAGTGGCTGGAGCGTTGGTTAATCCGAAGGACATGACGGTGTACTCGTATTGGCCATAACGAGTAACAAAGGCCGTTTTAGGAATGTCCCCGTTTCTGATTTTGATTTAATGGTAGCCCAACCTCAAATCCATCTTGGAGAAGACTGAGGATCCAGCGAGCTGATCATACAGGTCGTTGATCCTGGGAAGTGGATATTTGTTCTTGATTGTGACCAAATTGACAGGTCGGTAATCTACAACCATCCGGTCCGTACCATCCTTCTTCTTGACGAATAGGACGGGGCAAGCCCATGGAGATGAACTAGGGCGGATGAAACCCTTTTTCAAGGATTCATCGAGTTGTTTCTTAAGCTCGGCTAGTTCTAGTGGTGCCATCTTATAAGGTCTTCTAGCAATCGGAACGGTTCCTGGAATGAGGTCTATTACGAACTCAACATCCCTGTCAGGTGGAACACCTGGCAATTCCTCTGGAAAAACATCCGGAAAGTCACGGACTATCGGAATGTCCTCAAGGTCTGGCAAAGGGCTGGCGTTAAGAGAATATAATTGTCGCTTGGCTAATCGGGTCAAGACATTGACTATCTTCCCCGAAGGATGGGTGAGTTGAACAGTCCTAGAGAAGCAATCAATCTTGGCTTGATGAGCTGACATCCAGTCCATACCCAGAATGATGTTAATATCTGAAGATTTAAGGGCTATCAAAGATGCGAGAAAAACAAGTCTGTCGACTTGGATTTCATTTCCATAACTTACCCTAGAGGTCTGCCATCTAGAACCAGGGGTAGAAATTTCCATAGTGGATGGCATGTCGCAGAATGCAACGTTATGCAAACGAGCATAATTTTCGGATATAAAAGAATGAGAGGCTCCTGTATCAAAAAGAACAGATGCCGGGTGGCAATTAACAAGAAGCGTACCGAGAACGACGTTGGGATCCTCTTGAGCTTCTTCGGCAGAGATACAGTTGACATGGCCACGTGAAGCGGTGACCGGTTTAGCATGAAACACTTTCCCTGTCGGCTTGCCACGGCCAACAGCTTTAGCAGATTGATTGGGGTTGGTCTGGGGACACTCACGCATATAGTGACCAGATTCCCCACATTTGAAACAAGTCACGGAACTGGTACGTGGAGGAGCATTGTTAGATGGACCCCCATAGGGCTTGGTCGGTGCAGACTGTTGAACAGGGCGAGGCGCCTGGAAAGATGGCCTCGGTGTGAACCTGGGTGGCAGGGCGGTGTTGGGTACCCACACGCGGCGCTTCTGGGGACCACCACCGGATGAGGAACCCATATCACGGCCATGCTTGCGTGTTGCGTCGTAGCCAGTCTGACCAGTTTCAGCACTGATGGCTTTGTTGACAAGTTTCCGAAAAGATGTGCACTCATGGAGACGGAGGTCGCGGCGAAGCTCAGGACTAAGTCCCTTACGGAACCTTGCTTGCTTCTTGGCGTCAGTAGAAACTTCCTCGGTTGCATATCGTGCGAGATTACCAAACTCCCTACTGTAAACATCCACAGAAAGTCGGCCTTGGGTGAAATTGCAGAATTCCTCACGTTTACGGTCCATGAGACCCTCCGGAATGTGATGTTCACGGAAAGCCTCGCTAAACTCAGCCTAGGAAGTGACATGGCCCGCTGGGCGCATAGCTCCATAATTCTCCCACCATAGACTGGCGGGGCCTTCAAGATGATATGCAGCAAAGGTGACCTTGTCAGCCTCCGCTACCAGCGCGGAACGCAGTTTGTGAGAGATACTGCGAAGCCAGTCATCAGCGTCGAGAGGCTCGACGGAGTGGTGGAACGTGGATGGATGTAATTTGATAAAATCACTGAGTGACACCATGTTAGTCCTCTGATGGTGTGCTGTGTTCTGTTCAATACGCTCCAACAAACGGTTGGTCTCCCGCTTGTTTCTCTCAGCTTCCATCATAACCTCGGCTAGTGAAGGAGGATGAGGCAGATTTGCATCCCTGACTTCACTGCCTTCGGCCTGCTCTTGAGGAGCAGGGTTAGTGCGCGTGTTGACCATCCTAGGTAAACAAGACAATGATTTAGTCAGGATGATAAAATTCCGACATAGGGTACATAATGTAAGGAATAACTCGGAATGCAAGATGATCATCCGTATGACATGGTAGATACAGAAACTGCTTCTTTTATTCCATCGTCATACACACCATACAGGGTTTAGTACAAGACCAAACAAAGTACTATTACGGTGAAAAGAGGATTACATCTCATCGGAGGCATCCCAAGCTCCTATACATTATTTTTCTACACCTCCGGAAAGAGTACAAACTAGGTCATATCCCACGAGTCACGCGGGACGATAGACGACACAGCTAGTGCGAACTAGTGATACTACCGCTAACTCAGACCGATCCGTAGTAGTCCTCGTAGAAGTCGCCTCCATAGCCTGGAAGTTCAACATGATCATCCGGAAACAGACGGTCTCGCGGAGCTTGTGGACCATAGGGGCTAGGATGAGGCCTTGGACCAACAGACGGTGGCCTGTGGGGACCGCGAGGTGGGGTGATGCCTCCTACATCACGCCAAACCATCATGTCCGGCAGAGCAGATCTCACAGGATAGAGATCGCGCATATCTGAATATCCAGTTTGCACCGCCGGTGCGAACCGAGTCAAAGTGGCCCAATGGTCAGCACGGGTATTGAAGAGCTCTAACCTTAAGGCCCGATTTTCACGGTCCTTATCCTCGAGCATCTCAGCAGTGGTGCGAGTCCGTGAATCCTCCTGAGTGGGGTCAGCATAAATAGCCTGGAGATACCCTTGTGCTCCCGGAAGTGATCCTGGCATATACCGGAAATTAGAGTCCCGAAATAACCTAGATCTGACTCGCATAATGGTCATCATAGAGTAGGCGGCGTCCTGCACAGCCATCTCAATAGTAACCCCGAGTCCATAGGAGCAGTGAAGAGGCTCGGTGGATCCAGGATAAGATGGAAATATCCTGACAGTGCAGAGATACTGGCTTTGATTAAAATCTCGGAATTGCTCTTCGACCGTGTACTCGGGATACCAGCGGTATCCAGCCTCAGTCATTACCCTGACCAACTTGGCAGTATGGCCGGGTACATCTAGGCATCGAGTCAGGCGAACCACTTGATTGAGGTCGCGAGTGGCCATCTGAAAGCACAATCATAATGCAAAGGCATTAGAACTTCTAGCAAAATTTCGGCAGCATAACAGCTGTAAATGCTCAAAAAGGATTTTGAGACATTTGACAAAGGATTTCATACACACTCAACATCATCATATCAAAGTTCTGAAACCATTCTAACAACATAAGGTGGTAGTAGAACTGAACTAGGCTTGAATCCATCAACTTATAAGGTACTACTGATTAGTAACTCGTGATCCTGATAGAGAGAACAGATCCTAATTCCTTAACCCCCGGTGGAAGAATGGACTGACTCAGATCAGAATGTCATTAGATAAAGGAGTAAAAAGAGCCTTACGTTCCAACCCACAAACAATTCCCCTACATATAACTAAAGAATTTCTAGACTCAACATCGACCAGTTTGGCTTGGAGAACCTACAGGCAGTCCGGCTCTGATGCCAACGCTGTCAGGACCCCGACTCGATGTCACATCGATCTAGCCGGTAACACCTCATATCACTTTGCGGCCTCACGCACGGTATCCCCATGGATGTCGTCTTACCTTTTCCCGGGACCGTTTGCGCCTTTTGGCTCACGTATATGATAGTGTCGCTAGCATCCATATGATAAGGAGCCCGGGCTGACATGACTAGTCGTAAACCCAAAGTGGCACAGACTTACAGGGACAGGCATCCATGACCCAGCTTCGAACGTGTCGGTCATCAGCAAGTGGGTCCGGGCTGTAGCACTGGGCTAGCAGGACTCCGGTAAACCGGGCTGTAGCGGGCTAACAGGACTCCGGTACTCAAAGCGTGACATTTCCCCGAAGGGACAGACACAGGAACGAAGAAGGACACATGCCGGCCAGCCTAAGTGTTCCAGAGCAGTAGCAAGCTACCATGGCTCAGCGGTAACACTAGGAGACATTTCCCGGTAAGAGAGGCTACTAAAGATAAACAACTAGATAGTCAGATCCCACACATACCAAGCATTTCAATCATACACCCAATATGCTCGATATGTGCAAATACAACGAAGCATCACAACATGACTCTACGACACAAGTACTTTATTTAAGGCTCAGGGAGCCATACATAACATACACAAAGGTACGGGTCTCACGACCCAACATACAAGTCATACAGTCATACAAACCAGCAGCGGAAGTACATTGTCTGAGTACAGACAATTAGTAAAATAAAAGAGGCTTGGAAAGCCTAACTATACTACGTGGTCCATCACAAGCTCAGGGTCACCACCTGGGTCTTTAGCCTACTCGTTGATGTCAACGTCTACATAGAACCCATCAGAAGGGGTTGCAGCGTCTTCTGTAAAAATGTAGATTATAGCAACATGAGTACAAAGGTACTCAGCAAGACTTACATCAGATCCTACATACATGCATAGTATCAAGAAGGGTTGGTGGAGTTATTGCAGCAAGCCAGCTTTGACTCTTGGCTAGGCTATCCTACAATACTTCAATTTGAAATGGTTTTGCGCACACGAGTCCACTACTCACCACTTCAATACACTACCGAGGATCCACCTCCGTCTTCCTACGGAAGAGCCATCCTCGGCACTCACACTTATCTTGAGGCTTTTAGTAGTTTCCATTTACTTGTCTATGAACTGTATAGGCAACCAAGTAGTCCTTTACCGTGGACGCGGCTATTCGAATAGATTATGATAACCCTGCAGGGGTGTACTTCTTCATACATGTTTCCACCACTTAGCATCTGCACACGACATGTGCTCGGCAGACTTCAAGCGAAAGCCGACGTGGGTGTAGACCACGACCTACCTAAACACTTAAGCCTCTAGTCCAGGTTTATCGCCTATTCAGGTTCCATCCGCAGGGAGTCCGGCCGAGGTTTCCCATACGGCCCCGAACGATGTGAACAAGGTTCCCGAGATACCTAACGGGTATTCGGTACACCCGGCCACGTACCTACCGCATCACAGCCCACCCCTACGGTCAGCGCTGTCCACGGCCTCCAGTAGGCTACAAACACCAGAAACTACTTGCAACTCCTGGACAGAGAGCTAGGGTGAATAAGAAGTCGAGCGGGGTCATATTTCAGGGCCCAATGCATGGTAGTAGCTGTATCTTAAATCACACATACAGATCTCAGTGCTTAAGGTCGGCTTCAATGAAACAACCCACCATGTACTCCTACATGGCCTCTCATCGATACCTTTACCAAATCGTGTTCACCACACCACTCTCATTACCGACATAATCATTTCACTCTAGCCCATCACCCAGATGAACCAGACCTGACACGACTCTAAGCATAGCAGGCATAGCAAGGTAGGAACAACACATACATATGGCTCAATCAACTCCTACACATGCTAGTGGGTTTCATCTAGTTACTGTGGCAATGACAGGTCATGCAGAGGAAATGGGTTCAACTACCGTAGCACACAGCAGTTTGAAACGTGTTGTCTTAATGCAGTAAAAGAGAGCAGGAGCGAGAACATGGGATTGTATCGATATGATCAAATGGTTGGTTGCTTGCCTGATGGTTCGATGCACTGATATGGTTCTTCGTTAGGGTAATCACGGTACTCCTCGGGGGCAGAACCTGTCGCAAGGACACCGATACACAACCATCACCAAACAATGTGCAACAATATGATGCATGCATGAAACATAGCAATATGAGTGTGTTGGACTAATGCAACTAAAACCAGAAGGGTTTGAACAAATTTGAATCAAAGATTCAAATTTCAAACTCAAACATGGCCTCTTAAAGTGCTTTTCCTTGTTCTGCTTGAAACATCAATTTAACTTGTTTGATCATGCATGAAAATAGTACAGATGGATAGATTGGATTTTTCTGATCATTTGTCATATATAATTTGTCCAATTTGGAGTTACAGAATAAAAGTTATGAATTTTTGAAGTTTAAATAATATTCTGGAATTTCCTGATTTAAATTAAATTCAGAAATTATAATTACTGCGCCAGCATGACGTCAGCATGACGTCAGTGGTCAACTGCGGCTGGCTGGAGTCAAACCTGACGTGTGGGGGCCACACGTCAGTGACAGGGGGTTTAACAGGTTTAATTTATTCCTAATTAGGGGTTAGTGGCGCTGGGGCCCACTGTCAGTGTCAGGGGGTTAACCATTTGTGGTTAGCACTAATCCTAATTAGCTACAGGGCTGGGCCCACCTGTCAGGGACTCAGGGGGGTCCTGCCGTGGTCAAAGTGGGTCAAACCCACCGGCGACGTGACACCGGCGAGGCCCGAGACGGCGGCGCGACGCGGGATCGCGCTACAGGGCACGGGCGAGGCCGTGCTTGGGCTCGTTGGAGAGCCCTTGCTCCCGCGCGTCGAACGGTGGCCGTGGCTGGGCCTGGGGTGGCCGGAGTCGACGGCGGCGAGCTCGGCTGCGGCCGCCGGAGTTCGGGTACGGTCGGAATCGGCGTTGCAGGGGGTTTGGGGAGGCGTTAGTGCGTGCTGCGTGCTCCTAGTGAGGTGTGGAGCACGATAGTGTGCTCGGTTGGGTGCTACGGTGACCGTGGCCACGACGGCGACTTCGCCGGCGGCGTGGAGCTCTCGGCCAAGGTGGGGCTAAGGCCTAGAGGTTGAAAGAGACCAGGGGAGAAAGGGGAAACGACCCGGGGGCTCACCGCTGTTGCAGTGGGCGTCGAAGCGGGCTCGGAGACGCGCTGGAGACGGCGAATTCGACGGTGATGATGGTCGGAGCCCGAAGAGGGGAACGGCGACGTGGCGGCGATGCAGGGCTTCCGGAGGCCCGTGGAGCGGTGGGGAGGAAGAGGGGGTCGAGGCGAAGCTTCTGAGCTAGTCGGGGGAGCGAGGGATGGCCGGAGACGGTTGCTATGGCGAACGGCGGCGACGGTGGTGTTCGGCCGTGAGTGAGGGAGCGAGGGAGAGGAGGGAAAAGCCGAGGGGGAGTGAGAGAGAGCAGGGGGGAGGCATGGCGTCGTCCAGGGGCATCGAGGCGAGGAGGGGAGGGCAGGTAGGCAGGGAGAGAGGTGGTGTGGCGCGGTGGCGCGCGCGCGCGCCGGCCACACTCCCCTCCCTGTGTCGGGACGAAGACGACAGAGGAGGGAGGTGGGCTGGGCTGGCTGCTGGCTGGGCCAGCCAGCTGGCTGGGCCGCACAGTGGAGGAGCCCAGGTAAGCTTCTCCCCCTTTTATTTTTTTTCTGTTTTCTAATTTCTGACATTTGTTTTGATTTAAATAATATATTAAATCATTTATTTAACTTATGCCAATTTTTGCAGGGGCTAGATATATTATTCCAGAGCTCCTTTATATATGGCATAATATTTGGACATATATTAATATATATAATTAATATATTTCCAATGCAAATATTTATGCATTAATTCCAAATGCCCAAAATAAATACCTATGAGCTCTTAAAAATATTGGTTTGATTTTTATCTCTGTCCAATATTTTCAGAGAGCAACATGAGCATTTTCTTGGACCCTTTTGGAGAAATTTTTATTTGGGTCATTTTCAAAATGATTCTGAGGGTTTCACAGATCCCCATTTCAAGTTTCTGGTGAAAGAGTAAACATGATGCAACACTCTAATGCATGGCTAACTAGGATGTGACACTTGGTTACCTTCTCCTCAGAGATTCAAGCCTCCACCGGAGAAGATCCCCCAAGCGGATTCAAGACCCCTCTTTAGGGAAGAACATCAAGACCTCCTCACATGGAAGAACTGGTTACCCTATTGTATCGTCCATGGTTAACCGTGGATCGTGTATCTTACTTTATGTACTCGAGGATCTACCTCATGTGTGACTTGTTCTTGTTAGTTTGAGTCTTCCTCTCGTGTTTCCCCTTGTGATTTCCCTCGTTCCCCTCTTTGTGTTCCTCGTGTTCTTCGCGGGATCCTCTCCTTTCATGAAAGATCGGGCGATTAGGGTTCTACCCTACATCATCTTGGTATCAAGAGCCACGTTGATCACAATTTTGGAGCCCCCCGTTGTGTTTCTAGCCTTATTTTGTTGTTTTTCGTCCTAATTCGAAAATTCCCCACCAAAAATAGCCCCAATTTTTTTTGTGATTTGTTGGTGTGTTGAGATTTTGTTGGTTTAGATCCGTGGATATGCTTTGTTTTGAGTTGATCTAGCTTCCCTTCCTTTTCCCCCCAATTTCCATCCACAAATTTCTCCGAATTTCACCCGGATTTAACCTCTCCACGCGGTGTTCATCCCGTTCGTCCCCAGATCCAGAGCTTGGACATCCGGCCCCACCCGGACATCCGGCCTTCTACCCGAACATCCGACCCCTGGCAGCAACATCTCCATCCACCGCCCCATTTTCCGTCCATTTGTTTCACCAAATATTATTCCGGTGCTCACCATATACCATATATACTTCCGCATACCTCCACCACTTCTGCATAACCCAACCATTTTTGGACCGTTTCGCTCTCCGACACATTTGCTACTTCGAGGTTTGAGAATTTGAGTTGCGGTACCGTATCCTTTTGTGTTTCGGCTATCTAGGTACGGTTCGACATCGACATCACCGCCGCTCATCTTCGCCACGGACGTGTCCTACATCATCACTGCCGTCCTACATCGTCATCAACAACGACCACCTCGACTACATCTTCGTATTCGTGCCACCATTTTGACACCATACCGGAAGTAAGACCGTTAACCTCATCTTGGTATTGGACATATCACTCTTGCCATTACATTGATAGCCATCATAGCCTTACTCCTTTGTGTTGCTTACCCATCGAGACTAGCCATCGAGTATTGCCGGCAAGGACACTTGTGTACATTAGTGATCATACTTCCCATAACATACATACATCCTTGTTGCATATATTGGTATCATATCTTGTGTCACAAAGTTGTCATCACATACTCATTTTCTATCTTGGTTCGTCAAGCATTGCATGAGAAAAGAGCTCAAACATCAAAGAGCCAAACAAGATTTTAAGCAAAGAGCTTTTAAGCAAGAACCATAGCATCTTACAACATTAAGATTGTCATACTCGATCATCTTGGATCATATCATAGCAACACCTTGCATAAAAAATATTTGGGATAGAAGTCGTTGCATTTTTGCTAAGTAGGTTGTGCACAAGTTCTTGTATCCGCCTATTGTGCAATCGTGCTAGTGTCTCTCTAGTGTTGTGCAACAAGAGCATTTTTGTGGATTCCACATTTTGGATCACGCTTGGTTGCACAACCCCACTTATCTTTTTGCGTGTGTGTTTCCATGTACCTGATATGCTTGGTCTACTTGTTACATTGCATCTTGCGAATCTTTTCCAACATTATTGAAGCTCACTTACAATTGCATCAAATTTTGTGCCACCATCCTAACCAAGCTCCGCCAAAAGCTTTTACTTGTGTAGGTGTGAGAAACCGACAAGAACTAGTACCAATTCTGCTATTTCCTTGTCCTACATTGGAGTGATCCTCGATCCACTTTCAACTTCGGTCAAGGTACATTTGGTACTTGTTCTTCTCTTTCTACCACTCACATTTGTCTTGGAATGATGGATAGGCCAAGTACTTCTACCAACCCACTCTTCATGGAGCAAGACGACGACATGAACTCCTTCGTCACCAAGAGTCACCTCTTTGGTGCACAACGTGCTTTGCATCAAGAGCAACAAGCTATGAGTGAACGCATCGACAACCTTGCCGCCGACTTGCGACTTTCCGAGCAACGTACAAGGGACTACTTATACCACAAGCTCGACGATCACAAGCAAGAGAATGACGCAAGTATGGACGAAATTCGTGCTTTGTTGCTCAACCGTTCGTCTTCCACTTCAAGAAGGAGCTGTTCAAGCCGCCACTCCGACTTCACCCTCTCCGGCTCAAGTACACCGACATCAAACACTCTTCGCCGGGCCGCGCTCACCGATCGTCAAGCAAGCCTCAATCCGCTATGCGACACCGACTCTCAAGAGCGTCGACAACGTCAAACTCAAGATGCCTTTGCACTAGCCCGAGAATGGCAATGCCAACGCCAACATGAAGAGGAAGAGCAAGCATGTCTACACCAAAATGCTCAAGATGCCGAGGCACAACGTCAAGAACAACAACTCCGTGACGCTCAAGCACTTGCGGCGCAACAAGCTCTACGCGATTCGAGTCGAGCCGTTGCCGACCGAAGCCGACAAGACCATGAACCAGAGGAAGCACTTCGCGAAGAAATTCAAGAATGAAGATTTCAAGCTCGCGTGCATCGACAAGTTCCTCCTCGAGGTCGACAAGCTCCTCCACAAGCTCTCCAAGAACAACAAGTCAATCAACAACATGAAGACAATGGAGATCCTCCATGACAAGAACAACATGACGATAACAACCCTCTGCGCCAAGAGCACCACGAGTTGCACAATCATCAACAACATGGGCGTCATCATCCCCTACCCCAACACAATGAAGAGCAACGTTATGGCAAACTCAAGTTCACCATGCCCAAGTTCAACGGTAACAACGACCCCGAAGAGTACCTTTCATGGGCATTCAAGGTTGACAAGATCCTCCGTTTACACAATTATGAAGAAGAGAAGAAGATCGCGATGGCATCCCTTGAGTTCCAAGACTATGTCCTCATTTGGTGGGAACAAATCATACAGTGCCGAGAGGCAAGAGGTGAACCACCCATCACTACTTGGGCGCAAATGAAGGATGTCATGAGAGCACGCTTCGTACCTACCTACTACAACCGCGACCTCTTCAAGAAACTCCAACAACTCAAGCAAGGAACAAAGAGTGTTGAAGAATATTACAAGGAGATGGAGATTGCAGTGATAAGAGCCAATGTCACGGAATATGATGAGCAAACAATGGCACGTTTCTTGAATGGACTCAATCATCCCATCAAGAAGATCGCCGACTTCCAACCATACTCCAATCTCATCGAGCTAGTGCACCAAGCTACCAACGCGGAACGCCAAGTGCAAGATGATTTCAAGTATGCCAAGTTCTCATCCAAGTCCTACGGCTTCTCCAACAACCAAGCTTCAACGACTCCAACACCGACTACAATGCCTTCTACTTCCAACATCGACAAGTCAACTTCCAAGAAAGCTTCATCAACTACAAGCCATCCTCCTACGAGCAACTTCAAGCTGAGAGCTTCATCATCATCAACCCCAACCGATGAGACCGTCAAGACGAGTTCCTTCAAGTGTTTCACTTGCGGAGGCCGGGGCCACAAGTCCTACGAGTGCACCAACAAGCGAACCATGGTCTTCAACGACAATGGCACTTATGACTCCATGAGTGAAGGCGAAATGGAAGCCCTTGAGCAAGTCGCCATGCACTGCCAAGTGAAGAATGAAGAAGAACAAGTCTTTTGCGATGAAGACTCAAGCCCCGCACTTGTTGTCTCCAAAGTCTTGACTCTCCAACACCACCAAGAAGAAGACCAACGATGCCACATATTCCACACCAAGGCCGGCATCAATGGACGGTCCCTCAAGGTCATCATCGATGGAGGGAGTTGTCATAATCTCGCAAGTGAAGAACTTTGCTCCAAGCTCCAATTGCCCAAGACGAAGCATCCACATACATACAAAGTGCAATGGCTTAGTGACTCCGGGACCATCCAAGTCGAGCACCCAGTACAAGTCTCATTCAAAATCGGCGCCTACGAAGACATCTTGGAGTGCGACGTCATTCCAATGACCGTTTGTCATCTTCTCCTTGGACGGCCATGGAAATTCAATAGAGGAGTCGTCCACAACGGCCGAACAAACCACTACATCTTCAAGATGAAGGGCAAGGAGTACGTCCTCCGTCCAATGTCGCAAAGTCAAGTGATCGCCGACAAGAAAGCCACCCATTGTGGAGATCATAGTGAGAGAGTGAGCCACCAAAAAGAGAGTGAGCGCCACAAGCCAAAATCGAGTGCCTCCACGATGAGCGAAAACAAAAACCTAGCTCTATTTGCCACCAAACGTGAGATTAGAGAAGTGTGTGAGAACCCATCTAGTGTCCTACACTACGTCCTCGTGTGCAAGGACAATGCACCACAAAATAACATGTCTTACACTCTTCCTCTAGTGTTATCTTCTCTTTTGCAGGAATTTCAAGATGTTTTCCCCGATGAGCTACCTCCGGGTCTACCTCCTCTACGAGGCATTGAGCACCGAATCGACCTCATCCCCGGAGCACCTCTTCCGAACAAAGCTCCATACCATGTCAACCCCGACGAAAAAAAAGAAATACAAAGGCAAGTAAAGCATCTTATCGACCATGGACATGTGCGTGAAAGTTTGAGCCGTTGTGCCGTTCCGGTCATTCTTGTGCCAAAACGTGACGGTAGCTTTCGCATGTGCTCTGATTGTAGATCTATCAATGCTATCACCGTTCGCTATAGGTACCCCATTCCACGCCTAGATGATATGCTTGATGAGCTTAGCGGTGCCACTATATTCTCCAAAATTGATCTTAAGAGTGGTTACTATCAAATCCGCATACAAGAGGGTGATGAATGGAAAACCGCCTTCAAAACCAAGTTTGGTTTGTATGAGTGGTTAGTCATGCCTATGGGTCTTTCGGAAGCACCAGACACTTTTATGCGCCTTATGAATCATGTCTTTCGACCTTACATTGGTATATTTGTTGTGGTCTACTTTGATGACATTCCTGTGTTTAGCAAATCTATCCAAGAGCATGTCACCCATGTCCGCACCGTTTTACAAACTCTTAGAAAAGAGTGCCTCTATGCTAATATGGAGAAATGCCTTTTTGGTGTTGATAAGCTCGTTTTCTTGGGTTTTGTTGTTTCTTCCAAGGGTGTTCATGTTTATGAGTTGAAGATCAATGCTATTAAGACTTGGCCGCAACCAACCAACTTGCATCAAGTGCGTAGTTTTCTTGGCCTTGCGGGTTTCTATTGTCGCTTTGTGAAGGATTTTAGCACCATTGCTTCGCCTTTGCATGCTTTGAGCAAGAAGAATGCGCCTTTTGTTTGGGGACCATCCCAAGATACTGCATTCAATGAGCTTAAGAATTTGCTTACTCATGCTCCCGTGCTTGCTTTACCCAACTTCGACAAACCTTTTGAAATTCATTGCGATGCTAGTGTTAATGGCATAGGAGGTGTGTTAACGCAAGAGAAGCGCCCCATAGCTTACTTTAGTGAGAAACTTTCCGGAGCGCAACTCAATTATCCCATCTATGACAAAGAGCTATATGCTTTAGTCCGCGTTTTGCATGAATGGGAACATTACCTTCGTCCCCATGAGTTTATCATTCATACCGATCATGAGACTCTCAAGTATCTTAAGGGACAAACAAAGTTGAACAAGCGTCATGCTAAATGGAGTGAATTTATTGAGTCTTTTCCCTATGTCATAAAGTACATCAAGGGAAAAGAAAACATTGTAGCGGATGCTCTTTCCCGCATATGCATGCTTGTCACGCAACTTGAGTTAGATGTCATTGGCTTCGAGCATATCAAAGACTTGTATGAGCATGATGCCACTTTTGCTACTCCTTATGCCAAGTGTTGTCGAATACATCTTGGAAACGCTATTACATTAAAGACGAATATCTTATGAGATCTAACAAACTTTGCATTCCCGAGTCCTCTCTTCGTTTGTTGCTTTTGCAGGAATCTCATGGAGGAGGCTTAATGGGACACTTCGGACGCGACAAGACGTTCTCCACGCTCTCAAAGAACTACTTTTGGCCAAAGATGTTTCGGGACGTCAATCATTTCACCAACCGATGTTCTACATGTCGCAAAGCTAAGTCCAAATCTCAATCTCATGGCCTCTATATGCCTTTACCAATTCCATACCAACCATGGGAAGACATTAGCATGGACTTTTTACTTGGTTTGCCTAGGACTCAAAATGGGAAAGATTCCATATTTGTCATTATGGACCGTTTCTTAAAAATGGCCCATTTTATTCCTTGCAACAAGATAGACGATGCTTCACATGTTGCTAATCTATTTTGTCGGGAAATATTGCGTCTCCATGGTGTGCCAAAGACTATCGTCTTGGACCGCGACGTCAAGTTCCTTAGCTACTTTTGGAAGACCCTATGCGCCAAGCTCGGAATCAAGCTACTCTTCTCCACGGCGTACCATCCTCAAACCGATGGCCAAACGGAGGTGACAAACCGCACACTCTCCGCTCTCCTTCGAGTAGTCATCAAGGAAAACATCAAGGAGTGGGAGGATTGACTACCCATCATCGAGTTCGCCTACAACCGAGCAAGACACTCAACAACCGGCAAGTCCCCTTTCGAGGTCGTCTACGGATTCAACCCTTTGTCACCATTGGATATTCTCCCTCTACCACTCCAAGAGCGCATCAATTTGGACGCAAGTGCACGAGCAACCCATTTCAAGAAGGTGCATGAAGATACAAGAAACACCATCGAGCGCCAAGTACAACGCCTTGCGACCAAGCTCAATATCAACAAGCACCCTATGATATTCAACATTGGAGACCTCATGTGGCTACACCTTCGCAAGGACCGCTTTCCCCAAGAACGCAAGTCCAAACTTCAACCACGCGCGGATGGACCATTCAAGGTGCTTGCACGCTACAACAACAACGCATACAAGATCGACATCCCTCGTGACAAGTACTCCGTGAGCGACATCTTCAACATCAAAGATCTCTCGCCCTACCATGGTGATGAGGATTTCAATCCGAGGACGGATCTTCCCCAAGGGAGGGGAGATGATGTGGAGCATCCCAAGATCATCCACATGGACGCACCTACACCTCCAATGACACCACTTGGACTAATGACACAAGCCCGAGCCAAAGCTATCGAAGATAAGGTGAACTCACTCCTCTCTGAACTTCCACTTTCTATGCATGAGACATGGCTACTACCTAAGTCCGAGGTGTTGTGCATGATTAGGTACCAAGAGGGTCCTCCCGAAGATGTGCATGAAGATGTACAAGTCCCCAAGTCCATGGAAGAGGAGAACCAACGGAAGGAGCCAAGAGCATCTCCCAAGCCCCGGACATCCGGCCAAGGCCCCGGACGTCCGGCTGCTGGAGCGTCTTCCACTACAGTAGCCCAGCCGTAGAAGGCTACAGGCCCCGGACATCCGGCCCCGGCAGCCCAGACATCCGGCCTCTCCCAAGCCCCCGGACATCCGGCCCCTCCGAACCCAAGAGCAACAAATGCCACCGCTCCAGCCCATACATCCGCCCCCCCGAGCCCCGACATCTGGCGTCGCCTGAAAGCCCGGACATCCGGCCCGACCAGGCCGGACATCCGGCCTCCCCTGTCTGCGCAGAGTGAAGGGTCGAGGCCCATGTATCCCTTCTACCCCCTAGACTATATATACTCCACTGTGTACAACTTTCTAGGATCAGCAAAGGATTAGCTCATATTTTTTGTGAGAGCTTTGGTCATCCACTTGGTTACCTTCTCCTCGGAGATCCGAGCCTCCACCAGAGAAGATCCCCCAAGCGGATTCAAGACCCCTCTGTAGGGAAGAACATCAAGACCTCCTCATGGAGAAGAACCGGTTACCCTATTGTATCATCCCTAGTTGACCGTGGATCATGTATCTTACTTTATGTACTCGAGGATCTAGCCCATGTGTGACTTGTTCTTGTTAGTTTGAGTGTTCCTCTCGTGTTTCCCCTTGTGATTTCCCTCATTCCCCTTGTTGTGTTCCTCATGTTCTTCGCGGGATCCTGTCCTTTCGTGAAAGATCGGGCGATTAGGGTTCTACCCTACATCACAAGACATGTCAATGAATACCGCGTCTCGAAACGCGAAGCGGGAGGCTGGAAAACGGTTCGAAATAATAATAATTCCGAAACACAATACCTCGCTGAAGAAGTTGTCAGAAGACATAACCTATTTTTTGTTTGAAGTATTTTCCCTTCGTGGTCCAGGGTTGTAACTATTGTATAGAGCCGGATATAGTCCTTTTGATCAACTACTTTGGAGTATTCGGAGGAGGAACCCGCCTTGCAATGCCAAAGACAATCTGCGCGCCGGACACATCGTCATTGAAGCCTGGTTCAGGGGCTATTGAGGGAGTCCTGGATTAGGGGGTCCCCGGGCGTGTAGGCTACGTGACGTGGGCTGGGCTGGTGGGTCGAGAGCATACAATATAGAAGGCTCCCTCCCCTGTCCGGATGGGACTCTCCTTGGCATGGAAGGAAAGCTTCGCGTTCAGATATGAAGATTCCTTTCTCTGTAAACCGACTATGTACAAACCCTAGCCCTCTTCGGTATCTATACAAACCGGAGGGTTTAGTCCATAGAGGCGATAATAGTCATAATCATATAGGTTAGACATCTAGGGTTTAGCCATTACGATCTCGAGGTAGATCAACTCTTGTAACCCCTATACTCATAAAAGTCAATCAAGCAGGACATAGCGTTTTACCTCCATCAAGAGGGCCTGGACCTGGGTAAACATCGTGTCCCCTGCCTCTTGTTACCTTCGGTCCTTAGACACACAGTTCGGGACCCCCTACCCGAGATCTACCGGTTTTGACACCGACACCCGCCCTGCCGGTAACAAGGGGGAGGATTTCCCCCGCTCCGCCGAGGCGCCGCCCCGCCGACAACGAGGCGGAGGACATCACTGGCTCTGTCGAGGCCCCGCCCAGCTGCCAACGAGGCCGCGCCACACAGAAAATGAGGAAGAGTAGAACACGGTAGGTCGCCGCCGCTCGGGTCCAAGTAAGGCCATCGCTGCTACCCTCCGGTTGAAGCCAAGCTTGGAGGGTTGACCATTAACGGCGGATTAGCTTCCTGTCGGCGATGTGGAGTCGGAGAGCTGCGCTGGAGAAGAAGCTTCTGTTCGGCTCAGCCGGACACGGGTGGGTAGCTTCGGTTAATTAATTATACCTCCAGGACACCCCTTTTTAGTTGAAGAATGTATGAAATGTAATGAAATCCGGCATGTTTATATGAAATACGGTAGTGTATGAATGAATTTTGTTCGGTTAGTTCGAATTTTTGTATCGCTGGCACTGGATGAACATGCAAAATACTAGCATTATTCCCAGGGTGATCACCTCATTTGCAGCAGTTTCACACATACTCCCTCTGGCCCTTTTTAGTCTGCATATAAGTTTTGTCTGAAGTCAGAGTATCTCTACTTTAAACAACATTATATAAAAAAGTATCAATATTCACAATGTAAAATCAACTGACTTGAAAGAAATATAATATGTGAAGTAAAAAAGAACATAGGGAGTACAAAAAGTTTGAGCACCTTTTTAGCGTTCCTGTAAATTGCAATCAAACACACAGGACTGGCAATTCACAGAGAACATTCAAAACAATCGATGATTATGCATCTCAGTGATTCACATGTCAGAGCCAATATTTACTTCACAACTAAAGAATAAAGAAAAATCGATCGATGCTGCTGACAGCAAAGGGCATCCCATTCGAAATCAAACGCATGTCTTCTTGCTAACATCAATGAGCAAAATTTGACAAGGTTGTCCCATTCCAAAATGTCAAATGTGTGTTGTTTTGCATACATCAATGGTCAAACTTTGACAAGGTTTTCCCATTCCAAAATATCAAATGCCTACGATTGTGGAATGGGCAGGGTTTGCCATCAGTCCGGACATTGACATGGCACCTTGTGCTAAATAAACCAGCTGTCCTTTTTGTGCAGTTCCACCAAAATCAACCAAATTCATGCGTAGCTTGTATGATTTCGCCTTTATATGTTGCAACGCCTTCAACATATCGGCACCTCCTTTCTTGTGGTGGAAATGAATGATTCGAGAATATTCAATGTATTCGAGAACATTTTGTGCAGTTCCCATTGAAATCAAGTTGAGCACCCATGTTTACATAAATAGAAAAAAGTGATTAATATAAAACAAAATGTACTATGAATTGACAGTTTAAACAGGCAACCTACATGATCCATGTAGAGCACACATTTAAAAAATGGAACTCACAGGAAAGAATCCTAAAACAACATTGTATTGGTCATCACACCAACAAAGATGGAGATCCGTGAGTCCTTATGAGCTGAAGTTAGTTTGTTATTGTGGGCAGTAACGTAACCATCCTTCAACTGCTTCCTTATGATATGAAGAGGATGATCCTGTTGTGCAAAGGCAAGAGAACAACTAAATGCTGCATCCTTGTTTACTCGAAAAAAAGGAAAGGAAATAATTAAAACAACACAGATGAAGCACTTATTGAGGACAATACCACTTTTTCATGACAGTATCTAAACAGTAGCACAACACCAATAGAGATGACAAAGCTCAATCATATGGATGAAATCCATGGGCCAGTACCAACCTTTGTCAAGAGACTTATTGTGTAGAGCATACAGATGAAGCACTTCTCGGGAACCATCTATTGTTATCTATTGTGGTTGCTATGCTTACTATATACTCCTCGATTAGTTTAATGTTTCCAACATCTTCTTGTGCAGGTCCACTAAAATATGTTATCTTCAAAGAAAATCTACATATTACATTAAGAGTGGCATCAAATGAGTGGCAAAACAATTGCTCGTTCCAGCCATAGCAGTAAATTAAGATGCAAAACTATAACATTACTTGTGTCATCATAGTTCCGGTGCTTCATTACAGCATCGAGAGTTGATTTTTGTTTTTCTTCTGCTTGTTCTTCTCCTTCATCACTTGGTTCAATAATAGGCAAGCTTCGCCTTCAATGTAAGATTTTGCATGTCAATTAGGGAGCACAAGTATAGCACTAAACAATGACATTAATTTTCTGATGATAGTAGCAAAATATAGGCCAAAAGTTGTGAAATATCATTATCTTACCTCAATGGGATATTATGGTGCACATACAGATTGGAAGTCTTTTCTCCATTTTTGCAGTTCACTAAAATAAAGCAACATTACCGTATAAGTAGCACAACATATGAAAACACACTGCACAATCATGTGAAAAAAGGCTAGTACTGACCTCTCATGACGTAGTATTCAAACAACTCACAAGAAGAAGATCTGAAACAAATTTGCCAACACGGATAGGAAGTCAGATCTCCTCTTGTGCAGTTCCACTAAGATCAAGCAATCAAGCAATTGTCAGTGTGACATTTTGGTTGAGCCGCACAAAACACTCTTAAAACAAAAGTGTTTTATGCAGTGCAAAAAAAGGTTGCAATAGCAACATGGTGAAGTAGATAACCCTTTTTACACAGAGGTGCAAAGGAAACAACTACTGGTCAATAATGGATGACACATAAGCCCACAAAAGAAGCATCTAACTTATCTAAATGGGAAACAAAGCAAGACAGTAGCATTTCTCAAACAGTGGCATTGATTCATATTAACATGTAATTTGCTTTTAATTGCGGCATTGCTTTCATTTTCCAGCGGCATTATTAGATTAACAACAGCTAAAGAGTTGTACGGGACAGTGGACGCACCAACACCATGTGCATCTACCGATGTATAAAGGGGTGATGCACAGTCTATTGCAACAAAGAACAAACAACCAAGGAGCGTATTTGTGTTGGTCCCAGTTTTGTTATCTTTAGACACCTTTCCCTATGTGAGGGTAGCAAATCTAGTCATGCTCAAACTCTACAGCCTTGTCCCCCACCAACAGAAAGATCACTTCATTACAGATGTGTGTACTATGTTTGTCATTGTTTTCCCTTTTCGACCAACGTAGGTGCTGGATAGCCAGTCTGTACTACTTCCCCTTCCTTTCCTCTTTGAACCACGTCCTAGATTCATGCAAACTTTCCCCACTACTTTCCTGTTTGATCTGACACCTAGATTCGAGTGTAGAAGCAGAGAAAAAAATCCACATGCAGCTAGAGCAATGCATGTGGAATAAGTAAATTATACCTTAAGGTTCTCGGGGTGTGGCTCAGTGGGCAGTCGGAGGCCAATATGCCCACACTATGTACGGCAGCGAGGAAGAAGGGGCCGGAGGCCCTCCCGCGTCGCCGCTGGGTGAAAGATAACAGCTGCACCGATAGTGAGTTCCCTCCCTCGCCAACGGCGATAGCGTTAAGCCTCCTTCCCTTCCCGGTGGACGGATCATGCCGGCTCTTTGACCAGCAGTGAGGGGGGGGGAGAGAGGCCAATGAAGTCTTGTTTAGATCTGGAGAGGGTGAGAGAGTGTGAAGAGAGCAACTACAAGCGTTGTGGCTCCAACGTTTATATATATACTGGAGAGAGAGTGTGAAGAGAGCAAACCCTAGAAAACAAGCGACGAGGCTGCAGTGTATATAGATGGAGTGGTTTTCTTTTTCTCTCAATAAAAATCGTTTTAAATTGTGCACGAAACGAACACTTTATTTAACGTAGTGAAGAAAAACACTGGGGGCAATGCTAATACGTCAAGAAAATTTAATGCTCAAAGGAGTCAACTCGCAATTAACGCAGCACGCCTCCTTGTCGCGCTTACTAACATTCACGGGTGGTACACGACCCTTCGAAGTGAACAACAACTGGACCACACACGGTCAAAATATCGGAAAGGTGGGCTGCACCATCCTCCAATTTTAAATATTTTGGGCACTTGTATTCAGCTGAAGTCAGTGTGCCACCGTATGTACTAAGGGTTATAGCGGGTGCTAAGAAACTAGGGCGTATTGAGAGTAACTGTCATGCCGTTTATTTGTAGGGTCACTTGCAAGCTGTGAAACTCTATTCTCCTCTTATTTAGTGGATGAGGCAAATCTTTTGCCTCTGTTTCAGAAAAAATGAGAAATTCAATTTCAATTATTAGTTTGTACACTTTGCTCTCTTCCAATAATTTTAGGCACTTGTATTCGACCTAAGTCAATGTGCCACCGTATCTCATACTACTCCCTCCGTCTAGGTGTATAAGTCATGTTAGAAGGTGCAGCGGGACCAAGGTGCAAGCAGATTGGAGGAGAAGGAGAAACTTGACCGGTCCTTCCTCCAATCAAAGCCCTGAATTCTCTCTCTAAATGCAACAGTTAATCACAACAATTAAGAGATGCCATTTTAGCTACCATGCATGGCCACGTATTAACTCGCATGCAAGCCGACTTTGATTCCTTGACTGATCAACGCGTAGTTGCACTCCATGCATTGGGTTTCCGGGGGAGATAACAAGGCAGAGTAATTAACGCTAGCTAGCAATGAGGCTAGGAGGGGATTGAGATGTGAAGTTAATGGACGACGCCTAAAATTTTTGGGAATATCTGATTTTAGTAAGATGACTTAACACCTAGACGGAGGGAGTACTTGAAAGTGCTAGTTATCGACTAGAGGGGGGTGAATAGATGATTTTATGAAAGTATTCAAAACACGGGGGCTTTGAAGAAAAATAGTAGAAATGAACCTATTGATATGTAACGGAAGGTAGACTACACTAGACAAGCCATAGTCAAATAAGCAATGAAGTGAAAGCACGAAGACTATCAGTAGCTAGGTAGTATGGATCAGGATGGAAGATAGTATGAAGCCAAACAACAACAGTCTGCACACAATGAAGTCAATCAGATCATGCAAGTAGGCAATGACTTCACGAAGACAAACTTTAAGTAAAGAGAGGTAAAGGATAGAACCAGTTGCTTGGTGAGGACAAGGATTAGTTGGATCAGTTCCAGTTGTTGTGACAACTGTACGTCTGGTTAGGGAGGCTGAGATTCAACTCAGAAGACCGTGTCTTCACCTTATTCCCCTTGAACTAAGGACACATAGTCCTCGCCCAATCGCTCTGGTAAGTCTTCAAGGTAGACTTCCAAACCTTCACGGACTTCATGCACCAGCAATCCACAATGACTCTTGGATGCTCAGAACGCGATGCCTAACCGGCTGGAGGATTCACAGTCCTCAATTGTAACAAGTCTTCAGATCATGTAGACAAAAAGACTTAAGTGATGCCTAACACTCTTTGGCTCTGGGTGTTTAGGGCTTTGTCCTCGCAAGGATTTCTTTCTCAAATGCTTCGGAGGTGGGGTGCTCTCAAATGACAAAAGACGTGCACTAACTCTGAGCAGCCACCAATTTATGGTGTAGGGGGTGGGCTATTTATAGCCAGGAGGCAACCCGACCTGATTTGTCCGAAATGACCCTGGGTCACTATGGAACTGACACGTGTCCAACAGTCAGATTTCAAACACACGCGGCAGCTTGACTTGGGCTACAAGTGAAGCTGACTCATCCAGCTCTGGATAAGATTTATTCTCACTGTCTTCGCTCGAAGACATAGGATTTGGTTGAGCATCACTTTAGTCACTCTGACTTTGTTCACTTGGACCCCACTTAACAGTGCAGTGGTTCCTATGACTCAACAAAGAAGAAAAGGAAACTACAAAACAACTATGTCTTCGCACTCCATTGTCTTCACGTGAATGTCTTCTCGAGTCATAATCTTCGTCGTGAATATTTTCACAGACCACCATTGTCTTCAATGTCTTCACACATTTTTAGGGGTCATCTCTGGTAGGTAAACCTAATCAATGAGGGACTACTACCTGTGTTATCCTGCAATTCTCACAAACACATTAGTCCCTCAACCAAGTTTGTCGTCAATACTCCAAAACCAACTAGGGTGGCACTAGATGCACTTACAATCTGCCCCTTTTTGGTGATTGATGACAAACTGGTTGAAGTTTTGAGCGGGGATAAAAGTATGTGAAAGTTTGAGAATTTAGGCATTGTCTTCATAAGTAGCAAAAGTCTCCCCCTGAAGATGTGCATATAAGTAATTTGCTTTCGAATGCAAATGCACATGGCAGGTTTTGCTTTGTGGACATCCTCTTCAACTTACGAAGAAAATTCATCATGCATATAAAGATATAACGATGATAATGACATGCATAATGAAAAATGGACGTCTGCGAAATGACTTCATGCGGGATTTATCATCACATCACAGAGTATCAGGAAAAGTAGTAGACGACCATCGACTTTAAGTGTTACAACCCAAAGAACTAAATGTATCAAAAGGCGAGAGTTGTAAACACTTGGCAAAATAAATAGTGCAACCACCCATAAGGATCTGCTTGAAGACTATCAACTCATATGCTTCTCCCCCTTTTGTCAACAAGGACCAAAAAGGTTTGAAGACATAAAGTATCTACTCGTTCCCTTGAGGAGTAGATGCAGGTGCAAGGTCGATGTTGGAGTTTGGTGGTGCTGAAGGGCCTGGTGCAGTGTCGAGATGCAGTGAAACCATGGTTGGTGAAGTGGCATCGTCTTCTTCATCGATGACTCTCGCAACAATAGTTGCAGCCGAAGATGAATACTCAGAATCTTTAATGGATGGAGTGTGGCGCCAGCTTGCATTGCGAGGAGGAGTGGAGTCAAAATTTAAACCCTTAGCGAAGCCATATTCGCGAAGATCTTCTTCAGGGCATAGTAGTGTGAGACTCTTCCAGGACCTCCGACAGGCTTCATGGGCAACAAATGAGTTCTTGGTGGCCAAGTTTCTGATGTGATTGACGTCCACCAAGATACTCTACATCTGATGCTTCAGCCAGTCCTGATGCTTATCCTGCTTCTGATGTAAGGCCACAAGAAGCTCTCGGTCATTGAGTGCAGGAGAATGCTTGCGAGGCCTTTGAGCAATTATACTCTTAGTGGCTTCAGTATTTGCACGATGGGGCACACACATATTTCCAGCCAGAGGATAAGCAGGAGTTGCAACATTTGGAACATGAATCCCCTCCATTGGTTGCATGAAGCTTTGATGATCAGCATTTTGAAGACATCGAGGCGTTTTGGCAGGCTCTGGGTAGACGGCTTTGCTACGTCTTGAGCTTGCGTTGGTTTTCCCCGAAGAGGAAGGGATAATGCAGCAGAGTAGCGTAAGTATTTCCCTCAGTTTTTGAGAACCAAGGTATCAATCCAGTAGGAGGCCACGCTCAAGTCCCTCGTACCTGCACAAAGCGATAGCTACTCACAACCAACGCGATTAGGGGTTGTCAATCCCTTCACGGTCAGTTACGAGAGTGAGATCTGATAGATATAATATTTTTGGTATTTTTGGTATAAAGATGCAAAGTAAAAGTAAAAGCAAAGCAAGATTAAAGTAATGGAGATTGATATGATGAGAATAGACCCGGGGGCCATAGGTTTCACTAGTGGCTTCTCTCAAGAGCATAAGTATTCTACGGTGGGTGAACAAATTACTGTTGAGCAATTGACAGAATTGAGCATAGTTATGAGAATATCTAGGCATGATCATGTATATAGGCATCACGTCCGTGACAAGTAGATCGAAACGATTTTGCATCTACTACTATTACTCCACTCATCGACCGCTATCCAGCATGCATCTAGAGTATTAAGTTAAAAACAGAGTAACGCCTTAAGCAAGATGACATGATGTAGAGAGATAAATTCATGCAATATGAAATAAACCCCATCTTGTTATCCTCAATGGCAACGATACAATACGTGCCTTGCTGCCCTTTCTGTCACTGGGTAAGGACACCGCAAGATCGAACCCAAAGCTAAGCACTCCTCCCATGGCAAGAACTACCAACCTAGTTGGCCAAACCAAACGGATAATTCGAAGAGACTTGCAAAGACAACCAATCATACATAAAATAATTCAGAGAAGATTCAAATACTATTCATAGATAGACTTGATCATAAACCCACAATTCACCAGTCTCAACAAACACACGCAAAAAGAAGATTACATCGAATAGATCTCCACAAGAGAGGGGGAGAACTTTGTATTGAGATTCAAAGAGAGAGAAGAAGCCATCTAGCTACTAACTATGGACCCGAAGGTCTGAGGTAAACTACTCACACTTCATTGGAGAGGCTAGGATGTTGCAGAAGCCCTCCGTGATGACAGCCCTCTTCCGGCGGAGCTCCGGAACAGGCCCCAAGATGGGATCTCGTGGATACAGAGAGTTGTGGCGGTGGAATTAGGTTTTTGGCTCCTGTTCTGATCGTTTGGGGTACATGTGTATATATAGGAGGAAGAAGTACGCTGGAGGAGCAACGAGGGGCCGACCAGGCAGGGGGGCGCGCCCTAGGGGGGGCGCCCCCCACCCTCATGACCGCCTCTTTTGTTCCTTGGAGCAGGGTCCAAGTCTCCTGGATTACGTTCGGTGAGAAAATCACGTCCCCGAAGATTTTATTCCGTTTGGACTCCGTTTGATATTTTGTTTCTTCAAAACACTGAAATAGGTAAAAAAAACAGCAATTCTGGGCTGGGCCTCCGGTTAATAGGTTAGTCCCAAAAATAATATAAAAGTGGAAAATAAAGCCCAATACAGTCCAAATCAGTAGATAATATAGCATGGAGCAATCAAAAATTATAGATACGTTGGAGACATATCAGGCATCCCCAAGCTTAATTCCTGCTTGTCCTCGAGTAGGTAAATGATAAAAAGAGAATTTTTGATGCGGAGTGCTACTTGGCATAATTTCAATGTAAATCTTCCTAATTGTGGTATGAATATTCAGATTAGAAAGATTCAAGACAAAAGTTTATATTGACATAAAAAATAATAATACTTCAAGCATACTAACAAAGCAATTATGTCTTCTCGAAATAACATGGCCAAAGAAAGTTATCCCTACAAAATCATATAGTCTGGCTATGCTCCATCTTCACCACACAAAGTATTTAAATCATGCACAACCCCGATGACAAGCCAAGCAATTGTTTCATACTCTTACTTTCTCAAAACTTTTTCAATCTTCACGCAATACATGAGCGTGAGCCATGGATATAGCACTATAGGTGGAATAGAATGGTGGTTGTGGAGAAGACAAAAAGGAGGGGAAGATAGACTGACATCAACTAGGCATATCAACGGGCTATGGAGATGCCCATCAATAGATATCAATGTGAGTGAGTAGGGATTGCCATGCGACGGATGCACTAGAGCTATAAATGTATGAAAGTTCAACAAAAGAAACTAGTGGGTGTGCATCCAACTTGCTTGCTCACGAAGACCTAGGGCAATTTTGAGGAAACCCATTATTGGAATATACAAGCCAAGTTCTATAATGTAAAATTCCCACTAGTATATGAAAGTGACAACATATGAGACTCTCTATATGAAGAACATGGTGCTACTTTGAAGCACAATATATGAGACTCACTATATCATGGTGCTACTTTGAAGCACAAGTGTGGAAAAAAGGATAGTAGCATTGCCCCTTTTTATTTATTTTCTTTTTTGGGGCCTTCTTTTTTCTTGGGCCTTTTTCTCTTTTTTTATTGGGACAATGCTCTATTGAATGATGATCATCACACTTTTTATTTATTTACAACTCAATGATTACAACTCGATTCTAAAACAAAGTATGACTCTATATGGATGCCTCCGGCGGTGTACCAGGATATGCAATGAATCAAGAGTGACAAGTATGAAGAAATTATGAACGGTGGCTTTGCCACAAATACTATGTCAACTACATGATCATGCTAAGCAATATGACAATGATGAATGTGTCATGATGAACTAAATGGTGGAAAGTTGCATGGCAATATATCTCGGAATGGCTATGGAAATGCCATAATAGGTAGGTATGGTGGCTGTTTTGAGGAAGGTATATGGTAGGTGTATGATACCGGCGAAAGGTGCGCGGTATTATAGAGGCTATCAAAGGTGGAAGGTTGAGAGTGTGTATAATCCATGGACTCAACATTAGTCATAAAGAACTCATATACTTATTGCAAAAATCTAGAAGTTATCAAAGCAAAGTATTACGCGCATGCTCCTAGGGGGATAGATTGGTAGGAAAAGACCATCGCTCGTCCCCGACCGCCACTCATAAGGAAGACAATCAATAAATAAATCATGCTCCAACTTCGTCACGGTTCACCATACGTGCATGCTACGGGAATCACAAACTTTAACACAAGTATTCTTCAAATTCACAACTACTCAACTAGCATGACTTTAATATTATCACCTCCATATCTCAAAACAATTATCATGCTTCAATCTTTTCTTAGTATTCAACACAATCAAAAGAAAGTTTCACAAATCTTGAATAACAAGCATATTATTATTAAGCAAATTACCATGCTATTAAGAGACTCTCAAAATAATTTAAGTGAAGCATGAGGGATCAATAGTTTCTTTAAAACAAATCCACCACCATGCTCTAAAAGATCTAAGTGAAGCACATAGAGCAAAATTATAACGCTCAAAAGATATAAGTGAAGCACATAGAGCAAAATTATCTAGCTCAAAAGATATAAGTGAAGCACATAGAGCAAAACTACTTAGCTCAAAAGATATAAGTGAAGCACATAGAGCAAAACTACTTAGCTCAAAAGATATAAGTGAAGCAAATAGAGTATTCTATCAAATTTCAATTCATGTATGGCTCTCTCAAAAGGTGTGTACAGAAAGGATGATTGTGGCATACTAAGACACAAAGACACAAATAATACAAGACGCTCCAAGCAAAACACATATCATGTTGGTGAATAAAAATATAGCTCCAAGTAAATTACCGATGGAAGTGGACGAAAGAGGGGATGCCTTCTGGGGCATCCCCAAGCTTTGACTTCTTGGTGTCCTTGGATTATCTTGGGGGTGCCATGGGCATCCCCAATCTTAGGCTCTTGCCACTCCTTATTCCATGATCCATCAAAAGAATTCACCCAAAACTTGAAAACTTCACAACACAAAACTCAAAATAGAAAACTCGTGAGCTCCGTTAGCGAAAGAAAACAAAAGACCACTTCAAGGTACTGTAATGAACTCATTATTTATTTATATTGGTGTTAAACCTACTGTGTTCCAACTTCTCTATGGATTATAAACTATTTTACTAGCCATAGATTCATCAAAATAAGCAAACAACACACGAAAAACAGAATCTGTCAAAAACAGAACAGTCTATAGTAATCTGTAGCTAGCGCAAGATCTGGAACTCCAAAAATTCTAAAATAAATTTTTGGACGTGAGGAATTTATCTATTAATCATCTGCAAAAATAATTAACTAAATAGCTCTAACGCCCTCGATGTGGCTATATCTCCTAGTTGTCGAAGCACGACTTAGAGGCATAACCGCATTGAAAGCAATGTCGCAAGTGAGGTAATCTTCACACAACCCATGTAATACATAAGGGAAAGAGATACATAGTTGGCTTACAATCGCCACTTCACACAATTACATGAATAAAGCATTACATCAACCAAATACAATCAAGGTCCGACTACGGAACCAAAATAAAAGAAGAACCCCAAATGCGACAAGGTCCCCGATCGACCCCAACTGGGCTCCACTACTGATTAACTAGAATGGAACAACATAAAGGACAAGATCTTCATCGAGCTCCTCCTTGAGCTTGGTTGCGTCACCTGCTTGGTAACATCAGCACCTGCAAACTGGTTTTGAAAGTATCTGTGAGCCACGGGGACTCAGCAATCTCACACCCTCGCGATCAAGACTATTTAAGCTTATGGGTAAGGTAAAAGGTATGAGGTGGAGCTGCAGCAAGCGACTAGCATATATGGTGGCTAACATACGCAAATGAGAGCGAGAAGAGAAGGCAAAGCACGGTCGAGAAACTATGATCAAGAAGTGATCCTATAGCAACCTACGCCAAACATAACTCCAACACCGTGTTCACTTCCCGAACTCCGCCGGAAAGAGACCATCACGGTTACACACGCGGTTGATTCATTTTAATTATGGTCAACTTCAGGTTTTCTACAACCGGACATTAACAAATTCCCATCTGCCCATAACCGCGGGCATGGCTTTCGAAAGTTCAAATCCATGCAGGGGTGTCCCAACTTAGCCCATCACAAGCTCTCACGGTCAATGAAGGATATTCCTTCTAGCAGGAAGACCCGATCAGGCTCGGAATCCCGGTTACAAGACATTTCGACAGGTAAAACAAGACCAGCAAGACCGCCCGATGCGCCGACATCCTGATAGGAGCTGCACATATCTCGTTCTCAGGGCAACACCGGATGAGCGCTCCGTACAACTAAAACCAACCCTCAAGTTTCCCCGAGGTGGCGCTGCAAAGGACTCTAGTTCGGACCAACACTTAGACAAGCACTGGCCCGGGGGGGTTAAAATAAAGATGACCCTCGGGATGCGCGACCCCAAGGGAAAAGGCTAGGTGGCGAATGGTAAAACCAAGGTTGGGCCTTGCTGGAGGAGTTTTATTCAAGGCGAACTGTCAAGGGGTTCCCATTATTACCCAACCACGTAAGGAACGCAAAATCTGGGAACATAACACCGATATGACGGAAACTAGGGCGGCAAGAGTGGAACAAAACACCAGGCATAAGGCCGAGCCTTCCACCCTTTACCAAGTATATAGATGCATTAATTAAATAAGATATATTGTGATATCCCAACAAATAAACATATTCCAACAAGGGACAACATCTCCATGTTCCAACAAGAAACAAACTTCAATCTTCACCTGCAAGTAACAACACTATAAGAGGGGCTGAGCAAAGCGGTAACATAGCCAAACAACGGTTTGCTAGGACAAGGTGGGTTAGAGGCTTGGTTAAACAATATGGGAGGCATGATAAGCAAGTGGTAGGTATCGCAGCATAGGCATAGCAAAAGAGCGAGCAACTAGCAAGCAAAGATAGAAGTGATTTCGAGGGTATGGTCATCTTGCCTGAGATCCCGCAAGGAAGAAGAACAAGTCCATGAAGGAGATAAACGGACGTAGTCGAACGGGTCCTCACAATCACGACGTTACCGGAACCAACCCGAAGAAGCAAACACCAGAAAGAAAGCACACAACATAGTAAACAAATCATGCATGAACATGGTATGATATGCGAGATGCGGTATGCGATGCATATGCATGATTTGCAAGGGAATGAATGAACCTGTCCTCAACATGGAAATCCAAGTGTGCCACTGGAAAGGTGAGATGATTTCACTTGAAAATGATATAAAGAACGCCGGAATCGGAGTCACGGTTTGGAAATGGCGAGCAATTCAAATATGGCACCGGTCTGCGATTTACAGCAAGTAGCCATCTAAATGCAACAAGACAAACATGCTACAACACTCAAACATGGCAACAAAATACATGGCAGGGATCCATTCATGAAGCTTAACAAAAGACTAGCACTGAGCTACGGCCAATTCATCCATTAACAGGTGCAAACAAGCATGGCAAAAATGCAATTGGTAAGCAGATCTCAGACTTAGTGAAATTAACACTTGCCTGGAATTCCAGATCAGATAGCACACTTTGGAGCATGAAAACTATAAGCTACAGGAACTTAACATGTCAAATTAAAGCATGTCATGGAGCTACTCAAAGAGCTTAACAAAAGTCCCTTAGTGACCTTGAGCCAAAAGGGATAAGAAAACACAATTGCAAGCATGTGAACATGGCAAAAACATAAACAGATCACACACTTAGTGAAAACTGGAGCATGCAAAATCAGATATCAAGTAGGCATGTTTACGAGCTCTATGCACTCACTACAGAGCAAGTCATGACAATCTAAGCATGCACCCATCAAGAATACACATTATACAAGATAGACATGGCAAGAACAATAACATAGCATGCACGGATCAACTACAACATCATCGGCAAAATCGCTAACAAGTAGACAATCTGCCCAGATTCACGAAATAGCAAAAGTAGAGCTCGATTGACTCAAGCTAGGGTGCTCCATAATTGCAAACAAAGACATGGATGGATAGAGCACCACAAGATTAACAAATAATCCTTACTGATCATCCTCAAAAGAGGCACGGATCACTAGGAAACAACATGAACATATGGCATATTGATAAAAACAGATCAAGGACTTAGTGGAATTGCTAAGTCCCTGAAAACAGCATTAACGAATGCACCACTTTGCAAGCTTGTGCTAGTAACCACACACATCACAAAAATACATGGATTGCACCTCTGGAAAGATGGCAAAGCATATAACAAAACTCATGTAGAGCTCAGGGGCATATCATGCACACAATAAACATGGCAAAAATGACAAATAACTATATGGAGCAGCAGATCTGACAATTATCTCAAATAGCATTCTTCTAACAGCATTTAGGGCATCAAGATGAACTCAAATGAAAATTATGCAATGAGATGAAATGATGTGCTCTTTGAGACGAACAATTTGATATGTTATATGCCCAAAACGGAGCGACGGATGCAAAGTTACGATGCGATGAACATGGCAAAATAATTAGGGTTTCGGGAGGAAAGTCAACCGAGGCAAATATCCCAGATCCAGATCTGGCCGGGCGCGTTTTACGAGGTTGGCCGGCAACTGTTCACCGGTGATGGGGCGCGGTCGGAGCAAGCGGACGAGGAGGAGGTCGGCGGCGGTCGGGCAGCGGAGCCGGAGATGGCGGCGCGAGGCGGATGGAGCGGCGACGGCGGTCGACGGAAGCGGCTCCGGCGCGGGCTTGCGGCGGCGGCCCGGTGCGGCAAGCCGGGCGGCGGTGGAGCCACCGGAGATGGCGGCGCGGTGCTCCGGGAGGCCGGCCTCGGGGAAGAGAGGCGACAAGAGGCGAGGAGCCTCGGGCCCGGTCGGCGTCGTGGAGGGCCCGCGGCGGGCTTCGTGGGCCGGGCGTGATTCGCGGCGAAGTGGGGCTCGTGGGAGCTAACGTGGCTACAGCGGTGCGGGTCGGACAATGTCCGGCCCGGCGGATTTTGTCCAGCAGCGGTGGGTGGAGATGGACCTAGGGATTTCGGGGGGAAGGAGAAGGAGATTTTCGGGGGTGTCTTTATATAGGCATAGAGGGAGCTAGGAGAGTCCAAATGAGGTGCGGTTTTCGGCCACGCGATCATGATCGAACGCTCTAGGTGATGGAGAGGGTTTTGGTGGGTTTTGGGCCAAATTGGATGTGTGTTGGGCTGCAACACACACGAGGCCTTTTCGGTCCCTCGGTTAACCGTTGGAGTATCAAACGAAGTCCAAATGGTACGAAACTTGACAGGCGGTCTACCGGTAGTAAACTAAGGCCGCTTGGCAAGTCTCGGTCCAATTCGGAAATGTTTAACCTCCACACACAAAAGGAAGGTAGAAATGACCACCGGAGGAGAACGGAGCGCCGGATTGCAAAACGGACAATGGGGAAAATGCTCGGATGCATGAAACGAACATGTATGCAAATGAAATGCACATGATGACATGATATGCAATGCATGACACGCAAGCAATGAAAAGGCAACAACAACGAATAACTGGACGACACCTGGCACATCGGGCTCGGGGCGTTACAATAGCACTCTTCAAATAACAATGACAGCAGTTCTCGTGAGCGCTAAAGTTTCTGTTTTTTACAGCAAGTTCAACAAGACTCTCCCCAAGTCTTCCCAACGGTTCTACTTGGCACAAACACTAATTAAACACAAAAAAACACAACCAAAACAGAGGCTAAATAATTTATTTATTACTAAGTAGGAGCAAAAATCAAGGAATAAAAAAATTGGGTTGCCTCCCAACAAGCGCTATCGTTTAACGCCCCTAGCTAGGCATAAAAGCGAGGATAGATCTAGGTATTGCCATCTTTGGTAGGCAATTCTTTGATGAGGCATCTGTTTCCCTTAGGGATTTCTTTCTTTCTAGTGATTATTAAACTTTTAGGAACAAGATCAAAAAATTCATGTGTAGCAATTGGTTCCTTAATGATATCAAAAAGATTGGGATGAATACTTATAGATTTAAGATCCACAGTTTCCTTAGATGATTCACCCTTATTTTTAGGAACATACATAAGCTTGGTAATTTTAGTAGGAGGACTTGGATTATTCTTTACGGAAGAAAAAGCGGTTCCCAAGTTTGTAATGATACCCTCAAGTTTATCAATTCTAGTAGAATCTAAGTTCATTTTCTCATTAACTATGGGTTCTTTTTCCTTAATATTTTTCAAAGTCGTTCCTACCTTAGATCCATATTGAGTAATTTGATTGTGGATCTTTTTATCTAGATTTTCACTTGATTCAATAGTAGCAACTTTATTTTCAATAATTTCAAGTCTTTGCATAACATGCTCCAAAGTTAACATGGTTCCATTAACCAAAAGAGGTGGTGAGCCAAATAAATTTAGCATAGCATTATAAGAATCAAAAGTATGGCTACCCAAGAAGTTCCCTCCGGTAATGTATCAAGGATATATCTATACCAAGGATTAACACCTACGTAAAAATTGTGGAGAAGAACTAAGGTAGATTGCTTCCTGGTAGATCTATTTTGGGCATTGCAAATTCTATACCAAGCATCTTTTAGATTTTCTCCCTCCCTTTGTTTAAAATTTAGAACTTCACTCTCGGGAGACAACGGAGAAGATGTGAGACTAGTCATGACGACAAGCAAACAAACTAGCACACAAGCAAACAAGAGCAAACGGGCAAAAAGAGGCAAATAGAGAGGGAGGATAGAGAGAGAGGATGAATAAAAACCGCAAGGGTGAATTGGGGGGAGAGGAAAACGAGAGGCAAATGGCAAACAATGTAATGCGAGAGATAGGGATTGCAATGGGTACTTGGTATGTTGACTTTTTGCATAGACTCCCTGGCAATGGCGCCAGAAATCCTTCTTGCTACGTCTTGAGCTTGCGTTGGTTTTCCCCGAAGAGGAAGGGATGATGCAGCAGAGTAGCGTAAGTATTTCCCTCAGTTTTTGAGAACCAAGGTATCAATCCAGTAGGAGGCTACGCTCAAGTCCCTCGTACCTGCACAAAGCGATAGCTACTCGCAACCAGCGCGGTTAGGGGTTGTCAATCCCTTCACGGTCACTTACGAGAGTGAGATCTAATAGATATAATATTTTTGGTATTTTTGGTATAAAGATGCAAAGTAAGAGTAAAAGCAAAGCAAGATTAAAGTAATGGAGATTGATATGGTGAGAATAGACCCGGGGGCCATAGGTTTCACTAGTGGCTTCTCTCAAGAGCATAAGTATTCTACGGTGGGTGAACAAATTACTGTTGAGCAATTGACAGAATTGAGCATAGTTATGAGAATATCTAGGCATGATCATGTATATAGGCATCACGTCCGTGACAAGTAGATCGAAACGATTCTAGATCTACTACTATTACTCCACTCATCGACCACTATCTAGCATGCATCTAGAGTATTAAGTTAAAATTAGAGTAACGCCTTAAGCAAGATGACATGATGTAGAGAGATAAATTCATGCAATATGAAATAAACCCCATCTTGTTATCCTCGATGGCAATGATACAATACGTGCCTTGCTGCCCCTTCTGTCACTGGGTAAGGACACCGCAAGATCGAACCCAAAGCTAAGAACTTCTCCCATGGCAAGCACTACCAATCTAGTTGGCCAAACCAAACAGATAACTCGAAGAGACTTGCAAAGATAACCAATCATACATAAAAGAATTCAGAGAAGATTCAAGTATTATTCATATATAGACTTGTTCATCAACCCACAATTCATCGGTCTCAACAAACACTGCGCAAAAAGAAGATTACACCGAATAGATCTCCACAAGGGAGGGTGAGAACTTTGTATTGAGATTCAAAGAGAGAGAAGAAGCCATCTAGCTACTAACTATGGACCCGAAGGTCTGAGGTAAACTAATCACACTTCATCGGAGAGGCTAGGATGATGTAGAAGCCCTCCGTGATGACGGCCCTCTTCTGGCGGAGCTCCGGAACGGGCCCCAAGATGGGATCTCATGGATACAGAAAGTTGCGGCCGTGGAATTAGGTTTTTAGCTCATGTTCTGATCGTTTGGTGTACGTGTGTATATATATAGGAGGAAGAAGTACGCCGGAGGAGCAACGAGGGGTCGACGAGGCAGGGGGGGGCGCCCCCCACCCTCGTGACCGCCTCTTTTGTTCCTTGGAGTAGGGTCCAAGTCTCCTGGATCACGTTCGGTGAGAAAATCACGTCCCCGAAGATTTTATTCCGTTTGGACTCCGTTTGATATTTTGTTTCTTCAAAACACTGAAATAGGCAAAAAAAACAACAATTCTGGGCTGGGCCTCCGGTTAATAGGTTAGTCCCAAAAATAATATAAAAGTGGAAAATAAAGCCCAATATAGTCCAAAACAGTAGATAATATAGCATGGAGCAATCAAAAATTATAGATACGTTGGAAACTTATCAGGCTTCGACAGACAGATCAACCTCAGGCAGAAATATCAGATGATTTGCATGTTTAGGGTTGATAGTCAACAGTGGAGTGAAGCTTAATGAGACGCATCACCCATGGATCATAAAACTTCAGGCCAAACAGATCAATCCCAGATGCAGCAAGTTGTCTGATGAAGAAATTCTTGGTGTTGAATCTGATGCCATTGACAATGTAGAATACCAAAGTCTTCATGGCTCCCTCAAGTTTGGCTTCAGCAATATATCCCTTGATTGGCCATAGATTACGGCTCAGAATGTGATAGACTGTGCGGGGCAGGTACTCAAGGTCCTTGATGAAGAATTCCTTGTGATATTCAGCATCTTGGGGCAATGGCTTCATCATGCTGAGCATCTCGCTCATGTTTGGTTCAGGACTCTGGAAGATGCTCTGCAGTTCTTCGCGATGACACTGACAACCAAGCTCATAGAATTCTCCTGGAGTGGGAAGGGAAGTGAGCTCAATGATGTCTTGAGCTTTGGCTTCATGATGCACATCACCTGTCATCCACTCAAGAACCCATGTCTTCGGATCCCTGTTGTAGCCACGAATATGAAGTGTGGCATAGAATTGCAACAACAATTCTTCATTCCAGTGCTCCTTGTCAGTGACAAAGGGCAGAAGACCAACCTCCCTGAAACAGTCAAGGGCTTCTTCAAGACAGGGCAGCCCAACAATAGCTTCAAAATCAAGGCGCATGTGGGGAAATATTTGCCCTTGATTATATAGAATGCAAGAGTAGTAGCTGCACTGCTGATAGCTCCAGAATCGATCAGATGAGATCTTTGGCTTTGAGTAAGGATTCTTGGCACTATCAAAGAAGGTGTTGTGGACTCTAAAGCTATTGACGTTGAACTATCCAGGCGATGGAGTAGTCCCTGGAAGCCTGGGCAGCCTTGGCTTTGGCTTCTGAGCTTGGGGCCGCTACTCCACATGATAACCATATTGAGGTCCGGGAGCAGTGGGAGGCACCATGATGGGCCATTTCACAGTGACCAGTTGTCCATGATCAAAGGCCTGTTCAATTGTGTGAGGCCTTGAAGATGGAACTATGGCTTTGAGATGCATAGTGGCTTCAGGTTGTACTTGAGCTTCAGGCATCACATTAGCTTCAGGCGCCACATTATCTTCAGCCATGACAATGTCAATGGCTTCAGTATCATTGTTGGTGGCAGCCTCTGTGTTCTCAACCTCCATGTCTTCAATGACAGGAGGGCCGGGCACAGTCACATCCTCCTCGAGAATGACTTCTTTAGTGGCAGGGGGTGTGGCAACTCTTTCTTCTTCTTGTCTTGGTTCTTGATTTTCTTCGGCTGATGCAGCCGGAATGTCTTCAGCAGCTTTAGCTTCAGACCCAGAGACATTCACAGTGGGAGTGGCTTTAGGAAACACTTGGCGTGCTACTGAGCTTTGTTGCACTTCTCCTTCTGGAATGCTCTACATGGTGACCTATGGCCTAGGGCCTTTGTGAGGCCTGCGGAAAGCGGGCGACGCCTGTGGAGATGGAGTGGTCTACACCATATAGTCGTCATCAAGCACCGGAGTGGTGACTTGAGGTGGTGGAGTTCTGGGAGTCTCATCATGAATGGGGGTGTCTTGTTGGGGGCGATCAGCCCACGAATCATCCTGAGCAATTGGCGTCAAGGGATGACCAATGCCGATGAGTTCACTATTCGTAAGAATAGGCGATGATACCGGTTGGTGCTCGATTTGAGGAAGGACTTCATCATTTTCAACATTGTCTTCATTACCAATGTCCTCAGCTATGATGTGGTCAATAGCTAGTACTTCTTCATTTTTAGGAGCCTCTGTGAAAGCAGGCTCGTGGATCACAAGTTGACGCTCTTAGTTGGCGGAGGCAGGATGAGAAACAGAAATGGGTCGACGAGAAGAGGTTCAGAGGCCGTAGCATGCCCTTTCTTGGAAGACTTCTTCAATTTCTTCTTTGATGGTGCATCATTAGAAGTATTCCTGTGCTTGCGCTTCTCGGCTTCGACTTCAGCCGCCCTTGTCTTTTTCAGCTCTGGAGCTGCTGAGGGGACCTTAGGCTTCGAGCCTGTCATGCTGGCAGGGAAGACAATACGAGGTTCTTCCTGCCTTGGTGCTTCAGTTCGGGCCGCAGCAGACTTCTTCCTCTGTTTGGCAGCCATTCTGGGGTCGATACCAGGACGCCCTAGAGCCTTGCGCTTCTCAGCCTCATTGTGAGCTTGAACACATTTCTGTGCAAAGTACTTCATGCGCTCTCTTGAGACTTTAGCTTCTTCACGCTTCTTGTGAAACTGTTCCTTGAGCTCATTCATCATCACCTTGAAGCATTGAACTTCTGCCACACTGAGCTTTGCCATCTTCTTCTTGAACCGCACCTTCTCAAAATCAATCTTGTTTGTCAACTCGATGATTTTCTAAGCCACGGCCAGTTCATTTGCAATGGCTCCATGAAACATGACACTGATGTCAACTGGCAGCTGAAGATCATCAATGCTGAGGCTGGGATTTTCAAACCACTCGTCAATGAAGTTATTTAGAATATCCACGTCAAAGAGGGGAAGATCATTGAGGATCTCTGCCTCTTGCTTGCTCTTGATCAGTAGCTCAAGGGCATCATCACCAAGTTCTTCATCGCTGGAGAGATCAATGGTTTCTTCTTCGTTCCTCAGAACGGCAGCTGGAGTCAGTTCATGTCTAGAAATCTTCTTGGGCTTCTTGGTTTTCTTTGTCTTCACGGCCTTTTTGGAGACACAGTACAGATCCTCAGATTGCACACTGGGTTCAGGAGGTGCAATGGCCAATGCCTTCATACGTGAAGATTTTGGTGCAACAGAGGGCTTCGAAGCTTTTGACTTCTTTGGCTTCAGCTTTGGTGGTGCTGGCGCATCTTCAGAATCTACGTCGTCAGCAGAGTGATCCATCGTAGCCCCCTATACTATTATGTGAGTGATGAGGCCTTTGAGGTTGTAGAAGGGGCCGATTTCATTGGTATTGGCATCGCAGGTGCCATCAGCCCTTGGAGCAAGCGGACCAGGGTTGAAATTGAGTCCAAGGTCCTTCTTGTTCTTCTTAGCTAACTCTTTTGCAAACTGATAGTTGCACTTGATGACATTGTCGTCATGACACCATAACAAAGATGATGGGTCAGCGTTTTCTGGCTGTGGCCCTTGGACCATGCACGAATAGAAGCCTTGAGCAATGGATTCGGGCTTGGACTTGGGCTGCAGATTTCGGTACAAAATATCTCCCCATGGCCGCTTGATAACGTTCTTTTCAGCATATTCAACAGTCACAATTATGTACTTGAACCATTCTTTGGCCCAGTATCTTCAAATCCATTGGATTCGGGTCTTGCGCTCGCCGTAGGTTTCCTTAGGATCTGTCTTGTACATTTCAAATAGATCCGGAGGTAGATCCTTAGTTGTATCCCCACGGCGCTACCTGCTGCCCTTCCTTACAGACTTTTCAGTGGCCATTGGATTCAGACTGAACGGCTTCAAGACTGTGGATGGCCTCCTCTTGCTGGTCAGACAGGAACTGGCTTCAGGAGAGTGGATGTGACGCTGAAAGAAATCTGCAAATAAATGCAGGCTATGAGAACCAAGGGATTCTCCCAGGGACATGTACCTATGACAACATTAAGGTGCGAGGGAAGGGGAAGAGGGCATATGCATTCTCAGAATATTTTGAAGATAAATCAGTTTGAAGACATTGATCTCATAGCATGAAGACATTCACTTATTTGATCAGAGTCGGTTCCAGATTTGTACGAATCCATGAATAAGTACAAGTGAGGAATCTAACTAGTTGTGAAGCATAAGTGAATATACTTGGCATGATATGAGATGCAGACATGGACAGATCCAGATATGAAAGTGAAGACACTACTTTTGGTAGAAGTGGATGGATTTTACGGATCAAAAAGGCAGTAAAAAGTAGGTTTTATTTATCGCTTATGAATTGCTAGATGAGGTCGAAGATAGAGAGACCGAGCAGTTCAATCTTCCATGCCCTAACTTGGCGGCGGAAGACACCTATGGCGGTAGTGGAGAGGACGAGGTCTGCGGCCGACGTGAGGACGGCGTCAAAGATGTCGCAACAGCTAAGCACTTCATCTCCGGCGTCGACACGAGCTAGCGGAGGCGCTAGGGTTTTGGTGCGAGGAGAAGAGGTGGAAGAAGAGATAATGACCACGGTGAGGTGTGTATTTATAAGGACAGGGATGGCACCGTGTTATTACGCAGGTGTCCCTGGCGGTTCACATCTGAAGGGCACGTGGCATGCATGCAACATATCGGAAGTTTTTCCACGTTCCCACGCATGCCTGGATGGTAGGGTGGTCATTATGGCTTCTCCGGTATTCAGGCAAAAAGGATGTGACATTAAAAACAGATTTAAATGTTTGTCCTTTTGTCTTCTGCTGACAAGGACTCAAAGAAGACAAACGACAGGTTTCAATAGAATGCATATGATTTGGATAGATAGAGTTTGAGGTAGAAGCACAGAAGAGGTTAGGGTCCGATCACATTCACTTAGTTCAAGAAAAGATTCAATCATGAAGACATAGCTATAAGTGAATGCTGTAGAGGACAGAACACGTGTGTATGTATGTATGTATGTATGTATGTATGTATGTATGTATGTATGTATGTATGTATGTATGTATGTATGTATGTATGTATGTATGTGTGTGTGTATATATATATATATCAGACCAACTCAACCTTGTGAAGATAAACATGAAACCAAATCAGTGTTGAAGACAAACCAAATGCGAAGACTATGCAATGCGGACGCCATTGAAACACACCAAACAAGAATTTGGTGGTGGCGTTACACACCGTATATGAAGTATTAGACCCAGACACGGCGCACAATTATCGCGGCGCTCCGAAGTCAAATTCCGCATTAATGTATTCACTTAGAGTGTATGTCTTCATTGACTAAAGATATACGATACTTCATGTGTTGCACATCTAAGTCATCAACATACACAAGCGTTAGGATGTGTGTCCAATTACAGGACATTCGAGGATTCTAAGATATTTAGCTCACACCGCAACTTGCAAAACCTTTTCTCATCCAAGGGCTTTGTGAAGATATCTGCCAATTTCTCTTTAGTGTTGACATGAATGATATCAATATCTTCCTTCATGACATGATCTCTGAGAAAATGATGACAGATCTGAATGTGCTTTGTCTTCGAGTGCTGGACTGGGTTGTTGGCAATCTTAATGGTGCTTTCATTTGTCGCAGTAAAGTGGCACTTGCTTCAGGTGGATGCCATAGTCCTTGAGAGTTTGCTTCATCCATAGAAGCTGAGCACAGCAAGATCCAGCAGCAATGTATTCAGATTCAGCAGTGGAGAGAGATACACAGTTCTGCTTCTTTGAAGACCAACAGACAAGAGATCGTCTAAGAAAGTGACATGTGCCTGATGTAGAATTGTGATCAACCTTGTCACCAACATAATCAACATTTGAGAATCCAACTAGATCAAACTCTGAGCCCTTTGGATACCATAATCCTAGTGTTGGGGTGTAAGCCAAATATCGAAGAATTCGCTTCACAGCTAAGTGATGCGACTCCTTTGGTGCCGCTTGGAATCAGGCACACATGCAAATGCTAAGCATTATATCTGGCCTAGATGCAGATAAGTAGAGTAAAGAACCAATCATGGAGCGGTATACCTTTTGATCGAACTCTTTACCATTGTCGTTGGGACCCAATGGACCTTTGGTTGGCATTGGCGTCATGTACCCTTTGCAGTCTTGCATTCCAAACTTCTTCAGGCAATCTTTGAGGTATTTCTCTTGAGATATGAAGATGATGTTGCTCTACTGACGGATTTTAAGACCAAGGAAGAACTTCAGCTCACCCATCATGGACATCTGATATTGCTCTTGCATCATGTGCCAAACTCATCACTGTATCTCTTGTCAATGCAGTCGAAGATAATGTCATCCACATAGATCTGGCACACAAACAGTTCACCGTCGTATGTCTTTGTGAAGAGAGTGGGATCCAGGGAACCAGGTTTGAAGCCTTTGCTCTTCAGGAAGTCTTTGAGTGTGTCATACCAAGCGCGAGGGGCTTGTTTGAGGCCATACAGTGCCTTATTGAGCTTGTATACCTTGTCAGGATGATTTGGGTCTTCAAAGCCAGGTGGTTGTGCAACATATACTTCTTCTTCAATCTTCCCATTGAGAAAATCACTCTTCACATCCATTTGGTACACGAGGATGTTGTGATGGTTGGCATAGGATAGCAGTATGTGAATGGCTTCAAGCCTAGCCTTCAACTTGAGTGTATCCTTGAGCAACGAGACAAGCCTTGTTTCTGACAACTTGACCATGCTCATCTTGTTTGTTGCGATAGATCCATTTGGTGCCTATTATATTGTGCTTGCGAGGATCAAGACGCTTGACTAGTTCCCATACATTGTTCAACTCGAACTATTGAAGCTCTTCTTGCATAGCTTGAATCCATTCAAGTTCCATGAAGGCTTTAGCAACTTTCTTGGGTTCAGATATAGAGATAAATGCAAAGTGACCACAGAAATTTGCTAGATGTTTTGCTCTTGAATGAGTGAGGGGACCAGGTGCATTAATGCTATCAAGTATCTTGTCAATCTGTACTTCATTTGCAACACGAGGATGAACTGGACAAAGATTTTGCCCTTGATGATCATTGTCTTTATTTTCAGCATTGGCTTCAGGCTGAGCAGTATCTTCAGGTTGACTTGGTGCAGAAATGACAAGTTCTTCTTCAGCCTATGCCTCTGAAGGTATGATTTCTCTAGTTCCCATAAGCTTGATCGATTCACTAGGTGGGACTTCATCTAGCACATTTGGCAGGTGCTCTCTTTGCGAGCCGTTAGTTTCATCGAATCGCACATCCACGATTTCAACCACTTTATAGTGAAAGAAGTTGAAGACTCTGTAGGAGTGCGAATCCTTTCCATGGCCAAGCATAAAACCTTCATGTGCTTTCGGTGCAAATTTTGAAGTGTGATGTGGATCCTTGATCCAACACCTAGCACCAAATACTCTGAAGTAACTGACATTTGGCTTCTTACCAGTTAGGAGCTCATAGGATGTCTTCTTTAGAAGCTTCTGAAGATAAACATGGTTGATGACGTGGCATGCAGTATCAATAGCTTCAGGCCAGAACTTCCTTGAAGTCTTGTACTCATCAAGCATAGTGCGAGCCATCTCAATGAGTGTTCTGTTCTTGCGCTCCATGATGCCATTCTGCTAAGGTGTGTATGGAGCTGAGAACTCATGTGTGATGCCCAATGTATCAAGATAAGTGTCGAGGCTGGTGTTTTTGAACTCTGTGCCGTTGTCACTTCTGATGTACTTGATCTTGTTGCCATAGTTATTCATGGCACGATTGGCGAATTGTCTGAAGACATGCTACACTTCATTCTTGTAAAGGATTACATGCACCCATGTGTATCTTGAATAATCATCAACAATGACGAAGCCATAGAGGCAAGCAGTGATAGTGAGAGTAGAGTAGTGAGTAGGGACAAATAAGTCCATGTGAAGCAGCTCGAAGGGTTCAGATGTCGTCATGATTATCTTCGAGGGATGTTTGTCCCTTGTCACCTTTCCAGCTTCACAGGCACCACACAGATGATCCTTCTTGAACTTGACACCCTCGATGCCTATGGCGTGTTTATTCTTCGCAAGAGTGTACAGGTTCCTCATGCGAGCATGCCCTAGCCTCTGATGCCAGAGCCAACACTCTGAAGCTTTTTCTAGAAGACATACGGCCAACTGTGGTCCTGCTGAGAAATCTACCATGTACCAATCGTCTTTCCGATATGCTTCAAAGACTAGAGACTTGTCAGATTCCATAAGAACAAGGCAACGATATTTTCCAAATATCACAATCATGTTCAAATCACAAAGCATCGAGACAGACATTAAGTTGAAACCAAGGGATTCAACAAGCATCACTTTATCCATGTGCTAATCCTTTGAGATTGCAACTCTACCTAGACCCAATACCTTGCTTTTACCTGTGTCAGCAAATGTGATGTGACTCTTGTCAGATGGATGTAAGGTTGAGTCCATGAGAAGACTCCGATCACCAGTCATGTGGTTAGTGCATCCACTATCCATAATCCATTCAGAATCCTTTGGTGCCGTACCCTACAGTGCAGTTTGGGGGATAGGCTTCACCAAGGGAAGTGTGAAGCATAAAAATTTGTCGAACAAGCATATTATCAAAGTTTAGATCACGGTTAGGATAAGTAGGATGTATGTCAAGGAATCCTGGGACGAAATACATAATAAGACCATTTGGGCATTTTATCTTGCGCCCACAAGATGTTTAAGGTCCCCAGCATAAGCATCAGGCGCCTTTGATTTCAGACTGGAGACCTTTCCCTGCAAAAGAGAGTTAATTTTTCTTAGCCACCCACATCCTCAGGGGTGGCTTCGAAGCAATAAGTCTAAGTGTAGCATTTGAGAACTTTGGCTTTGGAGCCCTAGCAAATAGCCTCGTAGGAGGTGAATAATACTCATAAGAATAGGCAGAATAGTTCTTGGTCTTATGGACATGGAGGTTTGATGAAACACACTCATATTCATATGCCTGAGTATGGTTTCCCTGCAAAACATTGGCGTTAGGGTGATTCTGTCGAGTCCTCTGTCTGTATGAAGCCTTTGGACCGTATGAAGCCTTTGGTCTGGGGTTTGTCTTCTTCCCAGGTGGTGTCATGATGACATTCACGTGAAGATTTTCAAGACAACTTTTGGGTACCCAGATCTTCTTCAAAGGCGGTCCATTCCTGTAGTTAGTACCAATATACCTGGCAAACACTTCACCATTCTGATTCTTAAACAGTCTATAGTTTGCATCAAAGGATTCATCAATGATGATCGGGTTAGCACAAATGAATCCAGATAAGGTAGATGGATCCACTGAAGGTCCCTTTCCAGCAACCCATGTGGTTTTGGGGTACTTCTCAGGCTTCCAGTAAGAACCATCAACATTGATTTTCCTCTCAAACCCAACACCCTCTTTCCTAGGGTTTCGGTTCAAAATATGTTTCTTGAGGACATCACATAGTTTCTGATGCCCTTTGAGACTTTTGTACATTCCTGTCTCAAGCAATGTCTTCAACCTTGCATTCTCATCAGCAATAGTAGTGGTATCCTCAACAAAGGGGTTAGTTACCACATCAGCAGTTGAAGATATTGCAATAGTAGCAGCATTAGAACATTCAACAACAAAGACAACATTATCACAATCAAGACATTTTAGACATGGTGGTTCAAATCCTTCCTGAGCGGAACTGATCTGTTGAGCGCGGAGTTACTCATTCTCCTTTTGAAGATCTTCATGAGCCGATCTCAAGTTCTAAAGTGCTTGCTTCCTTTGAAGATAATCATACACTACAAAAAAATACACTTCCATGATGATACGTGTTTGTCACAGTAGGTCACGTTTTCTGTCATGCATGTACATCCATGAAAATTTTATGACATAATCAAGATAGTCATACCTGTGCTGTCATAGAAGTGTTCCATGACATTACCAAAATTATCATCATGGAAGTGTCCACTTCCATGACGATAAATCGCGCGTCATAAAAGTGCTTTCGTCAAGGGTGACCGACACGTGGCATCCACCGTAACGGAATGTCGTTAATCTATCGGGTCCGGTTTTGGATCTGATAACCTGTTAACAGCCCCGGCCAATAGGGATTTTCCATGTGTAAAATCATCATTGGCTGGAGGAAACACGTGTCGACTCACCGTTGGGACAGATGTCATCCACTCATTGGACCCAAAGCGCCTATTATACGTCGACATGTGGCATGGCCCAACAGGGGCCCATTCCTGTGAAAGGCCGGCCCGTTTGACTTGGTCAAAAGGTGGCAGGCCGGCCCACGGCAAGCCTGTTAACGGCCTGTTCGCATATAGCCCATTTACAACTTGCTAACCCAGGGCCCATTTACGGCCTCTCCTAATTGGGCCCAGTAGCATCATCTGGGCCGTCCAATATAATTCCAGCCCATTTTAACTTCTGGCCCATGTATGTCCCATGACGTCTTTCGGCCCATATGAGGCCCTTAGTAACCCTTAGCCCATTAATGGCCCATGGTAAAACTGGCCTGTAATGAACAGTGTATCACTTTATACCCATTAACGGCCCATTATTCCGTTGGGCCATTTCCAACCCATGTTATCTTTCGGCCTTCTCAGGGCCCATTTATTCTTGGGCTCATTTCTAGCATTCGTTTACTTTCGGCCTGTTACTGTCATTTTTGCTTGTGGGCCAAATTCAGCCCGTGGTTACAGTCGGCCCATTTGTGGCTCGTTAATATGTTGGGCTGTTTTCATAGCGTCATCAAATATGGATGATTAACGATGGCCCGTTATGGTCGGCCCATGAACGGACGATTTCAACTCTAGCCCATTTACGACCATAATGTGGTCTATTATTGGCCCATGTTTGGCAAACCGATCATACGGCCCGTAGAAGGCCCATTGATGATACGGCCCATAGAAGGCCCATTGTGTCTATGACCCATATAAGGCCCATTGTTTCTATGCCCCGTAGATGTCCCATTGTTTCTACGTCCCTTAGGAGGCCCATTGTTTCTACGGCCCGTAGGAGGCCCATGTTAACTGCAGTAAATATGTAGCCCATGGTTAATGTGGCCTAGTTTTAAAAAAAATAGGTTATTGCAGCCACTAGTAAACCGCGGAAAAAGAACTGCACTGACTACAAGAAAACAAATAAACAAGACAATAAGGAAATAAATAAGCAAGCAACTTATGCTAGGCTATCATGGCTATTACACATATTACATCCACTAGGCATCAAAGTTCGCCACCAGTGCAAATATAGGGAACAAAGCAGTATATAAACGCCGTAGAAAACAAGTCCAGAATTAAAACCACTTCAGAAGAGCTCAAGAAACAATATCCTGGGTACCCATAATGCTGGCAAGATGCTTAGCAAGCTTATTAACTTTCTCTTGTTTGGCGCTTAAATCCTCCAGCACTTGTTGTTGCACCAGAAAGTATGCATCTGAATTCTGCAGGGACTTCCTCAGTCCTTCGGCTTCCTGTCGCATAACATCTGATCGATGTCTTTCAACTTGAAGTTGAGACTCAAGAAGCCGAACTGATTCAGGCAGCGAGTTCGAAGAGCTGGTGCCAGCAGTAGTAGCCAGTAACTCGAACACTACATCAAGACAGGACTTTGGGGTTGTCTCAGTGTCTTCAATATAGTTTTTATCAGCTTTCTTGGAGACCAACAGGGATGTCTCACTATCTTGAACCTTATCTGCATTACTTCCTTTACCATTGCATAACGGGGTACTCTTCTCCAATATTTTATCCGCGTTCTAAAAGAGAAACAAACAAACACATCACAGGTTTACAATGTAGTATATGAAACTCATTTTGGTAAACCAGTTCAGTAGTAAGGTGGACAGGATAACAGCATGAAACAAACATATATCTATGTAGTATGGTCACTGTATGGTCTATATCATTCTAGTTTATGTTGCCAAATCAAGATAGATATAGTTCGAATCATATCTATTTAAGACAAAGCAGCATAGACAGAATATAAGTGTGGGAAACTACACAGCAATAACAACACTTGTAATGTGCATGGCATGAGAACATAACTGTTTATTCAATTGAAACTGAAATCAACATAGAGCAAGTTACAACAGCAAACACGTTAAAGAAACAGGTTTAAAACATACCTGTTGCGCCATTGGAGTTTCAATTGCATCCTTCAAATTTGAAATTAGTTGGTATGAGTAAATACAGTGATGCAAGAGCAAAGTAGTATGAACCATAGCTACGGAACCTGACCTGAGAACAATTCTTCTTCTGCTTTAAGCGTTGACTTGGGGTTCGGAGTGGTGGTCCTCGTGCTTTGGGCACTGCAGTTGCCTTACTAACTGCTCGTGTTTGGGTGCTCTGTGGTGGAGACGGTGCTGTGTCAACGGGAACTGGGTTACTATCTGCTGGGGTTGGGGTTAGAAGGGGTGTAGCTGGTTCTCTGTCCAACTGGGTAGGGGTACAATCTGCGTGAGTCTGGGTTATGTGTGGTGGGGCTGGTTCTTGGGCAAGTACAACCGTGGTTCTATCTCCATCGACAGGTAGCACGATCTTTTCTGAAGACCGTGTTTTTACTCCCACAGATACTGCCATCACCCCCTCCAATTGAAATGGCTGATAAACAAGAAAAGTAATTGAATGTACAGACATTGTAAGATAGACAGGTGCAATGGATAGTAGGGAAGAAAACAGGGCATGAAATAATTCACATTTATGTTGTCTAACCAAACAGAATAGCAGGACATAATTTCACATATATGATGGCTAATTAAACAGGATAGCATGACACAATTTCACATGTATGATGGCTAACTAAACAGGATAGAATGACATACTTCAAAATATGATGACTATGTAAACAGGATGACATGATATAACTATACGATGTGTCTATTAAAGTGGTTGGCATGCCATAAATCACAAACATGCCGTCGATGGAAACATGATGGCATGATATAATTCACGGATAGAATGACATAATTCAAAATATGATGACTATGTGAACAGGATGAGATGATATAACTATATTATGTCTTTAGAAAATGGGTTGGCATGCCATAATTCAGATACATGCTGTCTATGTAAACATCATGGCATGATATAATTCAAATATATGATTTATATACTAAGGAAGTGAGCAGAGGGCAATCGCATATATGATGTGTCAACTAAGGAGATGGCATTCAATATCGTGTATATGATGTAAAAACTAAGCATTGCAATACAACATATGCATGATATGAGTAATATAACCCTGCCAAGTTTGAGCATACACCTCAGGGGGATAATAGGACTGGTCATCTGCCTCTGAATCCTCCTCTGAAGAGCTATCTGTAACCAGCAAGATATCTGCTTCAGCAGGTAGCATTGTCTGCTCTGAAGACCTTGTTTTCACTCCAGATTTCTCCATCACCAATTCAAATGGCTGATGCACAGGAAGAGCAGTTGAATATACAAACATTGTCGACAAAAGCAATGAGAAATACAAAAAAAGGACGGCATGATATAATTCACATATATGACGCTTGGCTAAACAGCATGGCATTGCATAATTCACATATATAATGCCTTGCAACAAGATAGCATTGCATAATTCACATATATAATGTCTTGCAACAAGATGGCATTGCATAATTCACATATATGGTAATTAGACACTAAACAGGTGGCATTCACACAAAGCATGTCTAAACTAAGCAAATGACATAGCAATGCAAGATACCATACGCACGATATGAGCAACATAACCCTGCCAAGTTAGAGCATGCACCTCGGGGGGGGGGGAATAGGACTGGTCATCTGTCTCTGAATCCTCCTCTGAGGAGCTATCTGTAACCAGCAAGACATGCGCTTCGTCAGATAGCATTGTCTGCTCTGAAGACCTTGTTTCCACTCCAGATTTTTCCATGACCGTGCCGAATGGCTGATGCACAGGAAGAGTAATTGAATGTACTAAAATTGTTGACAAATTTAACACGTAATAAAAAATGATGTCATGATATAATTCACATATAAGATGACTGGCTAACCAGGGTGGCATTGCAAAATTCACATATATGATGCCTGGCTAAACAAGATGGCATTGCATGATTCACATATACGATAAAGAAACTAAACAGATGGCATTGACACAAAGCATGTCTAAACTAAGCAGATGACATCTTTGATGTATAAAGTAAGCAATGCAAGGCACCATATGCATGATATTACCAACATCAGCATGCCAAGTTAGAGCGAAGACCTCATGGGGTAAATAGGAGTGGTCTTCTACTTTTGAATCCCCCTCAGAACAGTTATCTTCCTCTTGATTACGATCTGAAATGGGTGGAGGGGGGCTGCCTTTGCGCCCAGCATGGAGCGACGTCTGCATGAAATTTTATTGCCACGCAAGGCTCATCTCTTTTGCTCTACATGTTTAGTTCCATTGTGTACAATAACTGACATGCATAGGAATAAACATAGTGAGATTATGTAAGGAGTGCATGCACAAATCCAGAGTGATGGTAGCGAACTATGGATAGACCCAAAACAAATGATAGCAGGCAGATAATAGCTTTAGTTAAAAAATACAGATAATGGCTCGTTTAATGTTTGTTCGTACCCAACATGAAACTCATAGTAGACACCCGAGATCAACCAGATAGTAGACAGATAGTACTGATTGCTGCCCCAATATGTACCCTACAACCATTTTAAAAGTCAAGTTTTAGCATAAGTTTGGACCTGACTCGGAGTCTAATAAGTGAACACGGCGATAAAGTAGCATGTCATCATATTAAGCGATGCATAACATAAGCAGATACGGAAGAGTGCGACCTCTCTTGCGGACCCGTGTAGTCCTCAAGGTCATCTACTCAGTTTATGATGGTAATGCAGTTTTTGTGGCCGCCGGCGGCGGGGAAGAAGATCTGAGGCAGTGAAAGACAGTCTGGAGAGAGGATCCCTGCTGTGGTGACCCTTCCATCATTGGAGCAGCTGAGCTGGGGTGGAACACAACACCACAGGAGCAGGACAAACCACACAAGGTTTTCTTTGACACATATATGTAACAGAAGTAATTGTGTAAGGGCTTGTTCGAATTTGAGGATTCTAACAATGCACTGATAGGAAATAGGCATGAATAGGATAGGAACGCACGTGCAAAATAGAGAATTTTAAAACACAGGATTTCTGCCAATCTGGGTGTTTGGTTCACAAGAATTGGAAGATCAAAGGATGCAAAGAAGCATGGTGAGATTAAGTCAAACCACAAGAAAATGTACGGTTATAATGGTATTGTGCTACTATCTCTTAGTCTTGTGCTTCAAGAATAGGAATTTGAAAAGGAGGACAAGTGGAAATTAAAATTCCTACGGTTTTTCTTTCAAGGAGACACTAAAGGAACAAATCCTACAGTTTTCCTTTGCTCCATTCCTTTGCACCAAATTCATGAAAAGTAGTACCATAGGAACTTCCCAATTCCTATGTTTTTCATTCACTTTTCCTTTCAAGCAATGGCGATTCTAGTAGGCAGGCTTGAGCAAGGAAAAGCCTACACTAAAAAATGTTTTTGTGCTACTTCTATTACTTTGGACCCAGGCCACTACCCTACTAGCTCAACTCCCAGGGCCATCGACAAATGCACAGCTCAAACGCGTAGAGATAAATAATGATGGCGTTCAAGAGAGTCCATCACGGATAGCTAAGTTGCCTGGTACCTCACTGCTTGTCATATAGTAGGATAAAATAATCGTATTTCCCGTTACTCTGTGTGCTCAGTGGACAATATATATAACATGTAGAGTAAAAAAGATATGCAACAAGTGTACAACCTCTTTGGCGAAGCCATGTCGATCTCAGTGTGATTGGGTTGGCCGGTGAGGATGCTACGGCTGACTTGGCTGTCGGAGGAGGGGAAGAAGATCTTAGGCGTTTGGAGATGGAGCCCGAGGTACTACTCCGCTGTGATGGAGGGTTTCGTTGTTGGAGCAGCTCCGGTGAGTTGTACGACGCCGAGGGTGAAGCAGGACAAGAGAGACAATGTTAACATGAGTGGAATTCTGATAGCATCTCCAATAGATGACGTAAAATACATAACCACAAAGTGCTAGATGTAAAATACATCATCCGCTCATCTCTGAACTTAACCGTCGAAACTGAATTTAACTGTCGAAACTGAACTTGACTGTCGAAACCGAATTTTGCCGTCGAAACTAAATTTTACTGTCGAAACTGAACGCACTAGAGGTGAGGCTACACGTCAGTCGACTGACTTTTTCATCTCTGGTCAGTCGATTTTGCAGCCATTGGATACGAAATCAAGGGCCTGCAGTTCATCTTCAACCTCCACCCCCCCTGAGCCGCCAGCCACCACCGGCCAAACAGCCGCTCGCGGCCGGCGGTGCGCCACCCCGCCCGCCCAGAAAACACTCCCCACCGCCGGTCCGCCGCCACCCCAGCCATCCCTCTAGCCCCCCCCCCCCCCCCGTTCCGAGCTTTTTCTCCGGCGATCCCCACGCCACCGCCCCACCATCGCCGGCGACCACCGTCCCCACCCTGAACCCTAAGATAGATAGTGGGGTACCTCTCCGGCGAGCCCCCCTCCCTGCTGCGGCTGGTTCTTCCTTAACTCCGGCGAGCCCCCCACCCCCTGAAAATTGACTGACCCAAAAGTCGATTTAGTCGACTGAAGTGTAGCTAAATCGGAGCAGCATCGCAAGCAAGAGCGAGAGCAGCAGCGCGGGAAAGAGCAAGAGCAAGAGCAGACAAGGCAAGGGACCGAGAGTAAGAGAAGAGCAACAACGCGAGCGAGAGCTAAAGCAGCAGCAGCTCCTACTGACGTGGACATAACCGTCGAGGGAGCGACACTGTGGAGGAAGTGGCTTGCGATGCCGCCGTGGATGGAGCCACACCATGTCGGCTTGGGAACGAGCGCCGGTAGCACCGTGAGATCGAATCAAGAAGAAAATGCAGTGATTGGTGTGCAACCTCTTTTGTGGCGCCAATTAGGCCGCAGCTTCATCCGAGGAAATGATGATGATGGTGCTCTTCCGGTGGTGTAGGTGAAGACAATGGTGTGGGAATGGAGGTGGCGCGAAAGACGAGGGGAACGTCGGGGAAGCTCCTTGGAGGTGGATGACGGGGTGGTTGAACCGGCGGGATGACCAGATCGACGACGGATCCTCATCCGGTACGGTGGATGAGGGTCATCGAGGTGTTGCTGTGGACAACGTCGTCGGGCAAGAGGCTCCGGTCGGGTGGCGGACAGAGGAGGGTGTGGGGCTTCACTGGTTTTCCCGACCTCGGTGTACGAATGGGTGGGCGGATGGGATGGGAGTGGGGAACCATGGCTTAGGGACGCGCTTGTCCGAAATGTGGGGTAAGTTACGAAAGTACCCCCACCGATTTGAGGCAGTTCTTCCGATTCCGGGGTATCACAGGCATTTGTGTCAGGATTTCACAGGAGGCGGGAGTTTCCGTGCGCGTTTTAATTTTGGAATAGCAAGGTGTGGGTTGAGATGGAGGGAGTTGTTGGAGCACAACGAGACAAAGATTTATCTTAAATATTTCGGGGTAACAAGGCGCGGGTTGAAGAGGCGGGAGTTTCGCAGCACGATAGACAGAGACGCTAGCTTGAAATTTTGGCATAACAAGGCGCAGCTTGAAATTTCGGGAGAACAAGCTTAATGTGTACCCAAAAAAAGACAATTTATACTAGTATGATATACTACGTACAATGTGTTTAACACGCACAACACACACAGAGACACCATTTAGACTAGTAAGGTACATGTGCATTGCACGCATGAGATTTGGCAACCAAATTATGAATAAATACCACATTATAGCATGTAAGCTTTGAGTCATATATGCATGATGTAGATGTTCGTTTAATTCTTATAGTTCATTTCATTCAAAATCATCTAGTTTTTATAAGAAAGCTAATCTATTTTAAGATTCATGGAATTGTGCGTTGTAAGGCATAAAGTAAAAACAAATCATGTAGAAAAACATTTGGGCAATTCTGATACGGAAGATTCTAGAACAAAGAAGAAGTGCTTGTGTTTTGAGGTTTGTGCATTATGCTTAAGTTCAACCATAGAGTCTTCTAGATTGCACATGTGGCAAAATCTGGTGGAATCTAGATGATATCCAATGGCCAGTAGTGCTCAAATTTGCCAGCTCTGCACCATCGGATTGGCCTCATCCAACGACTATCTTTAAAAGTTAAAGTTATCCACACACTATATAAAAAATATAAAATATAATATATATATAGGGGTATAGATATAGATATGTGATGCGAAAGCCACACATCATCTCCAATTAGAATAGTGTGTCCATGCACGGATGCAATGTGGCCAAACGATGTCTACCATCGGTATCTCAAATTCAAACAAGTCTGACCTTGTTCAATGTGTATACATTACAGCATGCTCGTTTCGAAACCACACCGATCTCTTATTCAAATATTTGAATTCAACTTTATATTGATTATGACCTCACCTAGTCTTTTACACCCACACATTGGTCTTCTCTTTATAATTGTACCACTAACTTTCTCTCATGCATGCATGCACACACACTACCAGTCGGCATTATCCATCGCACACATGCAATCCTTTTCTTCAGGCCGGTCTCCCACGAAGGCACACACACACACACACATCCCCCTCTCCATCATATCGGGAATTCTTTATCTCTCACGTGAATGCGCAATGATCGATGTTCCTCTATGTGTGCGTGTGTATAGCTAGGTCTTTCATAGTTTTCCGTATAAACCGATCAATCTATATATCTAGTGAGGTCTCACCCTCTTTCCCACGTCCACATCGATCAATCTATACCTCTCTATATAGGATTACATATATAGCTAATACACCCACATTAATTATATATCCAACGCCCCCTCTCATCATCCATGCCTTCTGCTTCATCTCTGAGATGCGCACACAATGGCGAAGACAGGGGGCAGCAAGGCCCCCCCTAACATCACTATATATCGAGGCTAATATGAATGTGATCATTAGACAATTGCTGGTAAAAATGGTTTAAGTTGATGAATTGACCCTCCTTGTAAAGGATTAGCAATGCTTGGCCCCCTAGCTCATGGGACATTTTTCATGGCTCCGCCACTGCGCAACAGCGCATGTTCTCGCCCCCTCTCTCTAAATATCGATCTCGTAGTTGTGCACTCCTTCATAGTCTCCCTCCACTCGGCCCCTCGCACCATCTTCTAGCCCCCCACCAGATTTTTCCACATGTACTATCTAGCAGACTCCATGGTTGAACTTAAGCATAGTGCACAAATCTCAAAACAACAGTGGTTCTCCTTTGTTCTGGAATCTTCCGTATCATAACTGCCCAAACTTTTTTCTAGTTGAATTGCCATTTTTTTTACTTTATGCTTTAAAATGCACAATTCCATGAATCATAAAATAGATTAAGGGCTTCTTTGATTCAAAGGATTCTCAAAGGAATTTAGGAGGATTCTAATCCTTAGGAATTTTTCCTATCTTGGTTGTTTGATTCGTAGGATTGTAAACCATAGGATTTTTTCCATTGCACTAGATTTCATAGGAAACACCCCATCCACTCAAACCTCTTTGAAAAAATTATGCGTTTTTTCTATGCACAATCAAACACTCGTACAACCCTGTAGGATTCAAGACGACATTCCACTCTAATCCCATGTTCTTCCTATTCCCGTGTTTTGGAAATCCTACGAATCAAAGAGGCCCTAGGTTTTTTATAAAAAGTAATTGATTTTGAATGAGATGAACTATAAGATTAAATGAAGGTCTATATCAGGCATATATGACTCAGATCTTACATGCTATAGTGTGGTATTTATTCATAATTTGGTTGCAAAATCTGACGCGTGCAATGCACGTGTACCTTACTAGTACTTCGAGTATGTGCAGAACACAATGGCACGCTACACAGTGTCTCTCTTACAGTTCATGAAGCCATGTGGCACATGTGGAGGCGTTGTCGCGACATCCTTGTGTGGATTGATCACAGTGACGTGCTGTTGGTTCCAGAAGAATGTACTCGTCCTCCCTGAGCCACACTGGAGGTACATGCACGAAGCGAAGATGTGCACACAAGCCACGCACGCACTCATTCCCTCGCACGCACACGCGGGTACACGGGCGGACACAATTTTGTACCAAGATCCACCCCATGTGATAATTTGACGCGTGTAAAGTCCTTCACTTCATTGATGGTCAATTAATACAGTGCATGCAAATTGAGTGGACGTGAGGGCGGAAGAAAGACATTACTACTCCACTGTGCGCATGTGAGTAGTTAAATCATGGGTTGCTAGTAGTAATTCCATTGGTCTCCTTCGTATTTTGTGCCAATTTTTGACAGTAACATAATATTTATGCATCTGAGCAGTGTAGTCTACTTGAAATTTATGTTCCACTAAACTCATTGGGAGCCGTTTCGGGCCTCGAAACCAAAACCCAGCAATTTATCTTTACCTTGTTCCCATCACATTCGAAAGTACTAGGGCTACAATTAAGTGCAAGCCTGCTCACACCTACTAGTACATACCAAACCTGAACATGTTTCCACTATGCAGTTATTAGTACTAGTGCTAGTACTTAGGTTATAAAAAGGGGAGCTACCTAACCAAAAATTACTCTACCTTTCCTCCTCATAAGTGCTTCTTCTTCGTCCATCCTTGACATGTCTGGTGCGCAGAGCTCTAGGTCGAGAACTACTCATAACAAGGGAGCAGCAACCAAGGTTGCGGAAAAAAAGAGGGCTCGCCGCCACGCAGAGACCTCGAAAGATCTCTCATGGGCTGGCGATGGCTCCCTGGAGCGCCCTAGCTGTGGAGACGAACATGCCGAGCTGGCGGCGCTGGAGTCGTTATCCCTCGACGGCATGCCCGATCAGCTAAATAAGCACCTCGATAAGCAGAAGGAGTTCATCCATGGCTTGGTGGAGCTGCTGAAGGAGAGCCTCGACAACATGCCCGCTAAGCTCAATAAGCAGGGGGAGTTGACCACCGGTTTGGTGATGCTGCTGAAGAAGAGCATTGCCTCGGAGAAGAAGGTGACCTACAAAATCCTACAACTTCAGGAGGACAAGGAGAAGCTCTGCCATGAGCTCGACCTGCTGAAGGAGAAGAACGCGGGCTGGAAGAAGCTGCATGAGAGTAGTAGTTCCTCGATGAAGATGTTGCAGGCCCTCGTCATGGAACAGAAGGAGGAGTTGGCGAAGCTCCGCATCGAGCACCCGACTGCTCTCAAGGTACGTAATGTGGCCATGGAACAGATGATGAAGGCTCGCGTCAAGAAATTCTGCGTCATGGACAGAATGAAGAAGATGGCGGAGGAGATGCGCAAGGAGATGGAGGTCGTGGAGGCGATGAATAAGCAGTTACGACTCCGCAGCGAATTAGATCATTTGGGGTGATAATCTTCCTTCTTCTTTTGCTCCTGTGTTTCTTCTTTTGCTTCGGGTGTTTTGCCGCACGTGTCACGTTCTCTGCGAGGCATGAATAGAACAATGCTAACAATGAGATGACTAGCCAATTAGATCATTTTTATTGCCCTATGGCACTGGGCTGCCGTGTTTCGTGCTCCTCCATCGTACTAGTACTACTCTAGTGGAAAACTTGAGTATACCGCATGGTTATTTTCTCCTCCTCAGGTCGTCGACACATTTATATGAGCAGTCAAATCACAAGGCCCCGCCTTCCAGCAGTAGTGAGCCGTCAAATCACAAAGGCCCTCACCTGTCGTGAAAAGGACCAAGCTAGACTACCCCGCCCTCTAGCCTTTTAAAAAATTTATACATTTGTACAGTAGTAGTATCGATGGATTGCGCCATGGAGCAAAACTAACAAGATGGAATCAAAGAAAAAAGGTGGTACATATAGAGAGCGCTGGTCTCCAAATTATGCATATACTATATGACACTACCCACTATGAAGGTACTAGTAACATAGACTAGTAACTAGTCTATGTTACTCTCCACTATGACCAGCCAAAGTCGAGGCATGGATACCAACGAGGGCTTGGTTGTGTCTATACTTGGACAACTCACCTGACTACATGCACACCAGGCAGACGAAGCTCGTGTCGTGTTGGTGTCGTGTGCACCTGCACATTAACCAAAACCCCGCGCCTTCATCTTAGCCTCCGCATTTTAAACTTCTCAATCTCAAGGCCAAGGAGCAACGTGAAACCTATGATAGAGCCAATCGGATGGTTGAGAACACTACAATTTGTAGCTACAGATGCGTGTGTGAGAGAGGACGAGTGCTTGCGTGCACCTCTTCTCAGAGTACAAGTGTATGTGGGTGGCATCGACCTAGGGAGCAGTGATGGTGCGTGTGAGAAGTCCTGAGAGATAGGTGTAATGCGTCTGAAAAAAAGACTAGTCTATAGCTCGCCACGAGGCTATTCCTGTCGAACGCCAAGCATAAGATATGTATCCGACGGTGCCAGTTTTTGCACGTACACAACAATAGAAAAAGAACTAGTACCATGGCATATGCTATACCATGACCGAGAAAACGTGCCAACGTTACGCCATCCGGGAATAGTGCCGCACTTAAAAACTAGAACCGTCAATAAATTTTGAGCACGTCTCGTCACATTTCAAATTACTACTACTACCACGCTATATTTAATTGCAAACCTGTTCACACCGATCACAACCTAAACGGTTTCCCACTTAGGAATTAGTAGTACTCGGTTATAAATACTACTATGCTTAGATGACTGCACATTCCTCCTCAACTCCTCATCCACAAAAAACAATCAAGTCAATCAAGCCATAGCCAGCGTGAGTTCTGGGTCGAGAGATTTCCACCAGGGAGAGGTTAGCATGGAAGAGGAAGCACGAGAGATGTCCCGCCTCTCCATGAAAGCAGCCGACATGTATAGTCGCGCAGCGGTAGCATCATAGAGGTCCCGCCGCGCCGCCGAAGCAGCACGGAGGTCCCGCCACGCCGTCGATGTAGCAGACTGGTCCGGCCACACCGCGAAAGCAGCAAAGATGTCCGCCACGCCGCCGAAGCAGCACGGAGGTCCCGCCGTGCCGCGGCGGCCTGGGAAAATTTCTCGCAGGCAGGCGAGGACTCTTACAGGCGCATGCATGGGATGGTCCATAGCTAGATGGATCAGATCTCTGGTTGGGCGAGGTTGCAGGACGAGGCTACCGGCGTCATCCAGCAACTAGGGGAGGGCAATGCGAAGCTCCGGGGCGAGCGCGAACTGCTGAGCGTGACCGGCGTCATCATCAAGAAACTTATGGATGAGAATGCCATGCTCTGCATCGAGCGCAACAGGCTGTTGGAGGAATCCATGGATGCTGCCAAGCAGCGTATTAAGGACATGAAACTGATGAAAGAGATCATCACCCACCGTGAGAACTAGTCTCCACGACCTGCAGCACATAAAGAAAGTAGAGATCAGCGATCCAGATCGTTGTATGCGTCTTCCTTCTTCTTTTGCCCTTGTGTATTTTGGGCGTAGCCACATGTGGCTTTTTTAATTATCTTCCTAATTATGTAAGACAATTATTATCCACTCTCGTCGTCCTTATATATATTCATCATTCTTGCTATAAGTCACAGTAGATGCTATATAGGTCCATCGGATCTTACATCATGATCCGTGCAAAATTTTCTTTTCAGATTTTCTTTTTTCTATCTCAAAACTCAGTCGAGTGAGACATTTCCATGCCATTAGACAGAGGCTCGAGCACCATTAATGGAGACCTTGGGAGAGCGGTGGACGACAGATGGACGTCAAAGGGCTCGCACACATCCTGTACTCAAATAGCTACCCTGCACGGCGCCTCCTAGCTAATAAAAAATGGGGACGCGTGGCGGCACATAAATGGTAAATAGAACGCCCATAGTTTCAATAATACTTGTGTTTCCGATTGTAACGTGACATCACTTGTTCCAAAATGACTTTGTTGATTGTTAATGTGTGCGCCTTCGCAAATCGGACAGCAAAATTACCACAGCATGTTGGTGCCATGTCATGACAGCAAGCCAAGTTTCATGATTTACATGCTGGTTTCGGATTTACAGGAATTAAAAAACCAAGTTTCTCAATGTTTCCGGCCGAGCCATGACGCCCAGATGTTTGAATTTCATTCCCATTTCTGGCATGGGACCTAGAAATTTACCCGAGGACACACATGTGATTTTTCAACCAGCTTTGGTGCACTGGAGCATGTGCTTATATTTAAAATTTGAATTATGCACACAAAGGTGACACGTTCCCTCTTAGAACCACGGCCCTTCTTGAGAGAAGCTCCGGTTTGCAAGAAACTTATACCAAAACTTGTTCCTATTCTACAATTTTTTTACCACAGCATGGTAGTACCATGACATGACACCATGCCAAGTTTCATGATTTTCAGGCATGTTTTGGATTTACAAGAATTTTAAAACCAAGATTCTCAATGTTCTCGGCCGAACCACGATGCCTAGATGTTTGAATTTCATTCCCATTTCTTCCATGGGACCTAGAAATTCACCCAAGGACACACATGTGATTTTTCAATCAACTTTCGTGAACGGGAGCATGTGCTTGTAGTTCAAATTTGAATTGTGCACATTAAATGACCAGAAACTCAATTAATGTATAAAAAGGTCAAACGAACCCGGAAGAATTACAAAATTTAACAGGGCACTCATATAGTTCTATGTTGCCTCTGTAAAGAAAATCTGGGGGGAGGCAGCGTATATTGTTTCGCACACAAAAGTATAAAGAAATAAAGAAATTAGCATACCTATTTAATTCTTGGGTTCTTATTATTTATGCCACTTGTTGTGTATCAGTACTCAGTTTTGCCATTAGAAGTTACAACTACTCAAAAAATGCCATCGATCCGTGAGATGCCTGCTCAAAATGCAATTAGATATCTAAAAAATGCCATCGTTAAGTTAGATGTTCGCTCAGAAATGCCATTAGACATTGTTATTTTCACGTCAAACCCGTTGACCATGTTACATGAAAAAAATAAGCCGATTCTCACAATGATAAGTTAATGGTGTCCAGCACAACACACCCCTCAAATAAAACTAAGCACCCTGGAATTCTTTGACAAAACTAAGCACCCTGAAATTCTTTGACAACTAAACTGCTGGCTATATGATGTTGGCCATATATATTGTACATATATAATGTGAAGAAACGAGTGGTAGTACTATACCAACTAAAAGATGAAATGTACGAAATATAACGAGAAGAAACATAACATAGTTCTTCTGGGGGCTCAGCACAACACACCCCTCAAATAAAACTAAGCACACCTGAAATTAAACTAAGCAACTAATCCAGTAGACACTGCATTAGAACCACCATGAGCAACGGCACTGCCACCTTACTCAGACTCCTCATCCACGTCCTCGACTTCGTCCTTGTTCCTCTTCCTCTTGGCCGATACTTCTTTGCTTGAACCGCACACCTGGCTCTTGCTCTTCATACAACCCTTGTAGATATTGAAACAAAGGTAGCCATCCATTGCAGCATAGTGGATGTGGTCTATATCTAGTACATTCCACTCCCATGCATGATGAAACTTGAACGGAGGTTTCTTCAGTGTACTGTACGAAGGATGAACCATGGCTCCTGCCAGGGTCAGCACTGAAGGCTGATCACGAGAGGGCACCAGCCCTGTCTTCTGGAGGTCAAAGGGGTTGCCTACAATGAGGCCTATCCGATCCAGGAAATCCCTGTCGTTCCTAAAGTCTACAGCAATGAATTTGACTTAGGCGTCCTTGAGGAAATTCTTAAAATCCTGGCACTCAATGTCGGCAAGGCATATGTGGTAGACCAAGCATAAGTCATGCACGCAAACCTAGGTCATGGTGGGCTTCTTCTTCTCTGCCTCCTTTAGATGCTTCTCGCTTCCCAGGACTGTGGTGTACTAAACATCTAGCTGAGCAACCCACTCATCATTTGAGTTTTTGAACATGCGTTTGAAGCGAGCAAGGCATTCTTTGACCTTTGCAGAATAACAGGTGTAGATGATGTAGAACTCATCGCCAGTGATGGTTCTAACCTTGTACTCACCGCCGATCATGGAGATTTGGGACGCCATGGATTTGGGACGAGGGTTAGGATTAGTGGAACTACCATAATGTGAAAGGACGGGACGACTAGGAGCGGTTTATCGATTGTAAAAATGTCGAGTGGGGGGGTGCATGCGAATGGCAGGGTAGTGGCTTGCCTGGTGGATAAATGGACTCATGCACAGTACTATGGGGGCCCAATTAGATGTCATGTCTACTCGACACCCAATTAAATGGCTTTCGATGTCATGTAAAGTGTCGGGAAAATTACAGGTGATACAAAGCTTTCCATTCTACCATGATACGGGCTTCCGAGAGCCGTTGGATCTAAGATCGAATGGTTGTATGGGGTGATTCTAGACCTATGGGTAAATATCCTATCCTGGAGGGTTATTTTGCAAATTTTTAGCAACTTAGCATGCGACCGTTCGATCTTAGATCCAAGGGCTGCCAGCAGCCCGTATCATGGTCGTGCCTACCACGACCGTCGCCTCGCTCGCGCGGTCGCGCCCTTGGAGATTTAACATGATGCGTTAGTGTCGGTTTTCTGGGAACGGGGGTCCCCAGAATTCCTGCCTACGGCCTACAGCATGGCTTTGCTAGCAGGCCTGTACGGCCCATCTTCATCAACAAGGTATTCAAGACCCTCGCGAGGGGCCAAGCCTCACGAGGCGGACGACGCAAGACCCCCTCAGGAGCGGCCTCACCAGGCTGGCTCATGAGGGGCGGAGAGATCAAGGCACGACAAACATCACCAGGTTCTCGTGACGTGAGCCATGACGATCGTGACCAGGTGGGCGGTAGCGCGCGCAATGTCCTTGTTTCCTCTTTTGTGCTAAGGGGGCAAGGCAGGTGCAGAGTACCGAGGCATCAAACAAAGGTTTCCATATCGGTGCAATGAGACCAGGACCAGCAGGACGACAAGACGGAGGTCACCGTGGAGCCCAAGACGGCATCACCACCAGAGCCTTTTGCAGGCGAAGACCACTTTTGTCAGGATAAGCTGTACTGGCTATCCCCTTTCAAATTGGCTGTTGTTGTCTCCCTTCCCGCTCAATATTTGTGGCAGAGGACCAGGGCCTCTATAAATAGGACTAGCCACCACCATATCTAGGGGGGTGAGATAGAAAAGAGAGGAAGAGATACCTCATCTTAGACTAGAACTAGTTCATCCCCACAATCACAACCACCAAGCACAAGAACACCTCAACCTCAGGAGGCTGTTCTTCCCTTTGTACTGTTCATCATCAGCCCAGAGGCAATCCACCACCACCACACTGGAGTAGGGTATTACACCACAACGGTGGCCCGAACCAGTATAAATCTTGTGTCCTTTGTGTTGCGAGTTCATCGAGTTAGTCCGCAAGATCTTAGCAAAACTAGGACGTGGATTGGTAGGGGGAGATCTTCGCGTGCACCCCAGTGTTCGAACCTTAAGGGTTTTGTTGGAACCCTATGCGCAGGGCCGGGCTCTGCCGACGTAGAACATTAACCTATCCTCGCATATCCTTCCTATAGGCTATTTGCGCGTCAAGGGGGACTCCTGAGCATCGCGACTCAGGAGCCTAACTGGTCATGTAGCCCCTCACTCCTTGGTCTGTCCTGGTTTCCGGTCGGCCCAATGGCGGTTGAGGTATGCGTGGGGCCGGGCTCTGCCGACGCAGAACACAAAGCAAATAGGAAGAAAATCGCAAAATCTCAAAGCAAATATTACAAGACATATTGTTCTCACAATATCAAACGCCATTTTAACGCCTCCACGAGGCAAGGTGCATGTTGCGGGAATAAAACAGAAAAGCAGTCGCAGGTCACCCATGAAAACCGCCGACACCTGCAAGAGGTGCCCCCTCCTGAGCAGTGTCGCCTTCACCTGCGTCACCGGTCAAGGGCATGGGGCGAAGGCGTCGAACTTCTTCAGCAGGGCCTCCACTTGACCCTTCACGGCTGCGGTGGCAGCCGCATAGTGTTCATTAGCTACAGGCTCCAGCAGCTCGTCAAGACGAGGTTTGGGGTCACGAAGGTGCACGTGGCTGAAGACCCACGTCAGCGCGGCTGAGGAAAGGACGCGAGCCTCTGCCTCCGCCATGGGATTGATGCCCTCCACGACATCCTCGAGCGCCTTCACCAAGAAGGGAAGGTAGCTGAGTAGGGCCATCCTCGTCGGTGGCCCTTCTCGTACGGTAACTTCAGTGCCATGCGGGACCTCTCCTCAAGGAGTGAGAAGGCCACGCGGTCTTCAGCCAGGACCTTCGCCTTGGCATCAAGATCGGCCTCCTTTGCCCTCGCCTTCCGCTCCAACTCCTCCAGCCGGCTGCGCTCCACGGCCTGCACCTTCGCCAGCTCCCCCAGCTTGGCCTTGCGGCCCTTGACGGCGTCCTCCCAAGCCCTCATCTCCTCCTCCTTCGCCTAGCGGCCACATGCTTCTTCTGGATGCTGGTCGCGCAGGCCCTTCAGCTTGTCCTCCAGCTCTCGGCAGCGGCCGCAGGTGGCCTCAGCGTCCTTTAGTGCCGCCTCGCGATTGGCCGCAGCTTTGGCGGCAGCCTGCTTCTCCTTCTCGGAGGCTGCCGCGGCCTGGCTCAGTGACGCTCGAACCACCGAATCGGAGTGAAGCCAGCCAGAGGCCAGCTCCAGGCGCCCAACCACCAGGCGCCCGATCACCAGGTGCGGGTCCGCGCCCTGGAGATCTTCATGCAGCTAGGCCATCTCCGAAAGGGCGCGCTCCAAGATGGCAGAGGAAGCAAAAGAACCTGGGGCCAGGGGTGCGGCAGGAGAAGGGGGCGACGTTGTCACCAGAGCCTGGGAGATCAAGGGCTCCTGTGCCTTCGGGGCCTGATCAGCCAGGACGGACACCGGCACCTCCTAAGCGAGCGGCACTTCGGGGGCTGACTCCTCCCGAGGATGCTCCACCGAGCCTCGCGAGGATGACCGGGCTGGAGAAGCACAAGCACCATCCCCACATTTGCTCATGGAGAGGGGTGCAGTCGCAGGAGTTGACACGGACTCAAGCGGCACCACCTCGCTCTCCCTACTCCTCTTCGCCGCAGACGACAGCCTGGTTGCACAACAAGGAAAGAGAGTCGGAAACGAGCATCAACAACAGGAACAAGGCGAGACGGGGCACTTACTGGTCCACAACAACGTAGTCCACCTTCCGCTTGGTGAGCTTGAAGCCTGAGAGCATCGCGACTCGAGGCGCGGGCGCACCAGCCCAGAAGCTAAAGCGGGAGCAGCGGTTGAGCCGGAAGTAGCTCTAGCCGACATTGGAGCAACAACAGAATCTCGGGAGATCAGCGCCGACCTGCTCCTCGTCGGGATCATGACCAGTTCCTCCTTCTCCTAGGGAGCGTCGGCCTCATCATCGTCGGGAAAGGCGCGGAGGATGTCAGCCTTACTCAGGGGGGTCTCCCCCGTCCCTTCGGGGGTCACCTTCGAGTCTTCTTCCTCCTCTTCTTCCCCCCACGGGACTCACCAGAAGACAGCTCCACCGGGGTCGGCGTCGCAGGGGCCCCAGTGAGCACCAGCGGCACCAGTCCACGCCCGTCAAAGGTCGGTTTGGAGGCCACGATCAGCGCCCCGTCTTTGTGGCGGAACAAGGGGGTAAAGACATTCGGCAGATACTCCTGATTGTCCCCAACCAGGAGGCGGAGAGCTGTGGTCAACTCCTCGTCGGACAAGGCCTCCGAGCTCAAGCGAACCTTGTCCTCTTCATACCCAAGTTCCCACAAGGGGTGCGCGTGGGCTTGAAGCGGGGCCACGCGCAGCGCCAGGAATTCCCTCAGGAGCATGGCCCCTGTAATGTTCGCCGCCTTCGTGTTCCCGGGCTTCAGGTCGGACTTCATCTGCTCCAGCACCAATGTTGCCCGCTCGTCGGTGAGCTTTGCGCAGGACCACCCCTTGTCGGACTGGGGCCTCTCCGTCGGCAGTGCCAAGCGTGGATGGACGCACTTGGTGCCCATCATGACCCATTTGGCCCTGAGGTTGTCGGCCTTCTTCCTGGTGTTTGAGATCGAGTTGGCCTTGCTGGCCGTGATGAAATTGGCGCACCCGGAGATATGACCCTCGCTGGCACGGAGGAAGAAAAGTGGCGCAGCAGAGCCACGGACGCCATCACGCCCAGATACGCCTCACAATAGTAGGCGAAGATGGACAAGAGAAGGATGGAGTTGGGATGGAGATGCAGCGCTTGCAGTCCGAAGTGATCAAGGACCTCGTAAAAGAAGTTGGAGAAGGGGGGAACCATCCCGGCGGCGATGTTGCTCATGAAGAAGGGGTAGAAGGTGCTTCCCTTAGGCTCAGGCACGTCGGAGCCGGCCCGGAGTCTAGTCTTCCCCTTCTCATTGCTTTCCCCTGCCGTCAGCAAGCGCATGGCGGCGAGGTTCTTCTCTGAAACATTGGGCGCATCGAGGGCCGGCTCATACCAAGCCGGTGATGAGGCGGGCTTGACCCTCCGGGGCGCCATTGGTCGCTAATGCAGGAAAGGATGGGAGCAGATATGAAGATTTCGGAAGCGGGGAGCAAGAAAGGGGATCTGAGCAAGGCGAAGGGAAACAGTGAAGGCGAGCGCTGTCTACGCCAGCCTTTTGACAGTCGGGCAGTTGCCGAGGCAGCATGGGGAAGTGGAGACGCCCACGTCCAATCAACCGCCATGCGTCGACCAAGGCCGCAGGCTATTGGGGCCCGTGGCGCTCCGCACTTGACCTATGGCTTCGCCTCGAAGCCAAGCCCAAGCACGCCTTGGGCTCGAGGGCTACTTTCGGCGTTCTAGGAATGGGGGTCCCCAGACTTGCCTGCCTGCAGCCCACGGCGTGGCTTTGCTAGTAGTCCTATAGGGCCCATCTTCATCAGCAAGGTATTCAAGACCCTCGCGAGGGGCCAAGCCTCGCGAGGCGGATGACGCAAGACCTCCTCAGGAGTGGCCTCACCAGGCTGGCTCGTGAGGGGCGGAGAGATCAAGGCATGGCAAACCTCGCGAGGTTCTCGTGACGTGAGCCATGACGATCGAGACCACGCGGGAGCCAGTGCGCAGTGTCCTTGTTTTCTCTTTGGTGCTAAGGGGGAAAGCGCAGGCGCGGAGTACCGAGGCATCAAGCAAAGGTTTCCATATAGGTGGAACGAGACCAAGACCAGCAGGACGGCAAGACGGAGGTCGCCGTGGAGCCCAAGACGGCGTCACCACCAGAGCCTTTTGCAGGCGAAGACCACTTTTGTCAGGATATGTTGTACTAGCTGTCCCCTTTAAAATTGGCCGTTGTTGGCTCCCTTCCCACTCAATATTTGGGGAGAGGACCAGGGCCTCTATAAATTGGACTAGCCACCACCATAGCTAGGGGGTGAGATAGAAGAGAGAGGAAGAGAGACCTCATCTTAGACTAGAATTAGTTCATCCCCACAATCACATCCACCAAGCACAAGAACACCTCAACCTCAGGAGGCTGTTCTTCCCTTTGTACTGTTCATCATCAGCCCTAGAGGCAATCCACCACCACCACACAGGAGTAGGGTATTACACCACAACGGTGGCCTGAACCTGTATAAATCTTGTGTCCTTTGTGTTACGAGTTCGTCGAGTTAGTCCGCAAGATCTTATCCAAACTAGGACGTGGATCGGTAGGGGGAGATCTTTGCGCACAACCCAGTGTTCGAACCTTAAGGGTTTTGTCGGAACCCGTGATCTAACAGTTAGGCTATCTGATGTTGGCATGTCATATTAACATAGTCATCACTTAGTCACTCATACAACATGGTTAGCTATAAGGTTGGCTATAATAGTATTTTTTTTGTTTATTTCTCTCCATCTCTTTCTTCGTAGTATTTATTGCATTTTCCAAGGAGTGACCTCTTCTAATGAAATGGTGCTTAGATGAGGTGCTATGGGCATTAAATGTCTTAGCAACTCAAGTCCCCAATGCATAGGTGCTTAGTTTTTTTTGCTAAGTTTGCTTCATCTAGGTACACGTGCTTATCATCGTTTCTTCCTGGGGTCACCAAACTAGTCTCTCTCTTCTTAATTAACTTGCCACATCAGACTTTATGCCTATGTGGCAGGCTTAGCACATGTAGGATCAAGTACAATAGTGGGCTATAAGCCCGCTTTACATGGCATTTTTGCATATCTGGAGGAAAGAGGCAAGGAAAAAGTGGAGGAGTGGGCTCTCAAGCAAGAGCCGGCCTCTACATGGTGGAGCATCGGGAGAGGCACCTGTATGGAGGTGGTCAGGAATCGGGAGACTCACGCCGGTCGTAGCGCCGCAGTTAAAATGATAATGGCAAGTCAAATCACCGGGCCCCACCTGTCCAGCAGTAACTCACTATCAAATCACACAACCCTATGTTTGCAGCAACCTACTCCATCATCTTCTCGTGTCTTTGTCGAACCGACTAGGCGGAACTGCCCCGCCTACCATGCGGGAAAAGCACCGCCCTCGAATTTTAAATAGTATAGTATACTAATTTTGTATCCATGGATTGCACCATGGAGCAAAGCCTCAAGAAAACAACGGTACACATGTATGGAGTATACAGCACGCCCGTCGCGTTCGCGTCGCACCCCAGACGGTCGGTCAGTCTGGCATGCCACTCTCCAAATGGAACGCATGTCATATTGCATTTGCACACACATGTGGGACCGCAATTGAGAACCAACCATAGGCACACTCCCCGGCCCCGCAAGTCAGGTGAGTTAATAGAAGAGAGAGACGAGTGATAGTACTACTAGAGAAGCGTTGTAGGAGTACATGCCTTGGTACTTGGACGATCCCTGCAAGACACGGAAGATCAGTTCATCCATGCATGTGACCAGACACCAGCAGACATGCCTGGATCGGCTATCATCTACATATCGTGCAGGCTGTGTTGTAAATGGCTGTAGTTCTGGTGAGAAATCTAAAATAAGGTTTCTTGTCATCTCGCAAAATTAGGTGTCATGTGCTTCGGATCAATGCGAGGGTTAAACAGCGACAACTGAGTTGGGCTAGCCATTGGGGGAACATGCACGAAGACTACTCGGCTGCCATCTAGGTCAAGCCGGCTATGTTAATTAGGACATCTATCGACGGACCCCTTTTCTATGAGTTTATCTTTAATTTGAGCTTTGATCCTCGTCTAGTTTGTCCGTCGAGATTCATCTTGTCTCCTTTGGGCAGTGAGGTTATGATTTCTTGTCATGTGGCATTTTTTCATGCTATATGTTATAATCCGGTGCTTCAGGTCAAAATGACGACAACTGCGCCTCCGGGGCACGTGCATGAAGACTTCTCGACAGTCATTGCCGAGGTCAAGCCGGCTCCTGCCGGTAGACAAAAGAAAACTAGTACTCCACTATATAGGCAGGAGCCTCCGCACTTGCTTGCTAGTGTTGCTCTCTTCACATTGTCTCGTCCTCTCCAGATCTAAACACGACATCGGTGGCCACACTCTCTCTCTACTCGCCGCTGGTCATAGATCCAGCCGGATCATCTCCGTCGAGGAAGGTGAGAAGATGCAACGTTCACGCGGTCGTCCTCGGCGACGACTCTTACCCACTGTCGGTGCATCCCGATCAGCGTGCATTGCTGTTCTCTCCCAAGCATCGCTGGCAAGGGAGGCCCTCCCACCCCTTCTTCCTTGCTGCCGTAGTGTGGGCAAATCCGGCCTCCCGCTGCCCACCTAGCAACATCCCGGCGACCCTCAGGTATAACTTCCTTTGAAATCGGCCTTGCTCTACTTCCCGAGCTCCTGACGTCGCTGCATTTGTATCTTTTACTATTTCTCAGGCTCCCTCGTAGATAGGATCGATCGGCTATTCGAAAACCACCTAATTTTTTACTATTAAGAGGTAAAACTAGTTCATGCACTCGAATCTAGTAGTACTTGGTTCAAACAAAGAAGAAAGGGGGTGGGGGTGGGGGAAGATTTGTTACCTGAATCTAGGACTTGGTCGAAAGAGGAAATAATGGGGGCAAAAAGTAGCAGAGACTGGCTATCCAACTGGTCTCTAGGTCTAATAGGGAAATAAAGGGAACACAGTACAAACTCAATATAAACCCGATCTATTGGTTGAAAAAGGAAAGAAAGTGGGGACTGGGGGACAAGTCAACAGAGTAAGTCCAGCACTAGATTTGCTAGCCTCACATAGTATAAGGTGGCTATATACCGAACAAAAATGGGACCAACCCAGATATCCTCTTCTGATGTTTGTTGCCCCGAGCCGCTCTTATGTAATGCCACTGGTAAAATGTAGCAGTCGCACTATTAAAAGTAAGGACACGTTGAACCAATGTTGTTTTCAATGTAATGCCTCCAGTAATATGAATCAATGGCACTTTTTTCATGTCTACTAAATTTCCCATTAAGATAAGTTGCTTCTTTTCGTTAGAGATGCAACTATCCTGGTCCGCCTACTCTCACGTGCCCAAATACCGACTCTGTAGCAGCTGTTAATGTAATGTTGCTGGTAAAATGAAGCAATGGCACCATTAAAGTAACGCCATATTTAACGGTTGTCGTAGTTAATCCTAATGCCCACACTAATATCTAGCAATTCTGCTAGAAATTGTTAATGTCCCTGTACGATTGGCATTCAGATAAGGAACATGCTTTTTTCATTTGATGCATGTTTCATCACTTGTTAGTCACCCTCCTTTCCACCTTTTTTGTGCAAACAGAGATATACATTTCATGCTCTGCACAAATGATATCCAAATTATAGTTGAACATTCCAGGAGCTTCACGACCAACCTTGATGTTGCTCAATTTTATTGCAACTAATGAAGAATAAGCTATGTGGGTTTCGTTTTCTGATGGAAATGGAACCGGGGCTGGAGCCCTTTTCTTGAAAAAAAAGAAGTTGCTAGCTCATGGGTGTCGGTGTCAAAACCGGCGGATCTCGGGTAGGGGTCCCGAACTGTGCGTCTAAGATAGATGGTAACAGGAGGCAGGGGACACGATGTTTACCCAGGTTTGGGCTCTCTTGATGGAGGTAATACCCTACGTCATGCTTGGTTGTTCTTGATGATATGAGTATTACAAGAGTTGATCTACCACGAGATCAAAGAGGCTAAACCCTAGAAGCTAGCCTATGGTATGATTGTATGTTGTCCTATGGACTAAAACCCTCTAGTTTATATAGAAACCGGAGGGGGCTAGGGTTACACAAGGTCGATTACAAAGGAGGAGATATACATATCCGTATTGCCTAGCTTGCCTTCCACGCCAAGTAAAGTCCCATCCGGACATGAGACGAAGTCTTCAATCTTGTATCTTCATAGTCCAACAGTCCGACCAAAGGATATAATCCGGCTGTCCGGAGACCCCTTAATCCAGGACTCCCTCAATGGGACATTTCTTCATTTTAGGTGAACTGCACCAAAAGGTCCCATGAATTGAATCATCCATGTTAGTGACTGGTGTCATCCCTTCTATGATGGCGTTGACTGCAGATATTGTTCCCATCACGAGTTATGTTCCTTTTTGGTCCGACCGTTTGCCAAAGCTGATGCATGTTGATCCTGCTCTTGTGCTACTATTTTGGCACTGCCATGATAAAGCAGTAATGTTATTATTTTGCACCTTAATCTAGTGGTACTATTAATTTGAGGCAATGTTTTGGCACCGCTAGTGCCACTGTTTTTTTATATATCGAAAGAGGGGGTTCCCTCCGATTTCATTAAAGAAACCCAAGCATAGAGAACCATTATCTGACAACATCTCAGTGTAAACGGGCAATTGTGCAACTATTACTAGAACGGACTGAGTACTAGCAGGAGACAAGTTCGCCACATAAGCTAGGTAGGTAGGGGGACGCAGCACCAGCTCGACCAAGTTTGGATTACAACCCAAATGCTACAACAGAAACATCAGCGGGAAGATAGGGACTGAAAGAGCCAGCTTCAACATCCCAGTCTAAGCACCCCCAGCCTTCATCCTTGCAACGCACGGTACACCTCGTTTGCCACCTGCTCGGCCCTAGTGTCACTGATAAAATGAAGTAATAATACAATTAAAATAGAGTGAGTGTCCTCTCTATCATTTCATTTCCAATGTAGATAAAGAAAGTGCTTCTCTTTGTTAATGCATTTTCATCAACTAGTTGCATTGTTAATGTTTAAGCTTTTCTGCAAACTGGGGTGCTTAATTTTAGTTGATCTGCACAAAAATAGAGATTTGAATGTCTCAAAGCCCCTCCTTGTACTACCGCTGTACACTGATGTTCATCACTGGCAGAAGGTGTATCGGGGAGACTTGGGATGATTTCCAGTATGAGGCGTGGCGTACCGTATGAGGCGTCGCAGGGCCCATCTCGCCCTCGTAGCATGGCATACCATGATACTATCGCAATATTTTCTTCTATTCATTTTGTGTGTTTCATCAACTAGTGCCACTATAATGTAATCACGCTTTTTCATTATCTGTGCAAACATAGTTATTCAGCTGCATTTTGGTGGAACTGCACAAATGTACGGATGGAACCGGCATATATGTAGAGTGCGAGGTGTGCCAAGTAAAAATTACCGACACCAACCATGCTCCATGCACGCATTGGCATCCACTACCACCAGTGGGATGTGTGGCGCTCTCTGTGGACGGATCTTTCTCGGCAGCAAATCCTCTAACCAAATACCAGTAGCTTATATTGGCAGTTTTCTAGGGAGTACTCTTTTCTGAAAAAAGCACCAATCTATTTTTCTTTATTTGTACACAGTGTCACAACTTTGACCCAAAGGTCCAGAGCTATTTAAGGGTTATTGGCGTAGTACTCGGAGACTGATTGTAAGCATGATTTTCATTAGCTGTCACACTGATTGTAAGCATGAGTAGGTGGAAGATTAGGTTAGTGTGAATCTTACCTTAAACCCTACCTCCGCCGTTGAAACGAGGCGAGCGTTGAGAGAACCGTGGAGAATGGTGGGGAAGTGATGTCGCGCCATCCGACCTCCTCTTGCGGTGGGAGAACAAACACTCATGTGGCTCCGGCTGGCTTTGCACCCTCATGAATGTCACACCATACTCGATTCATTCGTTATCCTTTGGGTGCTCAACCTTCGACCTGTATGCCCACCACCTCCGCCTGACTTTCGCCTCGGGAGAATCTGTCTGCTCCATCACCCACAGGAGATACTCGATGAACTCGAAGGACTGCGGCGTGACTGCCGCTGAGGAGTACATGTACATCGCCACCCTCATCACCGCCGTCTCGCTCTTTCGCATACATTGCCACATGGCCCTCACCGTCCTCGAAATATCCCACTCATTGTCAAATCAAGTAAGGATCTCCTTCAACCTGGCTAACTATGCCTGGTCGCCACCGGCGATCTGCCTGATTCGCTGCTGCATCCTCTCCATAAATGTCCTTCTAAGTGGTCCGGTGCTAGCTTTGGAAGATGGGAGGAGAGATGGTGGTCTTGTAATAGAGAAGAGGGAGAGGCGAGACGGTGGTTCTGGAATGGAAATGATGGAGAGGAGAGGAGGTGGTTTTGCAATGGAGAAGAGGGAGAGGCGACTTAGTGGTTTTGGAATGGAGATTATGGAGAGAAGAGGAGGTAGTTTTGCAATGGAGAAGAGGGAGAGGCGAGACTGTGGTTTTTGAATGGAGATGATGGAGAGGAGAGGAGGTGGTTTTGCAATGGAGAAGAGGGAGTGGAGCGTGCGACAGCGATTTAGGATTGGACGAGAGGGTCGGCGCGCTGTAACTGGATCAAAATCAAAATCAATTTACCCTTCAATTAAGAAAGCGATCCCACATTAACTAGTCTCCCTTTTATTCTAGGTCATAATTGACCATGATTTCCGCAAATAAAATATATGTTATACATTGCAAAAATAATATAATTTGAAAGTACATTCATATACGAACCAAATGATACAATTTTTGGTGACATGCATTCACATTTTGCTCATCAAATACAATACGTGGTCAAAATTTGACCCAAAATACACAAAACAAAAAAAATACTTCCAAGACCACCGCCGCTCTTCCGCTCTTCTCCTCTTAAACCACCGCCACTCCTCTCCTGTTCCAATCTAAATCCAGTGCCGCTCCTCTCCTCCTCCATTTCAAAACCACCGCCCCTCCTCTCCTGTTCCAATCCAAAACCAGCGTCGCTCCTCTCCCGTTCTAATCCAAAACCAGCGCTGCTCCTCTCCTCTTCCATTCAAAAACCACCGCCGGCGAGTGAAGGTGCTGCGGAGAAGTAGATCGATGGAGGAGTACAACCGATACATGAGGATCGCAGACGGCGACCCCGTGAAGCTAGCTAGGATGTTGGAGATAAAGTCTTGGTTTGACAAAAGGACCAACTAGCGGCGGCGGCAACATCCATGGCCAAATATCTGCAACAGAGCGAAAGGGCGGCGATACTCCCAGAGGGAGTCGCGCGGGAGTACATAGAGCTGCTCCTCTGGGCCATGGAGCAAACAGATTCACCGAATCCAATTGTGAGGGAGCGGTGGTGGGAGTATCGATCCCAGATTAAGCATCCACCAGAGATTGAAGGATCGAGCATCTACACGGTGCCGTTTGTGAGGGTGTCATGCCAGAGCGAGCCGGTGGAGTCTTCGTCGACCAAACCCAACTGCAAGAGGAGAAAACAGTTGGCCCGACAACGCTTCCCCGCCATCCTCTCCCTCGATGTTCACATCGTCTCATGGGGCGGCTGTCTACCGCTGAGGAATAGGAGGGACAGCCCCCCCCCCCCAGCGCAATAGTCGGGCAGGTTGTGAATTGTTAGGAGGAGCTTAGGGTTGTTAGTATTTGCAGGTTGTGAATTGTGTTTTGTGTTGTGTATTTTGAGAGTACTTTCAGATATCAATGTCTTTTGAATTTCAAATTTGCAGTATTGAGCATATGAAGTATTTTATGAATTCTAGAGATATATTTTTAGCACTTAAAAATGTAGTTTCATAGGAGTATAGAAGTGCAGACAATGTGATTCTCAGAGAAGAAACTGCAAGTTTCAGTTTCAGATAAGAAACTCCAAGTTCAGTTTCAGATAAGGAACTGCAACTTTCAGAGGCAGAGCATTTATATTAACATGACCTTTTCACAAATAGTGTTAACATCATGTTGGAAGTTTTATTCATGGTCGATACTGGAACTACCATCTAGTTAACATCATGCTGATCAACATTCATGCATATCACATCTTCATATGATGCACAGTCAAAAAGATATGCTATTTTCAAAATGCCCACACAATGTCGAGTGTGCAAAAAACAGAGAAAACAAGGGACGAAGTTTTGACAAGTTTTGGACGTGGTGTGCGTGGATGACAATTGGGACCCACATGTCAATTTTGGAGATATTTTCTCTGCACAGGTGGAATCGAACCCAGGCGAAACAGCTGTCGGGTAGTATCACTCGGCCACTAGGCTAGTTCAGTTGTTTCATTACTAATAAGGCACTTCCTCTGGTGGTGATCTCCTCCTGCGCCTTTGTGCGCTCACTGTGACGCCGCTGTCTGCCGTTGTGAACATGCTGAACAAACAAGAGGAATCTGGAGAGGACTGTACGTGGAGAGGCAGACAGTCGGGACCCACCAGGTCTATGGCCGTACGAAAGCAAGTGCGTCATCGAAAAAATACTTCCTCCTAATGCTATGCTGACATTGGGGCCCACGGGTTTGTCAACATAGTTACATTTTTAGGTGCTTCAACGTAGTTACTATCTCTACTCTTATAAAAAACGAAGTTGGTGATGATGGTGTGCCTGCCATCCTACAATATAGGACGTCCAATTTATATCTAACGGATAGGAAGGAAACAATGGCAATTTTGCAAAAAGATACCCACACCCCTCTCCAGATTTGCAAATAAGGCCTTCCCTCGTTCATCCTTTTCTCCCACAAGATAAACTACTCATACAAATGCATCTTGATGCGTGCAACGCATGGGCATCTGATACGTCTCCAACGTATCTATATTTTTTGATTCCTCCATGCTATATTATCTACTATTTTGGACAATATTGGGCTTTATTATCCACTTTTATATTATTTTTGGGACTAACCTATTAACCGGAGGCCCAGCCCAGAATTGTTGTTTTTTGCCTATTTCAGTGTTTCAAAGAATAGGAATAGCCCAACGGATTGATTGGAAAGAATAACTTTGAGGTGGTTTCATACCCTACCATAATCTCTTCGTTCGTTCTCCGCTATTAGTGACTTTGGAGTGACTCTTTGTTGCATGTTGAGGGATAGTTATATGATCCAATTATGTTATTATTGTTGAGAGGACTTGCACTAGTGAAAGTATGAACCCTAGGCCTTGTTTCCTAGCATTGCAATACCATTTACACTCACTTTTATCATTAGTTACCTTGCTGTTTTTATATTTTCAGATTACAAAAACTATTATCTACCATCCATATACCACTTGTATCACCATCTCTTCGCCGAACTAGTGCACCTATGCAATTTACCATTGTATTGGGTGTGTTGGGGACACAAGAGACTCTTTGTTATTTGGTTGCAGGGTTGCTTGGGAGAGACCATCTTCATCCTACGCCTCCTGCGGATTGATAAACCTTAGGTCATCCACTTGAGGGAAATTTGTTACTGTCCTACAAACCTCTGCACTTCGGGGCCCAACAACGTCTACAAGAAGAAGGTTGTGTAGTAGACAACAAGTTCTTTTCTGGCGCCATTGCCGGGGAGGTGAGTTCTTGAAGGTATATATTTAGATCTTGCAATCGAGTCTTTTAGTTTCTTGTTTTATCACTAGTTTAGTTTACAAAAGAAAATTACAAAAAAAATGGAATTAAGTTTGCCTCATACGCTTCATCTTTTTAATATATTTCGTGAGTATAATGGAAAGGAAAATTGTGCCAAAGTGTTAGAAGAAGAAATCTATAAAATGTTTCGCACTAACTATTTGATTGATGAGCATGATTGCAATGTTGTTAGTATGAATTCCTTCAATATCTATGATGCTAATGATATGCAAAGCCACAAGCTTGGGGAAGCTATGTTTGATGAAGATAATATTTTTTGTACCCCAAGTTTTGATGATCAAATTTATTATGATGAAAGCATGCCTCCTATTTATGATGATTATATTGATGAAAGTGGATTTGGAGAGGTCATGACTTTATTTTGCGATGAATCCACTATTCCGGAAGAGGTTCCAATTGATTATGAGAACAAATTGCTATCTATGATGATTATTGTGATGACTTGTATGCTATAAAGAATAATTATATCCATGAAACTTGTAATCATGATTTTAGTTTTCAATTGGATTATGCCTCACATGATAATTATTTTGTTGAGTTTGCTCCCACTATTATGAATGAGAAGAATTTTGCTTATGTGGAGAGTAGCAAATTTTCTATGCATGTAGATCATGAAAAGAATGCTTTATGTGATAGTTATATTGTTGAATTCATTCATGGTGCTACTGGAAATTATTATGAGGGAGGAATATATGCTTGTAGGAATTGCAATAATATCAAGTTTCCTCTCTATGTGCTTAAAGTTATGAAGTTATGTGTGTTTTACCTTCCTATGCAAGTTGATTCTTGTTCCCACAAGTTGTTTGCTCACAAAATTCCTATGCATAGGAAGTGGGTTAGACTTACATGTTCTAGCCATATTCTTCATGATGCTCTCTTTATGTTACAATTGTTATCTTTTATGTGAGCATCGTTGAAATCATCATGCCTAGCTAGGGGCATTAAACGATGGCGCTTGTTGGGAGACAACCCAACTTTATTATTGTTCCTTACTTTTTGCTCCGGTTTAGCAATAAATAATTTGTCTAGCCTCTGTTATGATTGAGTTTTTATGTTTTAATTAGTGTTTGTGCCAAGTAGAACCGTTGGGAAGACTTGGGGAAAGTCTTGTTGATCTTGTTGTAAAAAACAGAAACTTTAGCACTCATGAGAATTGCTGCCATTTTTTATTGGAGAGTGCTATTTAGTTAATTTTTTGCAGATGATTAATAGATAAATTACTCAGGTCCAGCAATTTAGTTTAGAATTTTTGGGGTTCCAGAAGTTTGCGTTAGTTACAGATTACTACAGACTGTTCTGTTTTTGACAGATTCTGTTTTTCGTGTGTTGTTTGCTTATTTTGATGAATCTATGGCTAGTAAAATAGTTTATAAACCATAGAGAAGTTGGAATACAGTAGGTTTAACACCAATATAAATAAATAATGAGTTAATTACAGTACCTTGAAGTGGTGTTTTGTTTTCTTTCGCTAATGGAGCTCACAAGTTTTCTGTTAAGTTTTGTGTTGTGAACTTTTCAAGTTTTGGGTAAAGATTCGATGGACTATGGAATAAGGAGTGGAAAGAGCCTAAGATTGGGGATGCCCAAGGTACCCCAAGGTAATATTCAAGGGCAACCAAAAGCCTAAGCTTGGGGATGCCCTGGAAGGCATCCCCTCTTTCGTCTTCGTTCATCGGTAACTTTACTTGGAGCTATATTTTTATTGGCCACATGATATGTGTTTTGCTTGGAGCGTCGATTTATTTTATTTAGTTTTTCTTGCTGTTTGAATAAAATACCAAGATCTGAAATTATTAAATGTTATAGAGTCTTCATATAGTTGCATAATTATTTGACTACTCATTGATCTTCACTTATATCTTTCAGAGTAGTTTGTCATTTGCTCTAGTACTTCACTTATATCTTTTTAGAGCACGATGGTGGTTTTATTTTGTAGAAATAGATGAACTCTCATGCTTCACTTATATTATTTTGAGAGTCTTAAATAGCATGGTAATTTGCTTAAATAATCCTAATATGCTAGGTATTCAAGATTAGTAAAAAATTTCCTATGAGTGTTTTGAATTCTAAGAGAAGTTTGATGCTTGATGATTGTTTTGAGATATGGAGGTAATAATATCAAAGTCGTGCTAGTTGAGTAGTTGTGAAATTGAGAAATGCTTGTGTTGAAGTTTGCAAGTCCCGTAGCATGCACGTACGGTAAACGTTATGTAACAAATTTGAAACATGAGGTGTTATTTGATTGTCTTCCTTATGAGTGGCGGTCGGGGATGAGCGATGGTCTTTTCCTACCAATCTATCCCCCTAGGAGCATGTGCGTAGTGCCGAGGTTTTTGATGACTTGTAGATTTTTGCAATAAGTATGTGAGTTCTTTATGACTAATGTTGAGTCCATGGATTATACACACTCTCACCCTTCCATCATTGCTAGCCTCTTCGGTACCGTGCATTGCCCTTTCTCACATTGAGAGTTGGTGCAAACTTCGCTGGTGCATCCAAACCCCGTGATATGATATGCTCTATCACACATAAACCTCCTTATACCTTTCTCAAAACAGCCACCATACCTACCTATTATGGCATTTCCATAGCCATTCCGAGATATATTGCCATGCAACTTTCCACCATTCCGTTTATTATGACACACATCATCATTGCCATATTGCTTTGCATGATCATGTAGTTGACATTGTATTTGTGGCAAAGCCACCGTTCATAATTTTTCCATCGCAATCCCGGTACACCACTGGAGGCATTCATATAGAGTCATCTTTTGTTCTAGTATCGAGTTGTAATCATTGAGTTGTAAATAAATAGAAGTGTGATGATCATCATTTTCTAGAGCATTGTCCCAAGTGAGGAATAAAAAAAGAAGAGAAAGGACATAAAAAGAGACGGCCCAAAAAAGGAGAAAGGTCATAAAAAGAGAAGGCCCAAAAAGAAATGAGAGAAAAAGAGAGAAGGGACAATGCTACTATCCTTTGCCACACTTGTGCTTCAAAGTAGCACCATAATCCTCATGATAGAGAGTCTCTTGTTTTGTCACTTTCATATACTAGTGGGAATTTTTCATTATAGAACTTGGCTTGTATATTCCAACAATGGGCCTCCTCAAGTGCCCTAGGTATTCTTGAGCAAGCAAGTTGGATGCACACCCACTTAGTTTCTTTTGTTGAGCTCTCATACATTTATAGCTCTAGTGCATCCGTTGCATGGCAATCCCTACTCCTTGCATTAACATCAATCAATGGGCATCTCCATAGCTCATTGATTAGCCTCGTTGATGTGAGACTCTCTCCTTTTTTGTCTTCTCCACATAACCCCCATCATCATATTCTATTCCACCCATAGTGCTATGTCCATGGCTCGCGCTCATATATTGCGTAAAAGTTTATAGGTTTGAGATTACTAAAGTATGAAACAATTGCTTGGCTTGTAATCGGGGTTGTGCATGATGAGAGCATTCTTGTGTGACGAAAATGGAGCATGACTAAACTATATGATTTTGTAGGGATGAACTTTCTTTGGCCATGTTATTTTGAGAAGACGTGATTGCTTAGTTAGTATGCTTGAAGTATTATTATTTTTATGTCAATATGAACTTTTATCTTGAATCTTTCAGATCTGAATATTCATGCCACAATTAAGAAGAATTACATTGAAATTATGCCAAGTAGCACTCTACATCAAAAATTCTTTTTTATCATTTACCTACTCGAGGACGAGCAGGAATTAAGCTTGGGATGCATGATACGTCTCCAACGTATCTATAATTTTTGATTCCTCCATGCTATATTATCTACTGTTTTGGACAATATTGGGCTTTATTATCCACTTTTATATTACTTTTGGGACTAACCTATTAACCGGAGGCCCAGCCCAGAATTGTTGTTTTTTTGCCTATTTCAGTGTTTTGAAGAATAGGAATAGCCCAACGGATTGATTGGAAAGAATAACTTTGAGGTGGTTTCGTACCCTACCATAATCTCTTCGTTCGTTCTCCGCTATTAGTGACTTTGGAATGACTCTTTGTTGCATGTTGAGGGATAGTTATATGATCCAATTATGTTATTATTGTTGAGAGGACTTGCACTAGTGAAAGTATGAACCCTAGGCCTTGTTTCCTAGCATTTCAATACCGGTTACGCTCAGTTTTATCATTTTTTACCTTGCTGTTTTTATATTTTCAGATTACAAAAACTATTATCTACCATCCATATACCACTTGTATCACCATCTCTTCGCTGAACTAGTGCACCTATACAATTTACCATTGTATTGGGTGTGTTGGGGATACAAGAGACTCTTTGTTATTTGGTTGAAGGGTTGCTTGAGAGAGACCATCTTCATCCTACGCCTCCTACGGATTGATAAACCTTAGGTCATCCACTTGAGGGAAATTTGCTACTGTCCTACAAACCTCTGCACTTGGGGGCCCAACAACGTCTACAAGAAGAAGGTTGTGTAGTAGACATCAGCATCTTGCTAGTAGGAGATAAATTCACAACGAAGCCGGGGAGCTGGCAGGTATCATTTATTATCACTGGGGCAGGAAGTATCAGCTGGGTTTTGGGCTGCCCCGTGTAGGCTTTCTTTTTTAACATGCGCAGCCCACGACCTCAGATGGGAGGCCTGTTTGTATTTTCTTGAGGGTCGTCATGTATCGACCGACCTATGGACCTCCCATCCGAGGTTTTATTTTTCCTGAAACATCAGCAACCCAATTTATGTATTTTTTGGAAGAAAACGCAGAGGTCTGTTCTATTTTTCTATATAAGAATAGGAACGCCTGGTCCAACTTATGTTTCCCTTCTAACTATATTATATATATTTAAATTATTTTATATGTTATTATATATTATTGTTATTGTCATCATATATTTAACAGATACTTACATATGTAAGAAAACAATATCCCACATCTTATTAACTTATAAAAATAATTTCTTAACAATAAAACCCTGGATTTTTTTGGCAACGAAAATCCTAGTGATTGTGTACAAAAGCTTGGTAAGATTTAAGGACCAATGTAATAATAAATCACTTATTATTTAAATATATATTAGTAACAAAATGCTCAGCCCCTGTTTATTTTTTGATAACGTTGATGCGCCCACCCCAACATTATAATTAGAATTAGCCCAGCAAAATCATGTATTTCGAGAAAGTGCAAATGGCATGTAAGTTTTTAGGAAAAACATAAATGGACTGCATGGACGCTACATTATTTGTTCACCCAGCCCAGCTAATGGACTGTAATTCAAAAAAAAAGATCAAATTGAATGTAAATTCTACCCCACAAAAAAGACTGTAAATTCTGAAAAAATGGGTTGAATACGAGCCACATTTTTGGAGGCTGAAATGTGGGCCAATAGGTCGAAGCCAATGCAAGTCGTTGTCAACTTAGTCAACAAATGATTCTAACATCGTTTGCCGTTGGATTTACATCCAACGACCGTCATCCATCTTCAATCTCTCGTCTTCTTCCTCCAGTGCCGCCGGGACCAGCTGCTCCCACCTCCTGCTGCTAGCAGCTCTGCTTAGCACGCTTCACTGTGAAGTGCTACTCCACCATTGGCCAGGCCATCCCTCCACCCCTCCACACCTCCTGTTCTTCTCCATCGACTGCCGAACCACACCGCACCCGAACCAGTTAACCCTCGTATACCTCTCCGTCTGTGACTCTACTCCCGTGTCTTCCCATCTTCGGCTCATTGCTGTCCGGGGCCTCGCCGTCGTCCTCCATCTTGGATGCGCTCGACGCGGAGTGGTCAGCGTGGTCAACGAACGACACCATCGGAAGTAGACTGTGCATGGAGAGGCTGACAGCTGGGTCCACGGTCACACGCAAGGAAATGCCTCCTTATTACGTGAAAAATAATGATTCCTCCACCTGATAGCTGGGACACACCGGAAGGGCCTCTGTATTTCACAAAAAAACATTCCCACCGCTGATAGGTCGGACCCACCAACTATATCTTCGCATGCAAGGAAGTGCCTCCTTATTATTCACAAAAAAATGAATACCCCCTGCTAGCTAGGACCCACAATAGTGGGAGGCTGACTTGTGGGCCAACTAAGTTGACGGGGACGGGGGGCTTTGTCAACTTAGTCAATATGAACGATTATAGCTCCAGTGATCGTACGATGTCCATCCAACAGCCGTAGTGCTTCTTGAACCTCTGGTCTTCTTGCTCCAACCGCCCAAACCAGCGTCGGTCGTGCCTCGTGCTCCTGCCTCCCATGGCCGGCTGCGATGCCACAGAGGCCTCACCGCCCCGTACTACTCCCACCGCTGGCCAGGCCATCCCTCTACTCACCCACACCCCTTGTTATTCTGCGGCGATGGCAGCCTCACACCGCAGCGAACTAGTGAACCCTCATACTCCTCTATGTGTGGCAATCCACTGCCGCGTCTTCCCCGGATCCGTGTCGTCCCCTTCCTAGGCCTCGCCATCGTCCACCGCCCTGGTGCTCTCGGCGCGGCGTGGTCAACATGGTCAAGGAACGGCTTCCATCGGACATGGACTATACGTGGAGAGGCTGACAGCTGGGTCCACGGCCGCAGCAAGGAAGTGCCTCCTTATTAAGCGGAAAACAATGATTCCTCCACCTGACAGCAGGACCCCACCGGACGGGTAACCGTATTTCGTGACAAAAATGTTTCCCCCTGATTGTTGGGACCTACCAGCGACATCTTCGCACGCAAGGAAGTGCGTCCGGGCAAAAAAAACCGATTCGCCCCCTTGACTGCTGGGACCCACCAACTACATCTTCACACACAAGGAAGTGCCTGACAGTCGGGACCCACCTGGTCGAAGAGTATGTAGCGTTGTCATTCTGGTCGCAAACGTGTATGTACATACTAGTCCATGTAAAGGCACGCATGTGTTGTAGTAGAGGCGCGCACGTAGCATGTACACGTATGTATAGCGGCCGGTGTGCAAGAAAGAAAATACGGCCACGTACGTACATATGGGCAGGGTCTCGAACGCCTACTCACGCATACGTACGACCAGGGATCGTGTACATGGCTGGGTCAGAACGGAGAAACAGTGTCGTCGTCATGTTCATGGGGAGCCAACCGGTTGGGCCAGAACGGAATGCGTCGTCGTGTTCATCGGGAGGGCTTGGACAGAACAGCCGATGGAAACGAGGCTTGGCGTACCGCGGAACGGAGGAAACGGCCTTGTGTTCGACCGGCCACGGTCGAAACAGGATCCTGTTCATCGGGAGGGGTCTGGCGTACCGCAAAACGGAGGAAACGGACCTCCTATGGTCAAAACGAGGGTCCTGTTCATCGGGAGGGGTGTGGCGTACCGCAAAGTGGAGGAAACAGACTTGTGCTGGAGCGCTACGGTCAAAACGGGGGTCCTTTTCATCGGCAGGGGTGTGGCGTACCGCAAAACGGGACTCCACAGGATACTATTCATCTCCACCGTCGACCCCCTCTAGCCTCCACGGGCTACTATTCATCCACCGTCGACCTCCTCCAGCCTCCACCTGCGACTGTTCATCCACGCGCTCCTGTTCATCCAGCCTCCGCCGCGCGCTACTCCACCGGCTACTGTTCAACCAGCCCTCTCCACGGGCTCCTATTCAACCACCCTTCCATGGGCTACTATTCATCCAGCCCTCCATCGTCTACTGTTCATCCAGCCCACCATGTGGTGGTCCTGTTCATCCAGCCCTCCACGGGGTCCTGTTCATCCAACCCCAACCGGCTCGATCGTTCGGGGTCCTGTTCATCCAGAGGCAACACCATGGGGTCATGTTCATCCACCCCCACTGGGAACTGTTCATCCAAACCCCCCAGCAACGCTCACTATTCATCCAGAGGCAGCATCGATCGGCTTCAGTTAGCAGCAGTAGCGAAGGAATCACTCAGGTTCAGTAATGTGTAGCCTGCAGTGCAATCGCTCGGGTTCAGTTAGAGCCCAACGCCTCGCACACACACACGTACGTGTACCAGAGAAACACGCATCGCTCGGCCCCCGACCACCCACCGTAACCGGGAACTCCCGAAATTTTCCTTGCACTCGCTTCTACCATGGTTTTTTTGGTAATGGACGGCCCAAAGAATGTCATGCAGCTGCGTCTTCGGCCCGCCCAGGAAGAAAAGCCCATTTTTTGTCATGATTTTTTGTCATAGAAGTAGGAGCCCACCACATCTATGATGATACCGGGTTTTGTCACAATTATCGTCATAGAAGTGTCATAAGTATGACATAAATTTTTCCGTTTGGCCCAAAATGTCACAGATGTGTCTTTTTTTGTAGTGACAGGAGAGCTTTTCATGAGTAGTTGAGAGCGTTTCATGACGATTTTCAAGTTCTTCGTACTTAACATGAAGATTTTTAATGTCTTCATCAAGGACTGAGATCGGGTCATTTCTGCATCCAATAGGTCATCGCTTTTGTCTAGCAATTTTTGAATATGTTCCATAGCATTCTGTTGCTCAGTTGTAATTTTAGAAAGTGTTTTGTAGCTGGGTTTAGATTCACATTCAAAGTCATCTTCACTTGATTTTTGAAAGTAAGCATCGCGTGAGTTTACCTGGGCACCACGTGCCATGAAGCAGTAAGTGGGAGCAGAGTCATCCTCATCATCAGCATCATCGTTGGTGTCGAGGCCATTGTCTTCAGTGTTGAAGATGGACTTGGCGACATATGCTGAAGCTAGAGCCAGGCTTGCCACGCCTGAATTAGATTCCTCTTCAGACTCTACCTCCGCCTCCTCAGATGCAGACTCCTCCTCTGAATCCATCTCCTTGCCAACAAACGCACGAGCCTTGCTGGATGAGCTCTTCTTGTGTGATGAAGACTTCGACGAAGACTTGGAAGAAGACTTTGAGGATTTCTCCTTCTTCTTCTTGTCATCAGAATCATATTCCTTGCTCTTATTATTCTTCTTATTGTTCTCATTGTCCCATTGAGGACATTCAGAGATGTAATGACCAGGTTTCTTGCACTTGTGGCACATTCTCCTCTTGTAGTCACGGGAGGAAGCTTCATCATTTCTTGAGCTGGATCTCAAAGACTGCCTGAAGCCTTTCTTTTTGGTGAACCTCTGGAACTTCTTCACTAGCATGGCAAGTTCCTTTCCAATCTCTTCAAGATCCTTAGAACTGCAGTCAGGTTCTTCTTCAGATGAGGAAACAACATTTTGCCTTCAAAGCACGAGTTCGGCCATAGTTGGGACCATATATATATCTTTTCTCATATTGCTGAAACTCATGTGTGTTGAGCCGCTCAAGTATGTCAGATGGATCGAGAGTCTCAAAGTCAGGGCGTTCTTGAATCATCAGGGCCAGGGTGTCGAATGAGCTATCAAGCAATCTCAGAAGTGTTTTGACAATTTTGTGCTTGGTGATTTCAGTGGCGCCGAGTGCACGAAGCTCATTTGTGATATCAGTAAGGCAATCGAATGTGAGCTGGACATTCTCATTGGCATTTCTCTTGAAGCGGTTGAAGAGGTTGCGGAGAACACTAATCCTTGAGTCTCTCTGGGTTGAGACGCCTTCGTTGACCTTGGAGAGCCTGTCCCAGACTAGCTTCGCAGTTTCGAGAGCACTCACATGGCCATACTGTCCTTTGGTCAGATGACCATAGATGATGTTCTTGGCAGTCGAGTCCAGTTGAATGAACCTCTTGACATCAGGAGCAGTGACACCTTCACCGACCTTGGGAATGCCGTTATTGAAGACATACTAGAAGTCGATGTCAATGGCTTCAAGATTCATGCACATCTTATTCTTCCGGTAGAGATAATCAGTGCCATCGAAGACAGGGCACGCAGCGGAGACTTTGATTATCCCTGCAGTCAACATAGCTAAAACTCCAGGTGGTTAAACCGAATCACACAAAACAAGGGAGCACCTTGCTCTGATACCAATTGAAAGTGCTAGTTATCGACTAGAGGGGGGTGAATAGGCGATATTTATGAAAGTCTTCAAAACACGGGGGCTTTGAAGACAAACAGTAGAAATGAACCTATTGATATGCAGCGGAAGGTAGACTACACTAGACAAGCCATAGTCAAGTAAGCAATGAAGTGAAATCACAAAGACTATCAGCAACTAGGTAGTCTGGATCAGGATGGAAGATAGTATGAAGCCAAACAACAACAGTCTTCACACAATGAAGTCAATCAGATCATGCAAGCAGGCAATGACATCACGAAGACAAAATGTAAGTAAAGAGAGGTAAAGGATAGAGCCAGTTGCTTGGTGAGGACAAGGATTTGTTGGACCAGTTCCAGTTGTTGTGACAACTGTACATCTGGTTAGGGAGGTGATAACCCACAAGTGTAGGGGATCGCAACAGTTTTCGATAAGTAAGAGTGTCAAACCCAATGAGGAGCTAAAGGTAGAACAAATATTCCCTCAAGTTCTATCGACCACCGATACAACTCTACGCATGCTTGACGTTCGCTTTACCTAGAACAAGTATGAAACTAGAAGTACTTTGTAGGTGTTTTCAGAAAGGCTTGCAAGAAAGTAAATAGCACGAAAATAAAACTAGGGGCTGTTAAGGTAAAGAAGAAACTAAAGTAAATATAGCGAGTGTGGAAAAGTTGTGGTAGGAGTTGCGAAATTGTCCCTTAAGCAATTGACTACTTTACTAGACCGATAGCAAGTATTATGTGGGAGAGGCCACTGCTAGCATGTCATCCCTGACATGGAATTCTATGCACTTATAATTGGAACTATTAGCAAGCATCCGCAACTACTAATGTTCATTAAGGTAAAACCCAACCATAGCATTAAGATATATTGGCCCCCCTTCAATCCCGTATGCATCAATTTCTATGCTAGGTTGAAGCTTCTGTCACTCTTGCCCTCCAATACATAGTCCTATCAACATACGACTAACCCTATGGTGTGATCCATGCACGCTCTCATATGATGGGCACCAAAGGACAGCAACATAACCACAAGCAAATTAAATCAATCATAGCAATTCATCAACCACCGATAGGACAATTAAAATCTACTCAGACATCATAGGATGGCAACACATCATTGGATAATAATATGAAGCATAAAGCACCATGTTGAAGTAGAGGGTAAAGTGGGTTGCGGGAGAGTGGACCGCTATAGATAGAGGGGGGGAAGGTGATGGAGATGTTGGTGAAGATGGCGGAGGTGTTGGTGAAGATCGCGGTGATGATGATGATGGCCACGGCGGCGTTCCGGCACCACCGGAGGAGAGGGGGAGAGGGGCCCCCTTATTCCTTTTCTTCCTTGACCTCCTCCCTAGATGGGAGAAGGGTTTCCCCTCTGGTCCTTGGCCTCCATGGAATGGGAGGGGCGAGAGCCCCTCTGAGATTGGATCTATCTCTCTGTTTCTCTCTGGTTCTGCGTTCTCCTCTGGCTCTGTTTCACCGTTTTGTATATATATGGAGATCCGTAACTTCGATTGGCCTGAAATCTTCGCCGTGATTTTTTTCCGAATATTAGCTTTCTTGCGGCAAAATAAGAGCGTCAACCTCCTTATGATGGGCTCACGAGGGTAGGGGCGCGACCTAAGGGGGGGCGCCCCCCTGCCTCGTGACCACCTCAGGCACTGGTTCGCGTTGATTTTCCTTCCGAATTTTCCATATTTTCCAAAAATAAGCTCCGTCCATTTTTATCCCGTTTGGACTCCGTTTGATATGGATATTCTGCGAAACCAAAAACATGCAACAGACAGGAACTGGCATTGGGCACTGGATCAATATGTTAGTCCCAAAAATAATATAAAAAGTTGCCAAAAAGTATATGAAAGTTGAATAATATTGGCATGAAACAATAAAAAATTATAGATATGACGGAGACGTATCAGCATCCCCCAGCTTAATTCCTGCTCGTCCTCGAGTAGGTAAATGATAAAAAAATTAATTTTTATGTGGAATGCTACCTAGCATAATCTTGATCACATATCTAATCATGGCATGAATATTAAGACACGAGTGATTCAAAGCAATAGTCTATCCTTTGACATTAGGACAATAATACTTCAAGCATACTAATAAAGCAATCATGTATTTTCAAAATAACATGGCCAAAGAAAGTTATCCCTACAAAATCATATAGTCTGGCTATGCTCCATCTTCACCACACAAAATATCCAAATCATGCACAACCCTGATGACAAGCCAAGCAATTGTTTCATACTTTTGATGTTCTCAAACCTTTTCAACTTTCACGCAATACATGAGCGTGAGCCATGGACATAGCACTATAGGTGGAATAGAATATGATGGTGGAGAAGACAAAAAGGAGAAGATAGTCTCACATCAACTAGGCGTATCAACGGGCTATGGAGATTCCCATCAATAGATATCAATGTGAGTGAGTAGGGATTGCCATGCAACGGATGCACTAGAGCTATAAGTGTATGAAAGCTCTAATTGAAACTAAGTGGGTGTGCATCCAACTTGCTTGCTCATGAAGACCTCGGGCATTTGAGGAAGCCCATCATCGGAATATACAAGCCAAGTTCTATAATGAAAATTCCCACTAGTATATGAAAGTGATAACTCAAGAGACTCTCTATATGAAGAACATGGTGCTACTTTGAAGCACAAGTGTGGTAAAAGGTTAGTAACACTGCCCCTTCTCTCTTTTTCTCTCATTTTTTTATTTATTTTTTATTTTTTTGGTGGGCTTCTTTGGCCTCTTTTTTTATTTGGGCTTCTTTGGCCTCTTTTATTTTTTTGTAAAGTCCAGAGTCTCATCCCGACTTATGGGGTAATCATAGTCTCCATCATCCTTTCCTCACTAGGGCAATGCTCTAATAATGATGATCATCACACTTTTAGTTACTTACAACTCAATATTACAACTCGATACTAGAGCAAAGATATGAATCTATATGAATGCCTCCGGCGGTGTACCGGGATGTGCAATGATCTAGCGTAGCAATGACATCAAAAAACAGACAAGCCACGAAAACATCATGCTAGCTATCTTACGATCATGCAAAGCAATATGACAATGAATGCTCAAGTCATGTATATGATGATGATGAAAGTTGCATGGCAATATATCTCGGAATGGCTATGGAAATTCCATGATAGGTAGGTATGGTGGCTGTTTTGAGGAAAGTATATGGTGGGTTTATGGTACCGGCGAAAGTTGTGTGGTACTAGAGAGGCTAGCAATGGTGGAAGGGTGAGAGTGCGTATAATCCATGGACTCAACATTAGTCATAAAGAACTCACATACTTATTGCAAAAATCTATTAGTTATCGAAACAAAGTACTAAGCGCATGCTCCTAGGGGGATAGATTGGTAGGAAAAGACCATCGCTCGTCCCTGACTGCCACTCATAAGGAAGACAATCAATAAATACATCATGCTCCGACTTCATCACATAACGGTTCACCATACGTGCATGCTACGGGAATCACAAACTTCAACACAAGTATTTCTACAATCCACAACTACCAACTAGCATGACTCTAATATCACCATCTTTATATCGCAAAACTATTGCAAGGAATCAAACATATCAAATTCAGCGATCTATAAGTTTTATGTAGGATTTTATGACTAACCATGTGAATGACCAGTTCCTGTCATCTCTCTAAATAGATATAAGTGAAGCAAGAGAGTTTAATTCTTCCTACAAAAGATATGCCCACGCTCTAACAAATATAAGTGAAGCAAAAGAGCATTCTACAAATGGCGGTTGTCTATGTAAAGAGAAACAGGCAATCCAAACTTCAAATGATATAAGTGAAGCACATGAAGCATTCTATAAAGCCATACTCAAAAGATATAAGTGAAGTGCAAAGAGCATTCTATAAATAAACCAAGGAATATCTCATACCAGCATGGCGCATAAAAGAAAAATGAAAACCTAAATGCAAAAGACGCTCCAAGATTGCACATATCGCATGAACGAAACGAATCTGAAAACATACCGATATTTGTTGAAGAAAGAGGGGATGCCTCCCCAGCATCCCTAAGCTTAGACGCTTGAATCTCCTTGAATATTTACTTGGGTTGCCTCAGGCATCCCCAAGCTTGAGCTCTTGCCTCTCTTAGTTCTTCTCACATCGAGACCTTCTCAATCATCGAACACTTCATCCAGACAAAACTTCAACAGAAAACATGGTAAGATCCGTTAGTCTAATAAAGAAAATCACTACTCTAAATAGTGTTGCAAACCAATTCATATTTTGTTTTTGCATTGTGTCTACTGTAATATAACTTTTTCATGGCTTAATCCACTGATATAAATTGATATTTTCATCAAAACAAGCAAACCATGCATCAGAAACAGAATCTGTCCAAAACAGAACAGTCTGTAATAATCTGAACATTCACCATACTCCTGGTACTTGAAATTTTTTACAAAAATTATGAAAAATAAACAAAATTTATAGGAAGACAGTGAAAAAATAATCAGAACCATTTGACGTTCCAGTAAAAAATTAAAATTCATGCACTACAGCCAAAGTTTCTGTCCTGCACCGTACAAACCATCAAGCAAATGTAAACATCCTAAAGGCAAACCTTGGCACATTATTTTTATAATACAATGGAATTGTACAAGGGGATAATTATTTTTTATTGAAAAGTTTCTGTAATTAAGATTCACAAAGTTCCCATGGGCATGAACAAAGTTCAAGGACGTCCCCCATTTTCACAATGCTCGTCTCTCTCACTTTCACTTTTCTTTTTGAAAGAGTTTTGGGTTCCCCTCTTTATTTTTGTTGTTTTTAAACTATATGAAAGCACTCAATAGAAATAAATGACTCTCTAAAACTTCCGGGTTGTCTCCCTGGCAGCGCTTTCTTTAAAGCCATTAAGCTAGGCATATAGTGCTCAAGCAGTGAATCCACCCGGATCCCAAGGTATATCAAAGCCAATTTTAATTAAAAATTATTTGTAATTTAGTAGTGAGCAAAAAGCAACATATATCAAGCAATGACGAAGTCTAACTCTCTTCCTATGCATCGGCATGTCATAAAAGAACAATTCATGCACACCTAGTAAAGGCCAATGCATAGTATAGACAGTTTCTTGCAATTTTATCATGTTGGAAACATAGAGAGGTGGAGATATAGTTCCTCTCTCATAATAATTGCAAGTAGGAGCAGCAAGCACATGCATATTATACTCATCAAAATCATCATGTGCATCGGTAAAAGGCAATCCATCAATGTAATCCTTAATAAGTGCAAACTTCTCCGATATAGTGTAGTCGGGAGAATTCAAAAAGATAATAGGACTATCATGTGTGGGTGAAATAGCAACAATTTCATGTTTAACATAAGGAACTATAGCAAGTTCATTTCCATAAGCATAATTCATATTGGCATCTTGGCCATAGGCATTGCAAACATCATCAAAAAGGGATATTTCAAAAGAATCATAGGGATCATAACAGTCATCATAGCAATCATCCTTCGGTAAACACGAACGGGAATTAAACAATGTATGAGTTGAAGAGTTACTCTCATTAGAAGGTGGGCACGGGTGACTAATCCGTTCTTCCTCCTTTTGTTCTTCGCTCTCCTCATCATCTTTTTCATCCAATGAGCTCATAGTTTCATCAATTTCTTCTCCCATAGACTCCTACAAAATATTAGTCTCTTCTTGGATAGCGGAGTATTCCTCAATATATTGTTTAACATATGTATTAGAAGCATAATTATCATAGCAATATTGAAGTATAGCAAAATTTTCAGATTTGTGAAAAGTAGCATCATACTATTCAATCAAAGAAGCAATTTCATAAGCACCCTCAAAAGCAACAAATTCATCAATTTGTTGAACATCATAGTAATTGTAAACACCCTTAGCATACAAAGATACGATTCCATTATCACTAAACTCACATTGATAGGGAAGGTGTTTCTTAGGGTTTTCAGAACAACAAGTAAAATCATATATTTCACATAAATTCCAAGCATAGCATTGCAAACGTTGAATTTGACTCCATAATAGTTTCCCTTTTTCAGATATATGGTGTCGCACATAACAAGCATGCTCATCTAAAGATTTCCCTCAACTAAGCTAGTTGGGGTTTCGGCACAAGCACAAAGGGATCGAAGATGATCCAAGTAAAAAGCTCCAGCAGTGTGATAGATTTTGAGTGGTTATTCAACCATTGGTTCAGTAGGTACAACTATTTTTTTGGTATTTTGCGTTTCCTACCCATAACTAAAGGTAGAAAACAACTAAGAACAGCAAATAAAAATTACTTAGTGATAAAGCAAACAAGCACACATGAGAATATTCACCCCACGCTATTGCTCCCCGGCAACGGCGCCAGAAAAAGGTCTTGATAACCCACAAGTATAGGGGATCGCAACATTTTTCAATAAGTAAGAGTGTCGAACCCAATGAGAAGCTAAAGGTAGAACAAATATTCCCTCAAGTTCTATCGACCACCGATACAACTCTACGCATGCTTGATGTTCGCTTTACCTAGAACAAGTATGAAACTAGAAGTACTTTGTAGGTGTTTTCGGAAAGGCTTGCAAGAAAGTAAAGAGCACAAAAATAAAACTAGGGGCTGTTAAGGTAAAGAAGCAACTAAAGTAAATATAGCGAGTGTGGAAAAGTGGTGGTAGGAGTTGCGAAATTTTCCCTTAAGCAATTGACTACTTTACTAGACTGATAGCAAGTATTATGTGGGAGAGCCCACTGCTAGCATGTCATCCCTGACTTGGAATTCTATGCACTTATGATTGGAACTATTATCAAGCATCCGCAACTACTAATGTTCATTAAGGTAAACCCCAACCATAGCATTAAGATATATTGGTCCCCCTTCAATCCCGTATGCATCAATTTCTATGCTAGGTTGAAGCTTCTGTCACTCTTGCCCTCCAATACATAGTCCTATCAACATACAACTAACCCTATGGTGTGATCCACGCGCGTGCTCATATGATGGGCACCAAAGGACAACAACATAACCACAAGCAAATTAAATCAATCATAGCAATTCATCAACCACCGATAGGACAATGAAAATCTACTCAGACATCATAGGATGGCAACACATCATTGGATAATAATATGAAGCATAAAGCACCATGTTCAAGTAGAGGGTACAACGGGTTGCGGGAGAGTGGACCGCTGTAGATAGAGGGGGGAAGGTGATGGAGATGTTGGTGAAGATGGCGGAGGTGTTGGTGAAGATCGTGGTGATGATGATGATGGCCACGGCGGCGTTCCAGCGCCACCGGAGGAGAGGGGGAGAGGGGCCCCTTCTTCCTTTTCTTCCTTGACCTCCTCCCTAGATAGGAGAAGGGTTTCCCCTCTGGTCCTTGGCCTCCATGGCATGGGAGGGGCGAGAGCCCCTCCGAGATTGGATCTATCTCTCTGTTTCTCTCTGGTTCTGCGTTCTCCTCTGGCTCTGTTTCACCATTTCGTATATATATGCAGATCCGTAACTCCGATTGGCCTGAAATCTTCGCCGTGATTTTTTTTTCGAATATTAGCTTTCTTGCTGCAAAAGAAGAGCGTCAACCGCCTTACGGTGGGCTCACGAGGGTAGGGGCGCTCCCTAAGGGGGGCGCACCCCCCTGCCTCGTGACCACCTCGGGCACTGGTTCGCGTTGATTTTCCTTCCGAATTTTCCATATTTTCCAAAAATAAGCTCCGCCTGTTTTTATCCCGTTTGGACTCTGTTTGATATGGATATTCTGTGAAACCAAAAACATGCAATAGATAGGAACTGGCACTGGGCACTGGATCAATATGTTAGTCCTAAAAAATAATATAAAAAGTTGCCAAAAAGTATATGAAAGTTGAATAATATTGGCATGGAGCAATCAAAAATTATAGATACGATGGAGACGTATCAGGAGGCTGAGATTCAACTCAGAAGACCGCGTCTTCACCTTATTCCCCTTGAGCTAAGGACACACAGTCCTCGCCCAATCACTCTGGTAAGTCTTCAAGGTAGACTTCCAAACCTTCACAGACTTCGTTCACCGGCAATCCACAATGACTCTTGGATGCTCAGAACGTGACGCCTAACCGGATGGAGGATTCACAGTCCTCAAGTGTAACAAGTCTTTAGATCACACAGATAGAAATACTTCAGTGATGCCTAAAAGTCTTTGGCTCTGGGTGTTTAGGGCTTTGTCCTCGCAAGGATTTCTCTCTCAAATGCTTTGAAGGTGGGTTTCTCTCAAACGACAACAGTCGTGCACTAACTCCGAGCAGCCACGAATTTATGGTGCAGGGGGTGGTCTATTTATAGCCAGGAGGCAACCCGACTTGATTTGTCTGAAATGACCCTGGGTCACTAAGGAACTGACACGTGTCCAACGGCCAGATTTCAAACACACATGACAGTTTGACTTGGGATACAAGTAAAGCTAACTCATCCATCTCTGGATAAGATTTACTCTCACTGTCTTCGCTCGAAGACATAGGATTTGGTTGAGCATCACTTTAGTCACTCTGACTTTGTTCACTTGCACCCCACTTAACAGTGTGGTGGTTCCTATGACTCAACAAAAAAGAAAAGGAAACTATGAAACAACTATGTCTTTGCACTCCATAGTGTTCACGTGAATGTCTTCTCGAGTAATAATCTTTGTCGTGAATATCTTCATAGATCACCATTGTCTTCAATGTCTTCACACATTTTTAGGGGTCATCTTTGGTAGGTAAACCGAATCAATGAGGGACTACTACCTATGCTATCATGCAATTCTCACAAATACATTAGTCCCTCAACCAAGTTTGTCGTCAATACTCCAAAACCAACTAGGGGTGGCACTAGATGCACTTAAATTACTACTCCTCAGTCCAGGTTTGATGGAATATTCGTCACCTCTTCTCTTCTTATACGTACTCCATTTATCTCACTTCTTGTGGCTTCCCACTCGCACAATATTCCTATTCTATGAACCTGTGTGTGTGTGTGTGTATTTTAACAGCGTGTGTGTGTGTTAGAGAGAGCGACACAGCATGCATGGATGATGAAGGGGGACCATGTGTTTGGTAAGCAGACCTAACTAGATCGGTAGATCAATTGTTGTGTGTCAGAGGAAGGGAGAGACATAACTAATGAGGTAGATCATTAGGCGCGTGGGGAAAACGTGTTATAATGACCTAGATAGCTATATGTATAGCGGGAGATTGTTCGGTGTACATCCATTTGTTAGAGAAAAATAAGGCCTAGAGAGATGGATAGATAGAGAGAATGGAGCTAGGAGGTGGTGAGAGAGGCCTACTAGCTAGATAGGAGGAGGAGTGTGCAATTGTGAGATCGATTAAAAGAGGGGCGAGAGTATACACGTGTGTGGTACCGTATGAGAGACACGAGGCATGGGCACATAAAGGAGGAGATGGAAGGTGCGTGTGTATGTGGTAGGCATACATCGCTGGATAGGTTTATCGATCGATGTGTGTCGGAAATGAGTTGTGGAGTCTTGGTGTCAAAACTGGCCGATCTCGGGTAGGGGGTCCCGAACTATGCGTCTGGGGATCGAAGGTAAGAGGAGGCGGGGGACACGATGTTTTACCCATGTTCGGGCCCTCTTGATGGAGGTAATACCCTACTTCCTGCTTGATTGACTTTGATGAGTATGGGGGTTACAAGAGTTGATCTACCTCGAGATCGTAATGGCTAAACCCTAGATGTCTAGCCTGTATGATTATGATTGCCTCTACGGACTAAACCCTCCGGTTTATATAGACACCGGAGGGGCCTAGGGTTGTACAAAGTCGGTTTACAGAGAAAGGAATCTTCACATCCAAACGCCAAGCTTGCCATCCACGTAAAGGAGAGTCCCATCCAGACACGGGGGAAGGCCTTTGATCTTGTATCTTCTTGGCCCATCAGTCCGTCCCATATCAGATAGCCCGGACGCCCGGGGACCCCCTAATCTAGGACTCCCTCGGTAGCCCCTGAACCAGGTTTCAATGACAATGTGTCCGGTGCACAAATTGTCTTCGACATTGCAAGGCAGGTTCCTCCTCCGAATACTCCAAAGCAGTTGGCCAAAAGAACTATGTTCGGCTCTGTATAACAGTCACAACCCTGAACCACAAGGGCAAAACACTTAAACAAAATAAGTCGTTTCTACTGACAGCTTTTTCAGCGAGACGTTATGTTCTGGCCTTATTGTTATTATTTTGAACCATTTTTAGCCTCCCGCTTCATATTTCGAGGCGCGGTCCTTATTGACACGTCTTGTCAAAGCAGAGATCGTGTCCCCTTTATTACGGGATTCTCATCAATACGGGTTTGGGTAATCCAACCATGCTGTTTTGCATGACCCCTTGGGAATAGGCGAGTTTTAAGGCTTGTGTGGGGGGGGTGCGCTTGATAATCACGACCTTTATAAGAGGATAAGAATCCATCTCTTCTCCCCACGCCTTCTCCTTCCTCAGCCCCTCCGTCCTCGAGCCCCAGCGCCCAAGTCCTAATCTTTCCCATCGCCACCAAATACTCCGGTCATGTTCGGATCCGGCTCGCAAGGCAAGTGTGTCGCCTCCTCCATGACGGAGAAGGATGTCAAGGAGCTTCAGGAGGTGTCGGCATTCTGGGAACGGGGGTCCCCAGACTTTCCTGCCTGCGGCATGCGGCGTGGCTCAGGTGGGGGCCCAGCATGGCCCATCTTCATCAGCCCAAGCTCAAGACCCTCGCGAGGGGCCAAGCCTCGTGGGGCGGACGACAGGAATCTTCCTCAAGAGCGGCCTCATTAGGCAGGCTCGCGAGGAGGCGGTGTCGGCTCACGGGGGGCTTGCGAGTCGACAGATGCCACAAGGGCTTAGTGTGAGGGTAAGACTGCTGCTGATAGGACCGGGAGTGGGTATGCGAGTAGCACGCGCTAGTTTACCCAGGTTCGGGGCTCTCCGGAGAGATAATACCCCTACTCCTGCATGTCTGAGTATATCTGGTATATCTGGTACAAAGTGCTCCTGGAGCTGTATCTGAGATCAGTGCCAAGGGCATCTAATCTCATATATGCATGCGTATGGCCGGCTCTAGTGGCCAAGTATGGCCATGGCTTGTGGCCGTGAGTGGCCTTGTGGCCAAATGAATGTGGCGTGTGCGTGAGAATCCATCCCCTGGATGGATGGATGTGTGCCCTTTTATATAGGAGAGGGTAGCTTAGGATGTAAGCTTGGTAGTGGGCATGGGTAAGGCATGGTGCATGTCATGCTTGTCCCCTGGGTCACTTCATAAATAGTGCCAGGGGACAAGTGACACTGTACATGATGTCGTCGCGGTACGGTTGTCTTGTCCGCGTTATGGCCGTCTCGTCGGTGTCGGGTTGGGCTGCAGTCGGCAGCCGGCTGGTTGGCGCAGTCGGCAGCCGGATGGTTGGCGTAGTCGGCAGCCGGCCGGGTAGAGCAGTCGGACGGGGAGCCGGCAGGAGCAGCCGGGCAGTCGGACTGAGGGGCTTTGCTAGCCCCGATGTCTTGAAATATCGTCTCACCGTCTTTGGGGTATCCGTGTCCAATTACTCCGACAGTATCCTCCAAGCCTCCGGGCAACTTGGGAAAGTTGGGTGGAGGTTTTTTAGGCGAGTGTTCATGGACATGATCATGAAAAAAGACAAAGTTAGTCCACGCAGATATATCAAATGTTTGCTTTTAGCATTGCAAGTTTTATGCGGAGGGTGCCGACTCGGTTTCGTACGAGCCCCCTTAATCTTTTTCATGTTCCCTCCGCTTTTTGGTTTGTGCTCTTGCTTGCCGGATAGCCGCTTTGCGGTCTGTGGCTAAGAGTGGGCCGCGAAGCGGAGTGTATAGTACTCAGAATCTGGGAGCAGATTTAACCGAGCAGATACTCATAAAGGAGACGGCCGGGTCACCCGAACCGTTTTTCTTCCCGGATGTTTTTCGCGTGGGTGGCCTCCAACGTTCACTCTTGCTAGTCGGACAGCCGCTCTGCGGTCTGTGACTAAGAGTGGGCCTTTGGTACCGTGCACGGTACTAAGTCGTCTGCGGGAACAAACGTCTTAGGCCAAGCGGCCAGCCCCCAAGCCAACTCTGGCTGGCACCGGGGTGAACAGTGATGCAACTGTAATAAAAAATCCAGAGATAGCACCCGAGCATCGCTCGGGGTTATCCGTGCTTGCGTGATGCAAAAATATGCGGGTGAGGAGCTCACATTGATTTTTGTGAGTCGCGGTCGTCGAAAACAGCCGGCGCGACTCGGCGCTCGCGGAGCGCGTCGGCGCACCCGCTAGGTGTAGCCTTCGAGCCCCCGGGTGCTCGAAGGGGGGTCCCGGCCGGTCAGGCTCGACCGGCCAAGCGGCGAGGCGTCTTGCAATGCCCTTTATTCCTCTCTTCTGCCGGCTACTGGGAGCTGGACAAAACTCTTCTCTTGTCTGCAATCTTCTGTGGGGGCGCGCCAGCGCACCCACTGGGTGTAGCACCCCAGATTTGGGCCGACTGCTGAGCAGTCGGGCCGGATCTCCCGGCAACTACTTTGTCTTCTTTCTCGCGGGGGCGCGTCAGCGCACCCGCTGGGTGTAGCCCCCGAGATTCGGGTCGACTATTGAGCAGTCGGGCCGGATCTCCCGGCAACTACTTTGTCTTCTTCCTCACGGGGGCACGTCAGCGTACCCGCTGAGTGTAGCCCCCGAGCCTCTGGGCGCTCGAGGAGGGTCCAGCCGGTCGGGCTTGACCGGCCAGGGGGCGAGCGGGACACGGCCGAGCCGGCTTGGGCAGCCGGCCAGGGGGCGAGCGGTACACGGCCGAGCCGGCTTGGGCAGCCGGCCAGGCGGCGAGGCGTCTGGCAGTGCCCTCTTTCTTCTTTCTTCTGTCGGCTGTCGGCAGCCGGACGCGGAGTCTCTCTTTTTTTCTCCTTTTTTAGCAACCGGTCTGTTTCTCTTTTTCCAGCCGTCTGTTGACTTTTCTCGAACAGCCGGCTGGGGCGTGACTCGGCGGGGGCGCGAGGCCGGCTGGCGGACTGCAGCCGGATGGATCACGCCAGCAGTCGGCCCTTTTTCCCAGCCGACCGGACAGTATATCAGATGGAAGCTGGTCAGGTGTGCGTATCCAATGCGGTCGGCTAGGCCATGCAGTCGGCCAGACATGCATGTGACCACATGCACGTACCACACGTACGTACATTCACTTTTTCTTTTTTCTTTCCACTCTGTTTCTTTCTTTCTCTCGCTTGCGGATCCGACAGGAGCGACGAGTGGGACGCGGAGGCGACCGACTGGCGCGCCCAGCTGGCGGGCGGAACACGGAGGCGGCCGGCTGGCACGCCCAGCCGGCGGGCTGGAATCGGCGCGGAGCCGGCGAGGTGAGGGCGGCGAGCAGACGCGGCAGTAGCCGGCTGCATCGGCGAGCCGGGAGTGGAGCAGCCGGCCGGATCGAGACGGCGCGGTGGGCCAGCGGGCGCACGGCAGAGAAGGCATGCGGGGGCGGAGTAGGCGGAGGCGGCCAAGGCGAGGTCGAGCCAGCCCGACGCAGGCCAGGCGTAGGAGGCGGCCTGGAGCTGGCGGACGAGAGCTGGCCGGGTCGGAGCCGGAGCCGGCACGGGCGACAGGCGACTGGGCGGACCCAGCAGCCGGCCCAGGCGGGGAGCCGGACGCGATGCAAACCGGCCGCCGGGTTGCGGGGGAGCCGGCAGGCGGCGGAGCCGGCCGTCCGGGTTGCTGGCGAAGCAGTGGAGCCGGTAGGCGGCGGAGTCGGCCGTTCGGGTTGACGGGGAAGGCAGGTGGAGAGGTCCGAAGCCAGCCAGGCGTGGGCGCGTGCCGCAGCGGGAGTGGCCGGACCCGGCAAGCCGGCCACGGGGCAAGCAGGGGCCAGCAGCCGGCCAGGCCGCCCGGGTGAGGAGTCGGCCTACGCAGGCGCAGGCAGCCACGGGCGGGGGGGCAGCAATCGGCCAGGCCGGCCGGGCGGAAGCGACGTTGGGGAGCCGGACGAGCTGGAGCCGGCCAAGATGCGCGTAGCAGTCGGTGGAGAGCGGCCAGCGCGCGCAGGAGATGCGGACACGGCCGGAGGTCGCAGCGAAGCCGACGGCGGGGGAGGCTGTGGACGGTGCCACACGCTCGCGGTTTGGAGAGTGCGATGGGGAGAAGCACAACGTGCTGGTCGAGGACGAGCACCAGGGAGCACCGGTCGGGGCGGTGGAGTTGGAGGCCGCTTGCCCGGTTCTGCAGGAGGCAGATGGAAGCGGCTCGGCGGTGCAGGCGCGGGGCGTCCAGAGCCAGCAAGCAGGAGGTGGTCCAGCCGGACCGGGTGGTGGCCTACTGCGCGAGGCAAGAGCGGCGTGAGGTGGCGCAGCAGGAGCTCCTCAGCAGGAGGTGCTGGAGCTGCTGAGCAGCGGAGCTGTGGCGGGTGCAGAACTGCAGCCGACGCAGTGGACGCACAAGAGGTGAGCCGTGCATAGCTAGTATCTAGCTAGCGTACGGGATGTGTACAGGTAATCTGACTATTGTATGTCTCGTGTATGAGAATGGTCTATGTAGTATCTGTGTAGTGTATGGCCAATGGTTTGACCATTGGTGACTAGCATCTAGCTAGCAAGCATAGATGATATATGGAGGAGTGAGCGTGTGTTTTGGCCGGAGCAAGCCACAATGCAGAGGGAAGCAAACGCGAGCAGCGCGCGGATGACCACGGCCGACCGAAACGAGGCCTGCGCGCGGCGCGCGCATGGACTGACGGCCGACGTTGCGGTGGTGATGACGAAGGCACGGCCGATGGCGAGGACGCGCCGCCCCTCGCGGCCATTCCGGGGGCGGGTCGATGTCGAGCCCCCGAGCGCTACCGGAGAGACGGCGTGACGCCGCGGCGGAGGCGATGAAGAAAAAAGGGTCCCGCCCGGACAGCGAAACCAGCAGCAGCGTGGTAGCATAGTAGTAGTACCGCCCCATAGTGGGCGCCAACTGTCGGGGTATTCTCACGGGGGGCTTGTGAGTCGACAGATGCCACAAGGGCTTAGTGTGAGGGTAAGACTGCTGCTGATAGGACCGGGAGCGGGTATGCGAGTAGCACGCGCTAGTTTACCCAGGTTCGGGGCTCTCTGGAGAAATAATACCCCTACTCCTGCATGTCTGAGTATATCTGGTATATCTGGTACAAAGTGCTCCTGGAGCTGTATCTGAGATCAGTGCCAAGGGCATCTGATCTCGTATATGCATGCGTATGGCCGGCTCTAGTGGCCAAGTATGGCCATGGCTTGTGGCCGTGAGTGGCCTTGTGGCCAAATGAATGTGGCGTGTGCATGAGAATCCATCCCCTGGATGGATGGATGTGTGCCCTTTTATATAGGAGAGGGTAGCTTAGGATGTAAGCTTGGTAGTGGGCATGGGTAAGGCATGGTGCATGTCATGCTTGTCCCCTGGGGCACTTCATAAATAGTGTCAGGGGACAGGTGACACTGTACATGATGTCGTCGCGGTACGGTTGTCTTGTCCGCGGTATGGCCGTCTTGTCGGTGTCTTGTCGGTGTCGGGTTGGGCTGCAGTCGGCAGCCGGCTGGTTGGCGCAGTCGGCAGCCGGCTGGTTGGCGCAGTCGGCAGCCGGTCGGGTAGAGCAGTCGGACGGGGAGCCGGCAGGAGCAGCTGGGCAATCGGACTGAGGGGCTTTGCTAGCCCTGATGTCTTGAAATATCGTCTCATCGTCTTCGGGGTATCCGTGTCCAATTACTCCGACAGACGGAGAGATCAATGCAAGGGTACCTCACGAGGATCCCATGATGCAAGCCATGACGATCAAGGCCAGGCGGGCGCCAGGCGGGCGCCGGCCTGCTCAGGGTCCTTGTTTCCCCTTTGGTACAAAGGGGGCAAGCACAGGCCAAGGTATCAGGCAAAGGTTACCATTCCGGTGCAACGAGACCAAGACCAGCCGGACGGAGGTCACCGTGGAGCCCAAGACGGCGTCATCACCAGTGCTTTTGGCAGCCGAAGACCACCTTTGGTCAGGATAACTTATACTAGATGTTCCCCTTCAAAATGGCCAATTGTTGGTGCCCTTCCCGCTCAATTATTCGGGGAGAGGCCCAGGGCCTCTATAAATAGAGCTAGCCTCCACAAAGGGAGGGAAGGTAGGAAGAGAAAACCCAATAGAGACTAAGTAAAACACACCGCACCTGCTCAAGAACACCCCTCGCGTGGCTGTTCTTCCCTTGTACTGTCCATCATCAGCCCCAGATGCAATCCACCACACCACACAGTGGAGTAGGGTATTACACTACAACGGTGGCCCAAACCAGTATAAACCTCATGTCTCTTGTGTTGTTCATCATTTTCATCTTAGTTCGCACGAGAGGATCGGACGTAGATCGGTAGGGGAGAGATCTCCGTGCGCACCCCAGTGTTTGAACCTCAAGGGTCTGCCGGAACCCGAAATCCAACATTTGGCGCGCCGGGTAGGGGTGCGCTGGAATCTTTCTTCCGTTGTTCGCGTGTGATCTTCCGTCGTGTCCATGGCTGACGCTTGTCAGGCTCGCGCCGAGCGTCGGGCTGCTCGCGCCACTCGCGTCGCCCAGACGGCGCCCGTCGGCGGCCCCCCTCGTCGTTCCCCATCGCCCGCCGCCAATGCCACCACCGGCCCGGCAGGGAACGAGCAGCAGGCCTCGTTCCAGCAGCCTTCGGTGCGGCGGGATGGCCGCACCGCCACCCCGTCGCTGACTCCAGCTGGCTCGTCGTCCCACGCCCGTTGCGCACCCATGGATGCGCATGCCTCACTGCTCTTGGCGCGGGAGCTCCTGCACTATCGCCCCGTCGACGACCTCTACGAGGACTGGCTCGCCCGCATCACCGAGCTCGTCAGTGCCGCAGGGGGCTCCCCATTGAGGTCCCTCTCGCTGCCTCGCCCTCCGTCCCGTGCAGTGGGCGAGGATCAGGAGGCGCCTCCACCGCCTCCTCCCCAAGAAGGTGCCTTGGCTCCAAGGCGCGCAGCCCCAGGGCAGGACCCTCCATGTCCGGCGCCTGCACAGCAAGAAGGGAGCTGCCAAGAGATCCCACGTCCCCGGGAAGGTGCTCGCGCGCTCCCAGCGCTGGCGCGCCAAGATCGCGCCCCAGCGCCTCCACGACAAGACCCCGCGCTGCTCCTAGTGGCGGCACATGGTGACCCGCAAGAACAAGTCCAGCACTAGCAAAGGGCACCGGTGGCCACGGCGGGCTGCCTCGCCTTCACCCCCGAGCTATGCGGCGTCACATGGCCAGGCAAGTTCAAGCCTGACCTCCCTCCCTGCTATGATGGCACAACGGACCCCGCAGAGTTCCTGCAGCTCTACGAGCTGGGTATCGTAGCCGCCAACGGAGACGAAAAGGTCATGGAGAATTGATTCCCCATGGCGCTAAAGGACGGCGCCCGCACCTGGCTCTTGAACCTGGCTCCCGGCACGATCTCCTCCTAGAGTGAGATGCGCACCCGCTTCATCGCCAACTTCCAGGGCACTCGCGACTGGCCCCCGGCCATGAGCGACATGCGCCGCATCAAGCAACAACCAGGAGAAACCCTGCAGAAGTACATCCAGCGCTTCAACTACGCTCGCCTCAAGATCCCCAAGGTAACTAAAGAAGCTACCATCTGAGCCTTCTCCGACGGCGTGCGCGACGTCAAGATGAAGGAAGAGCTAGCAATCCATGAAGACTTGTGCACATCCCTGGAGCTGTTCAACTTGGCGACCAAGTGCGCCAGGGCTGAGCAAGGGCGTCTCTCCCTCCTCGAGCTCCCGGCAGCCGCCCCGGAAGAAAAGAAGCTCAAGGCCAAAGACGTGAAGCACAAGGGGGCTGCCGTGCTAGTAGCGGAACCGGACACCAAGCGAGGCAGGGATTAGCCTGAATCATCCAAGGGAGGACGGTACTGTGTGTACCACGACCTCCAAACCCACAACACCAACGAATGTCATGAGCTGAGAGCCGTGCGAGATGGACGAATCGGCCGACGCCCAGAGCGCAACGACAGGGGCTATGGTCGAGGAGGAGGAAGAGGTGGCGGACGATGGGAAGACTGTGGCCTTCGCCAGGGATGGCGTGACCGCCCTCGCGAGGACCGCTAGCAGGACTAGCCTCGCGAGGGAGGCTGGAGAAACCAGCCTCGTGAGGGCCACCCGCATGGCAAAACAGGCCTCCCTCCTCTGCCGCCTCCACCAAGGAGGAACGAAGACCAACACCAAGACGATGGGGATGGGGGCTTCCAAGAGCCATGTGCAATTGCTTGCATCTTGGGTGGCGCCCAGGCCCCAGCCTCACAGTGCATCTTCAAGCAGTTTTCTCGCGAGGTGAATGCAGTCCTTCCCAAGCTTGAGGCCACGTGCCCTCTCAGGTGGTCTACGTGTGTGATCACATTCAGTTCCGCAGACCACCTCAAGTGTGCGGCAACGGCCGGAATCCTCCCGATGCTTTGCTCCCCAGTCATCAGCAACGTGAAGGTCACCAGGACCCTCATCAATGGCGGGGCAGGACTCAACGTCTTGTTCGTCGAGACGTTCGACAATCTCCAAGTGTCGTACGACCAGCTTCAGCCGACCAAGCCTTTCTCAGGAGTCACCGATGGTTCCACTATTCCAATTGGGTAGGTTCGCCTTCCGGTCACCTTCGGGCAGCGCAACAACTACCGCACCGAGCTCATCGACTTCGACGTCGCTCACATCCGCCTGCCGTACAACGCCATCCTCGGGTACCCAGCCCTAGCCAAGTTTATGGCAGTGACTCACCATGGTTACAATGTCCTCAAGATGCCAGGAAGCGGTGGAGTCATCACCGTACCTTGTGAAGAAAGGGACGCAGTGTGCTCGCTTGAGCGTGCGTTCCAAGCCGCAGCAATCGAAGACCCAGATCACAGGAGCGGGAGGCCTCCCGAGGCGACCCTCAAGAAGAAGAAGACCTCACCTGGCCCGAGCCACAAGGAGACAGGCACCTCCGGAGGTATTGCGTCAGGATTCATGCCCGATCAAGGAGTGCCACCCTCTCACGCATAGGAAGGCACGCCCGTCGCCCCCCTCAGGCAGGGCTCAGGGGCTCTCTCTTGGAGAGCCGCCGACCTTGCCAATGTCACGGGGGAGGCGCTCGGGCACCACTTGGAGGGGTGCTTTCAAGCACGCTTCCCTCAGGAAGGTACAAGTCAGAGGAGACCAAACCCTCAGGAGTTCATCGCAACGAACACCCATGAGCTACAAGAGTCCAGAGTCATGTGCGGCAGCCGCCCCTTACCTGCCATGGCCCCACATCCAGGCGAGGATGGAGGACTCCGCGTCTGCGTCGACGTACCAGGGCTCAACCGAGCTGCGTCCCAAGAGCGCCTATGGCCTTCGGCCGTAGGGCGCTGCGAGGGACCACCTCACGGCTACGTTCGCATGCCCTTCGGCCTGCCGAGCGCGGTCGCCGCACATTAGCGCCTGTTGAGGAGCATTCTGGTGGCTCAGGAGGTCAGTCATCGCGTGGTCCTGGCGGAGGTGGTGATGGTCCCCGAAGACCTGCACGTGCCATCGGAGCCTCCTGAGGCCCCTGGGCCTGGGGGCTCATGAGGGCCGACGTCTTCACCGCGCATCGCTCACTTCCTCAGCATCACTTCATCTTCAACAGCACCAGGTGACATCTTTCAAAATTCTACTTTCAGCTAGGGGCGCCCACAGGGCTGCACCATTCCTAGGCCGCGTGGGTCCGTCCCCGCGGCATGTATCCATTTTGTTTATGCTCTTTACTTACCTTGTTGGGGGCGCCCCTCGGGCTGCATCATCCCCACGCCGCTCGGGCCCGACCCAGCGGCAGTTGCTTTTCCAGCATTTACCTTAGGATGAAGTTGTTCTTTCACGCTTAATCTGATTCCCATAATTATCACCTACTGGTTGTCGTCATGCAAAGCGCTTGCACGTTAAAAGGGGGCGCCTGAGCATCGCGACTCATGGGCTCTCACTGGCTCTCGAGCCCTCACCCCCTGGCCTTGACCCACGGCATCGCGACCTGTCATACCAGCGGCGGCTGAGCTCGCTCGAGGGCCGGGACCTGAGGACGTAGAGCATTTGCATTCTAACAACCCTGCAGGAACACACCAATTGATAAAGGCCCAGAGCCAGGTGCAACCCGCCTCAAGGTAGGGCCTCGTGAGTCCCGCGCTGGCTCACGGGTGCCTAGATACACCTCTCCTAGCCCTACCGTGTCGGCCACATGTTAGGGCGGGGCTGTACACGCCCCGGGGGCTCCTCCTGGAGGGGAGCCCCCTCCCACGCACCAGTGGAAGCACCATGCTCCGCGTTGGCTGACGACACTGCCGAGGAGCGGCTATGCCCGTACACATACGGAAGTGCTATGCTCCGCGCTGGTGATAAACAACTGAGGGCGGCCCACGACCGTACCAACCTCAGGGAGCCCAGAGCTCAGTGTCCGGCACCATCGCAACGCCTCCCCTCGGGATTGCCGCACGAGGGGGCTGGACACAGGGGCTACGCCCGGGCCTTGCCCGAGCGCACGCCACCCAGCCAGGTCCCTTGGACCTGGTCGTCGCGCGCCACTCCCCGAGCGGAGCCAAGGTACGAAACTCGTTTGAGCATCAAGGGGGACTCCTGAGCATCGCGACTCAGGAGCCTAACTTGCCACGTAGCCCTCACTCATTAGTCATGTCCATGGTTTCTGATCGGGGCTAACGCTGGGTGAGGTACGCGCGGGGCCGGGCCCTACTGACGCAGAACGATCAATCCACTCCTTGCTCCCTCATTCCCTACTTGTTGCTTGCGCGTCAAGGGGGACTCCTGAGCATCGCGACTCAGGAGCCTAACTTGCCACGTAGCCCCTCACTCCTTAGTCCCGTCCATGGTTTCCGGTCGGGACTAACGCTGGGTGAGGTACGCGCAAGGTCAGGCCCTGCCGACGCAGAGCGTAAGCAAGTAGGAGAGGAAAATGCAAATTCCAGGAAATTCAAAGCAAATATTACAAGCCATAAGATTGTTCCACAACACCAAACACAAGTTTAAACGCCTCCGCAAGGCATGGTGCATGTGCAGGAATAAAACAGTATGGAAGTCGCGAAGGGATCACTCCCCAGTAACGCCGTCACCGGTGGTGGAGTCACGCTGGACGGCTTCACCTCTCGAGGTCGCGAGGCCAGCGGCACCGCGCCCGGGGAGGACGCTGGGGGAGCGGAACTTCCCCAGCAAAACCTCGGCTCGGCCTCTCACGGTCTCAGCGGCGGCAATGGCACGGTCGCCACTCATGGGCTCCAGCAGGCTATCGAAGTCGACGTTGGGGTCGCGTAGGTAGACATGGCTGAGGACATGCGTCAGCGCCGCAGAAGACAGGGCACATGCCTTGGCCTCGATCGTGGGGCCAAGGTCGTCTGCGACTTCCTTAAGCGCATCAACCAGGAAGGGGAGCAGCTTGGCGGGGCCGTCCTCCGCACCAGCCAACGGCTCCTCCAGGCCGCTCTCACACAACGTCTTCAGTATGCCACGAGCCTTCTTCTCCAGCTTCGCAAAGGCCACCCGGTCCTCCGTCAGGACCTTCGCCTTGGCGTCCAGCTCGGTCCTCTCCGCCTTTAGCGATCGCTCCAGCGTCTCTAGTCGGCTGTGCCGGTCATCAAGCTTGGCGTCCCGGTCCTTGGCGGCGGCCTCCCTAGCCTTCATCTCCTTCTCCTTCTCCTGGCGGCTGTGCACCTCCTTGGCGAGCTCGTCGCGCAGGCCTTGCAGCTCGGCCTCAAGCGTCTTGCAGCGGCCCTGGGCAGTTGCAGCATCGCCCAGGGCAGCGTCGCGAGCGGCCTTGGCTTGGTTAGCGGCCCGCTTCTCCTCATCGGAGGACGACACGGCCTGGCTCAGCACCGCTCAGATGGAAGCAGCAGAACGAGCCCAGCCAGAGGCCAACTCCAAGCGCCCAGCCACAAGACGAGGGTCCGCACTCGGGAGATCCTCCCGCAGTTGGCTGAGCTCATTGGCAACCTGGTCCAGGACAGCGGCGGAGGGAGCAGAAGAGACAAGAACCTGTGGAGCAGGCAGAGAAGATAGCAGCATGACCACGGCTTGGCAGTAAGGGACCTCCTAAGCCTTGGCCGCCACGGCCGCAGCGTCGGGCACAGTCGACTCCAGGTCCAGCGGGGCCACGGGGGCTGACTCCTCGCCGGGGTGCCCCAGTTGGCCTCGCGAGGGTGGTTGGGTCAGAGAGGCGCGGGCCTCACCGTCCTCTCCCCCAACAGCCAAAGGCGTCGCCCCGGCAGACGGATTCGCCCCAAGCAGGGCCGCAGAAGCCTCTTCCAACCTCTTGGCCGCAGGTGCCGGCCTGGTAAAAGAGCGCAAACGTCAAGCCTCAGCGGCAGAAACCAAGCAGAGCACGAATCGAGCACTTACTGGACATTGTCCGTGGACTCAAGCAACCTCCGGCCAAACTTGAAGCCCGAGAGCCTGCAGCGGGGGTCAGCCTTGGGGGGCCCGGAAGCAGAATGCGCGTCAGGAGGGATGGAGCTAGCCTTGGACCCCCCAGGGACCAGAGCAGACCCTGGGGGAACCAGGCTCGACCTACCCTTCCTCGTGACCGAGGAAGAGCCCTCCCTTCCTCGCCTGGCGCTGGCCTCGTCATCGTCCGGCATGGAACAGAGGGCTTGGGACCTGCGCCGAGGGAAGGACTCCCCCTCAATCCTCGCCAGTCTCCTCCGAGTCGGACGCTTCCTCCTCCGCCTCTTCTTCCCCCTTTCCCTCGCTGGAGCTGCCGGAGGACAAGTTCACCGTCGCCAGGACTGCCAGATCTTCGGGAGCTGCCGCAAGCACCATCCCCTCACCATTGAAGGTGGGCATGGCGTTCACCACCTGCTCCCAGTCGTCATGAAGGAACTGGGGGATGGGGGCGCCCACCTGGCTCGCCACGTCTCCCCCAACCAAGGAATGGAGGGCCGCAGCCAGATCCTCGTCGGTCAGGGCCTCGGAGCTCAGGCGCTGGGCGGCGTCTGCTCCTCCAAGCCTCCACAGTGGGAGCGAGTGCTCCTGGAGCAGAGCCACCCGGTGCTCCAAGAACTCCCTCGGGAGCATGGCCCCGGTAAACTTTGCCGCCCCCAAGTTGCTTGGCCTCAGGTCCGCGTTCATCCTCCTCAACACCGCCTTCACGCGAGGGTCGACGAGCTCCACGTGGGACCATGCGTCAACGGACTTAGGTTGCCCTGTGGGCAATACCAGACGAGGGTGGAGGCGCCCGACATCCATCATGACCCACCTGCTCCAGTAGCCTTCGATCCTCTTCCCAGGCTTCGAGATGGCGTTGGAGCTGGAATATGCAATGAAGCTCACGCATGCGGAGACTGAGCGCCAGAAACCCAGAGGGAGAAAAAGTGGCGTAGCAAGGCCACCGAGGGCTTCACACCAACATGAGCCTCGCAATAGTAGGCGAAAATTGCCAGGAGAAGGACAGAGTTGGGGTGGAGATGCAGGGCCTGCAAGTTGTATTGGCAGAGAACGGCATGGAAGAACTCAGAGAAAGGAGGCACCAGACCGGCGACAATGGCACTCACGAAGAACGGGTAGAAGGTGCTCCCCTTGCCCTCAGGCTGGTCAGAGCCGACCTTGAGCACAGTCGCCCCCTCACTGCCCTGCGCCACCGTCATCAGGCGCGCGAGGGCGAGGTTCTTCTCCGACAAATTCGGGGAATCCAGGGCCGGTGAGTACCAAGCATCAGCCGGGGACTTCCGAGTCGCCATGGCGTGCCGGATGCGAAGGATTGAGACGGATCTGGAGGATTTCGGGAGCAAGAGGGAGGAAAGCGAGAAAGGGGATCTAGGGCAAGACGGACGAGAGCAGGGCAAGTAAGCCTGGCCCGGGTACCCCCTTTTGTCAGTCGTGCAGTTGCCGAGGCGTCGTGGGAAGTGCAGACGCCCACGTCCAATCAACCACCATGCGGCGCCCAAGGCCGCAGGCTGTTAGGGCCCGCGGTGCCTCGTGCTTGCCCCTTCGCTTCTCTGCTAAGCCAAGCCCGCATGCGCCTTTGGCCCGGGTGCTACTGTCGGCGTTCTGGGAATCGGGATCCCCAGACTTTCCTGCCTGCGGCCTGCGGCGTGGCTCAGGTGGGGGCCCAGCACGGCCCATCTTCATCAGCCCAAGCTCAAGACACTCGCGAGGGGCCAAGCCTCGCGGGCCAGATGACAGGAAGCTTCCTCAAGAGCGGCCTCATCAGGCAGGCTCGCGAGGAGGCAGAGAGATCAATGCAAGGGTACCTTGCGAGGATCCCATGACGCAAGCCATGATGATCAAGGCTAGGCGGGCGCCGTCCTGCGCAGGGTCCTTATTTCCCCTTTGGTGCAAAGGGGGCAAGCACATGCCAAGGTATCAGGCAAAGGTTACCATTCCGGTGCAACGAGACCAAGACTAGCCGGACGGCCGGACGGAGGTCACCGTGGAGCCCAAGACGACGTCATCACCAGTGCTTTTGGCAGCCAAAGATCACCTTTGGTCAGGATAACTTGTACTAGATGTTCCCCTTCAAAATGACCAATTGTTGGCGCCCTTCCCGCTCAATTATTCGGGGAGAGGCCCAGGGCCTCTATAAATAGAGCTAGCCTCCACAAAGGGAGGGAAGGCAGGAAGAGAAAACCTAGTAGAGACTAAGTAGAACACACCGCACCAGCTCAAGAACACCCCTCGTTAGGCTGTTCTTCCCTTGTACTATCCATCATCAGCCCCAGAGGCAATCCACCACACCACACACTAGAGTAGAGTATTACACCACAACGGTGGCCCGAACCAGCATAAACCTCATGTCTCTTGTGTTGTTCATCATTTTCATCTTAGTTCGCATGAGAGGATCGGACGTAGATCGGTAGGGGAGAGATCTCCGCGCGCACCCCAATGTTCGAACCTCAAGGGTCTGCCGGAACCTGAAATCTAACAGGAGGTGCGGTACTTGACAGCGGAAATCAGACAAACTCCCAGCCAAGGAGCGAGTCATCCCCACTCCAGAGCCCGGTGAGAGGGTCATGTTCCTCCCTCACTTTCTCTGTGGGCTAGGGTTTCTCCTCCACCCCTTTGTTCGTGGTCTTATGTTCTACTATGGGCTGGATTTTCATGATCTGCCCCCAAACTCCTTCCTTCATATTTTGGCGTTTATCGTCGTGTGTGAGGCATTCCTCCACATCCCTCCACACTTTGGTCTGTGGCTTAAGATTTTCAACGTGAAGCCAAAGGTGGTTGATGGGCAACACACAGATTGCGGTGGTGCCATGGTGAGCAAGCTTCCCAAAGTTATCTGGCCCAAAGCGGTCTTTGTGGAGATCGCCAGGATATGGCAGCAGGAGTGGTTTTATATCATCGAACCCCGTGGCACCAAGTGGGCAACCGCCCCTGTATTTTGATCTGGACCCCCGCTGCGGCTTGCGTCATGGACCAACAAGGTTATGGACTGGGGATCATCCGATGAGGTGCTGACACTGAAGAAGCACATCAAAAATATCAAAGAGAAGGGTGCCAACCTCACAGATGTGATCCAGGTGATGCTTATCCGCCAGTCCCTTCCCTGCCAACGCCGGCCTCTCCGCATGTGGGAGTTCAATCCAGAAGGGCCACGTATCCTGAAGCAATTCTCCGGAACGATGCACGAAGCGATCTAGAAGCTACTTTTCAAGACTCAAAAGTCATGGCCAGGGATGTCCGAGGACATCGGCCTCGACTGTAATCATCCAGCCTCCCCAGTAAGTACTATATTTCCGAACATAACATAGTTCTTAAATCAAAAGAGGGAGTGCAGTGAGAATTCCATCCTATAAAATAGGGCTGGACAAATAAGGCGGAGTGGATCAGATGTCCAGCTCCATTGCCCGAAAACCCAGCAGATCCTCTTATAATGACGATGTTGGTCCTGGCGCCCTATCAGGAACCGGAGAAAAGGGTCTAGAAGAAAAAGAAGGAAGCCAAAGAGGGCCTCCACCGCAAAGGTACCCCGGACAGAGTGTCTGGAGAGACCGAAACTCACTCCTCCGAGGAGGATGGGGACGAAGAGGAGGAGAAGGCCGACAACAACCTTTCCCTGAAGGGGAAGAATAAGAAAAGGCGGCCTCCAAAGACCCAGAGATGGAGGTGCCCAAAAGGGGGAAAATATCCCTCCCAGACGGCTCAGACTCAGACGTTGAGGCCATCCCCAGGTGGCGCTGCAGGCCGAAGCCCCTTGCCGAATCATAAGTATCCGTAGATGCCGTACATAAGTTCGATTTTGATGATTATGGTATTTGACGTTTTTTGTGTGGTGTAGCCCGGCCCGCGATCTTCCCCAACAATCATCGGAGGGGAACTCTTTAGATCTGAGGATGATGGAGAGTGAGTCACCTTCGCGAGCCTCCCCGCCTATTGCCACGGATGACACCGAGGTGTTGTCCCGAAGGGCCTCTCCAGGGCATGGGGCGGCACAGGAAGCTGGCGCCAGAGGGTAATACCTAAGTTGCCAAGAACACGGGGGGAACCGCCCCTATGGAGACTGGGAGTCTTGACCCGTCCGGCCCCCAGCCGAACACCATTCCGGAAACCCAAGTGGCTTTAGAACCAAATGAGCAGCCCCCTTTGGAGGGGGGCATGCCAACTCCAGCGGCGACCTCCTCTAATCTGGAGGTGCCGAACATACTAATGGAGGCACTGCAACGTGCTTCCATTGTGGAGAAGCACCGCAACCTAATGGGTGTGTTGGTTGAGAAGGTTCAATCCGCTAAGAGCGGGCTGCATGAAGCCTTCACTAGCTTGCTAACAAGCTTCGAGGTAGGCGATGTAATATTCTTGGCCGCTTTCCATAAAAAATATGCTTGTATATAGATAGTAGCCCCTGAGACTCTGTTTGGTTTTTGAAAAGAGGCTGAATAAAGGATCAATACTTGCAGGAGATAATGTACGTTTTCTATTTTGAGAAGCAAGCTTCACTATTAGCGGCAACTGCCCAGGCGCCAAAGTGTCCGAGCTCAAGCGTAAGCTGCGGCTGGCCGTTGAGGATTTCGTCCGCATCAACAAGAGGCTTGACAAAGCGCAAGGTATGTTTCAGAATATTTCGTACATGCCTGTATTTAATCTGCAGATTCTGAGTCAAAGCTCATGCAATGCTATGTGTGTGATTGCAGGCAGTGATGCTGCGGTTGAGACCCTTAGGGGTGAACTTGCCCAGGCCAAGGAGCAGGCCCGGGTGAACAAAGTGGCCGCTAATAAAGCGGCCGAGGAGTTGAAGTCCGAGAAGGTCGTCCACCATCGATACGAGGAGCGGGTGACCGAAGTGGAGCAAGCACTCAAGGATGCCACTAGCAGGTGCGAGTCCCTTAAGGAGAAGGAGAAAGCCCAGGCGACCGACCTTACCAAGGCCCTTCAAGAGGCCGAGGAGGTGCGGGCCGAATCCCGAGCGGCGCGTGAGGAGATCAAGTAGGCCGGACGGATAGCAGCTGGTAAGCCCTTTCTCCTACAGAGTAAATTTGGCAATTAGAAGTATGTTGTGCTCACTCGACTGCGGAATGCTCCAGACGCATTTGCGAACCTTCCGAAGAGTGCCGCTGATGCTGCACAGTTCTTTCGGGCCCAGGAGGGGCATACAACGGAGAAGCTATTCTGGTCACAGTTCGCGGCATCAGAACGTCGAACGCTGTTGAATGACCAGATGGCGCAGTGGGCCGAGCTGCATAGGATGTACGGATTGGCCATGCAGGACGTCATAGTCCGGCTGTGGCCAGCCGAACCCGTTTCGGGCAGCTATTTCGGCCTAGTGGAGCGACTTGTTGATGCATTTGCCCGTATTGACACGGTCAAGCGATCGTCATGCATAGAAGGTGCGTGGCTGGCCTTTGCCCGTGTCAAGATGCATTGGGCCAAAATGAAGGCCACCATTGTGGTCGTCGAAGGTCCGCCCCGGAGGCAAGGACCACCGTACGCCGGAGCGCTACTTTGAAGACGTCCTGGAAGGTGCCCGCTTGATAGAGGGCCAGTGCTCAAAGGACATCATGTTCGAGTGAATGTGTCCGAACTGCCCGGATGTTGCTTAAACCAAATATTTGTAATATATTTATGATGTTTTGTATTTTAAAGTGGTTTTCTCCTGTGCGGCCATTTTTTAGTTCTTGAGAATTTACTAGTTGTCGGCTTCTGCCCCCACGTAGATACTACGGGGGTGTTTGGAATAGCATGTGGCCACACCTGACCCAACGTCTTGGTCTGTAAAGGAGGTGGCCGCGCGGCGAACCAGGCAATCGAACTATACGGTTTTATCATTATCACTTAGCCATAGGAGTTTTATAATGGGACTATAGAGTAGCCCCTAGTGCGTATGCGGCTATCGAACTTGGATGCCTTTTAAACGCTTGACTGGAAAAGGCCAGTCCTTCGTGTAATACGGAAGAAATTGCGAGAGATTTAGTGAGTCACCGAATCGCCGACCAGCTCTTGCCGCATCACGACAATCAGTTTTCGGCTTTCTCTACTGAGGTGTTTTACCGGGCCAGCCGGAAACACAATCGCAGTAGTTCTCCCTTTACTACCTTAGCAGAAAAAACGGAATGTAAGGCGGCAAGCACAGGAGCCGGGCAACCCAACTATTGACCAAAGATGTGATTCAGAGCTGATCCATATAATGCAGTATTCGGGACGCCAAAGTATACCCTGAGAGTGTTCAGACTGTCTATTGTTGAGAATATATATAGTTTGAAATAGAGCCCCAGGAGATTTAAGTCGTACCAAGGTGTATATGCCAATTTGGACATAAAGTTAGAAAACGGATCAAGAAATAAACCAATACCAAGCAAGGTTGGGCAAAACTGTTTCCACTATTGTCTGATTAGTATGTCAAAGCATATTTTTACAGAGGATGCCATAAGTATCAAGGCCATTTTACATGCCGAGAACAAGGGAAAGTTGTATACAGGTCCTAAATTTGAAAAGATGATCTTGAAGATCTTTTGGACATTCTGTCGCATGTCTGCACCGCTTTTCCTTGTAGTATACGGTCCTTTGTGAGGATCAATGGTCGAGTGTATATAAGGGGGCTGGGGAAGGGCCCTAAGTACCATCGAAGAGTGGTGTGGGTTGTAAAGAACCTGATAAATAAAAGCAAGGAAAAAAGGGAAGAATATGATGGTCCGGATAGGGTCGAACCGTATTGTGGACCTTATTTTTAGTAGGCCTCCGTCCTTGCCCATGGTATTTTTAGTGCATATTATGTATGCGCGGTACATATGCCGCTATCAAGTTGGGGTTTTGACGGAGGCTGTATTGCTAATCTAGCTCTGGATGAGCCGGACTATCATTCTGTAGGGTAGACCGGACTCGTTTGATAGTGTCTGGGGGCTTGATCGCCGATGTAGTATTCGGCTTAATGAGGCCACCCTGCGCCTCGACTGCGAGGGCCGTGGTGTGCTCCTCAGTACGGAGGGAGCGCTCCATGTTGCCATTTACTGTTAAAACGCCACGTGGTCCAGGCATCTTGAGATTTAGATAAGCGTAGTGCGGGACTGCATTAAAACGGACGAAAGCTGTCTGTTCGAGCAGTGCATGATAACCGTTGCAGAAGGGGACAATGTCGAAGATCAAGTCTTCGCTACGGAAATTATCTAGTGATCCGAAGACTACTTCCAGCGTTATTGATCCTATACAATAGGCCTCTACGCCGGGTATTACTCCTTTGAAGGTAGTTTTAGTGGGTTTGATCCCTGATGAGTCTATACCCATTTTGTAGACGGCGTCCTGATAAAGCAGGTTAAGGCTGCTACCGCCATCCATAAGGACGCGCGTGAGATGGAACCCATCGACAATTGGGTTGAGGACCAATGCTGCCGGACCTCCATGATGTATACTGGTCGGATGGTCTCTGCGATTGAAAGTGGTCGGGTAGGCTGACCATGGATTGAATTTTGGGGCGACCGGCTCTATGGCATAGACGTCCCTTAGTGCGCATTTGCGATCTTTGGGGATATGTGTAGCGTATATCATATTCACCGTTTTTACCTTGGGGGGAAATTTCTTCTGTCCCCTTGTGTTCGGTGGGCAAGGCTGTTCATCATCGTCCTCGCTGGGCGGCCCCTTCCCATTATGTTCGATGTTTAGCTTGCCGGCCTGTTTAAAGACCCAACTATTCTTGTTGGTATGATTAGCAAGCTTATCAGGGGTGCCATGAATCTGGCAGGGCTAATTGAGTATTCTGTCCAAACTAGATGGACCATCCTTGTTTCCTTTGAATGGCTTCTTCCGCTGACCGGGTTTAGAGCCACTGAATCCGGCGTTAACTGTCGTGTCTTCGGTATCTTCGTTATTGCTTCGTCACTGGTGTTGTTGCTTCTGCGAGCTAGCCAGCTATCTCTCCCGTGCAAAAGCGGGTCATAAATGCAGTAAGGGATACCATGGACTTTGGTTTTTCTTGGCTGAGGTGCCAGGCGAGCCACTCGTCTCGGACACTGTGTTTAAAGGCCGCGAGGGCTTCGGCGTCCGGACAGTCCACAATTTGGTTCTTTTTAATTAAGAACCTGGTCCATAGCTTCCGGGCTGATTCTCCGGGTTGCTGGACTATGTGACTAAGGTCATCGGCATCTGGAGGCCGAACATAGGTTCCTTGGAAGTTGTCTCTAAAGGCATCCTTCAAGTCTTCCCAGCTGCCAATAGAGTTTTCTGGGAGGCTGTTTAACCAGTGACGTGCTGGTCCCTTTAATTTTAGCTGGAGGTATTTGATGGCATGTGGATCATCACCGCGGGCCATGTGAATATGGAGAAGAAAATCTTCGATCCATACTGTAGGATCTGTGGTACCATCGTATGATTCAATGTTCATGGGTTAAAAACCTTCAGGGAACTGGTGCCCCATCACCTCATCGGTGAAGCATAAGGGGTGTGCGGCGCCTCTGTATCGGGTGATGTCGCGGCATAGCTCGGATGAGGTCCGAATGCGGTTTTCAGCAGGGGTGGAGTTGTGCCTGTCGCGCCAGGCCTGATGGCCGTCCTCTCGCGTTGGAGCACGCCTCCGTGACCCATAGATTGATCTTGTTTGACCGGCTCTATTGTCCAGGTCCTTGCATAGGTCATAGTTATAGCCCGGGGCCGTCGCCTCCCTACCTCGACGGCGGGGTGGCGCGGGCTGGTGTTCGGCGTAAGTGGCCGGTCTGTCCTGTCCACGTGGTGGTCGGTCAGGTTCGCCAGCGGGTTTATACTTTGGCGGTATTGGCTCAGGGCCTCCTCATTGAATTGTGGTAGCAGCTTGTGCTTTGGGTTGCTCTTGGCTGGGTGCTCGAGGCCATATTCCTCGGCTGCCAGGACTTTAGTCCTTCTGTCATTGAGTGTATCCTAATCCGCTTGGAGTTGCTGCTGCTTCTTTTTTAGGCTTCTCGCAGTGGCGATTAGCCGGCGCTTAAAGCGCTCTTGTTCGAGGGGTTCCTCTGGCACGATAAAGTCTTTGTTACCGACACTCACATCCTCTTCGGAGAATCGTAGGTAGTTACTATCCTTTGAGTCCTCTTTCCCGACAGGATTGTCGGGGTTAACTTTCCCATCCTCCCAATCATCTTGTTCGGATGTTGGCTCGACAGGGGCTTCAGGGTCTTTGGAATTCTCCAGAGTGTTATTGTCTTCGGTGTCTATATTGCTGTCTTCTTCGCGACGCGATTTTGAGCGGCGCCGCTGACGTCGATGCTTTGGTGAGGTGCTTCAGCAGGCTTATCCTCAACTGGATCCTTCTTGGCGTCATCATCATCCTCTTTGGGTGTGTCTACCATGTACACGTCATACATGGAGGTGGCCGTCCAACTTCCGGTAAACGGAGGGTCTTGGCCTTTTTCGTCTCCGGCATCGTCGTCCATGTCATCGATGTCTTTGGAGGCGTAGTCTAACATGTCGGTTAAGTCTTCGATAGTGGCTATGAAGTGGGAGGTGGGTGGGACGTAAAATTCCCCGCTCTCAGCCCCTAGTCCGGGCTGGGCGTAATTCAGTAGCAATTCCTCTATAATGGCGAGGGATCGCATTAAGTCCAGAGCCTCGTTTAGGAGCGAAGTTTGGGTAGGGAAGCGAGAGTCCGCGGGGGCGGCTAGGGTGAGAGCCTCCTGGCCATGCTCGATTGACATGGACCTCGAGAATTCGGATCTAGAGTCTGAGGGGGAGTCCGGTTCTTTAGTGACAAGGGGAGCCCGGTTCATCTTCGGGTTTGCCGATGACGCAACCCCCTCCAGATCTCTCGTAGCAAGCTCCATAATCACAGAGAGTCCGGCGGTCTCTAAACCCCCGTCTTCGGACCTGGTAGTCTGCTCTGGATCTAAGGCTGGCGCGGCGGTCGGGGCCGTGAACCCTTCAAAGATCAAATCTCCTCGTATATCAGCGACATAGTTTAAATTTCCAAAACTGATCTGAAGACCAGGGGCATTGTTGTCGATCTGCTCAAGGTGGCCAGTCGAGTTGGCATGTAGTGCGAAGCCGCTAAATACGAAAATTTGGCTGGGGAGAAAAGTCTCTCTAGAGACGGCATCGTGGTGGATGATCGAACGAGCCATCGAACCTTCTGTCGACAGCATAGAGGAACTCTCAATGAAAGAACAAATGTCAGTGTCAAAACCGGCCGATCTTGGGTAGGGGGTCCCGAACTGTGCGTCTGAGGATTGAAGGTAACATGAGGCAGGGGACACGATGTTTTACCCAGGTTAGGGCCCTCTTGATGGAGGTAATACCCTATTTCCTGCTTGATTAACTTTGATGAGTATGGGGGTTACAAGAGTTGATATACCTCGAGATCGTAATGGCTAAACCCTAGATGTCTAGCCTGTATGATTATGATTGCCTCTACGGACTAAACCCTCCAGTTTATATAGACATGGGAGGGGCCTAGGGTTGTACAAAGTTGGTTTACAGAGAAAGGAATCTTCACATCTGAACGCCAAGCTTGCCATCCACGTAAAGGAGAGTCCCATCCGGACACGGGGGAAGGCCTTCGATCTTGTATCTTCTCGGTCCATCAGTCCGACCCATATCACATAGCCCGGACGCCCGGGGGCCCCTAATCCAGGACTCCCTCATGGAGACCGTGGGAGAATGACCTAAAGAAAAAATGAATGTGCACAATGGATAGAATGCTGAGGGAGGGGGGAGGGCGAGGAGGGCGTGTGCATGCATGGGAGAAAGTTAGTGCTAGCTACAAAGGTTAGAATATTGTGTTGGTGTAAGAGACAAACAAATATCATAATTCGATATGAAAGTGGATTCATATATTTGAATAGGAGATCATAGTGTTATAAACATATGCATGCATGAATATAGCGGTGATACGTGTGGTGTGGTTTTGGACATGTTATACCATAATGTGATAATGTGTGGCGCTTGCAACTCACAGCTAAATATCGAACAATCTAAACCATACTATACATCGAACAGTCTCACATTTTATTTGAGTTTGTGATAATGTGTGGCATTTGCAGCTCACAACTAAATATCAAACAATCTAAACCATACTATATATCAAACAATCTCACATTTTATTTGAATTTGTGAAAATGTGTGGCGTTTGGAACTCACATCTAAATACTTGTAGGCGTAGGGGGCGGGGCACTATACATTATGTGATAAACACATTATACATATGAGACATGATTTAGATTATGAAGATCTAGCTAGAGCTTGAAATGTACTGTGATTTGAAATCAACATAAAGTGGATTAAAAAATCAAGTTCGAGTTCATATAGTACACATAGTTCGTATCTAACTCAACAGTAATCATGTGGTGTATTGTGAGGATAATATACAAATGATGGTTTAACTTGACAATCACTAGTACATCGAGCTCCTAAACAAACGGTTTAAAACCCCTTTCCGTGACGATATCTGGAACCGTCGCCAAGTGAATGTGGGCGATAGGGGGTCCTTCCCACACGACCCAGAAACCGCCGGGGATATGCCCTCCTGGCACACACGTTCGGCAAAATGAGGTCGTGTGTGACCGGCGAGCACTCAAATACAGAAATACGTATAGTAGAGCTAAAGAAAATACAATTATATAGCGAAATTGTTTCCGGTCACAAGTACATCCCACATAGTCAGTCCCCGCTAAACGTTTCCGTTCGTATGTACATCCCACATAGTCGCTCGAAGGAAACTGTTTCCGTTCACAGGTACATCAATCACAATTTTTCCCGTTAAATCGCTTGCATTATTGAATATATCACACATGGTCCATGGAAGAAACTATGTGGCAAAGGTTGTCCATCACACATAGTTTTCATGTGGTAAACGTTTGCGCAAGGTGGCCTAACGCAAATAGTTTTCAAGAGAAAGTCGTGTGTGATTGTTCATTGATCCAACACGGTTTATTCCTAGAAACTGCATGCGTTGCCTGAGGTCATCGCCCACGGTATTTTCTTAACAACCATTTGCAATAGCAAAACCCAATTAGTAGGCTAATTCGCCACTAGCAGGCTAATTATCCGATTATTCATAATCCATTTATTAATCTAATAGACAGTTCATATTAAGCACACAATATATTTCATTTTCATAATTGAAATACATTAGAGTACAAGATCATATAGCTTCGACACTCAGCTACCCCATTACACAACTACACCAGGACCAAGTTTCACATGCAACATCTATAACCTTTCGAAATTAGCATCATAGACGGTACATAGAGAGATGTATCTCGTCTGGAAAACTGCTGAAGCAGAAGGCAAATATTGAGCCTTCATTGATGTTGAAGGTCTTTGTAACTTTAGGCCAATTCCTGTGGATGATTGACTGTCCGTCCTTCATCCTCTTTAGGAACACTTCAATATTGAACTGTGGGTGTTGTATGAATACCTTCCTCGCCTCCTGACCATACAGGTGGTTTGAGAGGTAATCAGTGAACTGCTTTGGAAAGGCATGAAAACAAGGATGTGCATAAATATCTTCTCTATATTGGAAATGGGGAAAAGGAATAATAAAAGGCAAGGTATAATAGTTGGTACCATCCTGTAGTGAACTGATGTCTTCTTCATTGTGCAGACAAAGATCTTGTTGTTTTTTGTCGCTAATTTCTTTATCCTAACAATCTTTCTAAGTTTCTTTAATTGACTGATATTCATGGACACCTCATTTCCCCATATGCCAAAAGGGTCGAACAGTGGGTAAAAACCTCTGACAGCAGGACCTACATGTGCAAGACCAAATTCTTAAAAACCTAAATATTAGAATGGTTCCTGCAATTGCACAATAATGTGCTATTAGACAACGGACCATGCACGTGCTAACCTTGATTGTAAACCTCGGTGCTTCCCATTGTTTTCCTGCAACACATATAAGGTAGTTAGTCATCAGGTTAAGTAAGGGTTCGCATGCTATCAGTAAAATATGTTGATGAAAAATAATCACATTGCAAATTCATCAGATTAATTCAAGCCACATGGAAAACCCATTTATCCAAACCAAGCATGATTGAGAACTAGGAAATATAGCACTTGTATATGTTTCTCATTTATTAAGTGCAGCCAAATTCAATTTATTCCTCACATGCACAACAATACAAAATTCTACCCGCGACAATTGGACATCGCATTGCAGAATTGAACCAAGCAATTAACTAAACACCACAACAAATGAACCAAACATTAACTGAGCGCCACATTGCACAATATAACATTGAACCAAGCAGTTAACTAAACACCACAATGAATGAACCAAACATTAACTGAGCACCACATTGCACAATATAACATACTCCTAATAGAAGATTAGACAGTTAACCAAATAGTAAACTACAACCACTTGTAGAAATTGTATTTGTTTCTCATGTATTTACTACAGCCAAATTCAATTTATTCCTCACATGGTATACAATAACAGAATGCACCCACAATTTTGTAAAGATAAATTCGATTTATTTATTACATGGAAGACAATACAAAATTGCAGCCTGAAGAATTAAATATCACATTTGCAGAATTGAACCAAACAGTTAACTGAAGACGACAACTAATTAACAAAATAGTTAATAAGTGCGCACCACACTGCACGACATATAGAACATATACACTAGAACAACAGATTGCATGGTAAAATTAGATAGCACAATTCACTAGAATTTGTGAAGGAAAGGCAGGAGCAGCACACGCAACGGGTAAACCGAGCATGCATAATCGGCGTATCTAGCAAATGGCAAGGTGCTCCTTCAAGATCTAGGGGTCGGAACGAATGGCAGCCATCGTGACCTCATCCGCGCGTGCGGCCGCGATTTGCTTCTCTACTGCCAAATGCTCCTTGAGGTCCTGGCTATACCGCGTGCACCATGGCTTAGGCCGATGCTTATTTAGTGGAGGGGTTGGTGATTTGGGTGGAAAGTGTGTCGCCGGCGGTCGGGGCATGTGGGATGTGGAAGGAGGAGGAGGATGGGGGTCGGGTGTGGATTACCTGCCTGGATAGGCGAGGCCGAGCAGCATGAAGGAGGGTCGCCGGCGAGGAGGCGGCGGCGCTGCAAGCAAGGAGTGAAGGTTTCAACTTGGAAAGAAAGGAGGAAAGAGGGGAAATGTGGCTTTTGGTAAGGGGGGGGGGCGGGGAGGTAGATATTTCTACGGAAGCCGAAAATTTGGAATCGGTTCAGCCGAAAAACTAGCGCGCAAAGTGTCATCAGACCGACGGTGCTCCAAGATATTTTGTGCCGCTTCTCATATGGTTGGTGATAATAAACTGTGTGTGATCTACTTGATTTATCACCTTTATCATTTGAATTACGTAATGGGGTCACAGCTAAAAAGGATGGTGTTTGAATTGTTAGAACTTTTATCTGCAGTGAACATGCAACTATAGGTGTGTCATCAAAAAAATTGGAATGATTCAGGGTTCGTTTGTACATTTTTATACATTAACTGGGTTTTCCAGGCATTTTATGCACATAATTCAAATTTGAACTACATGCACATGCTCCAATGCATATAAACTTGTTGAATCAAATATGTGTCCTTGGTTGCATGCTTAGGTCCCATGCAAGAAATGGGAATGAATTTCAAACACCCTTCCACCGTCACTCGGCCGCAAAACATTGAGATGCCTGGTTTTTAAATTCTAGTAAATCCAAAACTCGTCTGAAATTCATGAAACATGGCATGCTATCATGTAGCGGCATCACCATGTCGCGGTACAAATTTTGTCCCATTTGGGGTAGGTTTGGGTATAAGCTTCTCACAAACCAGAGCTTCTCACAACAAGCATGATGGTTTCGGTAGGGAACGTGCCACCTTTGGGGACGAAATGATATTCGTTGCCTCTTATTGCTTTCAAAGTTTTTCGAGTGTCAACATAGAACAACATGAGTGTTGTGCGAATTTTTGTGATTTTTCGGGGTTCGTTTGGACATTTTTATGCATTAACTGAGTTTTCAATGCATTTATGTGCATAATTCAAATTTGAACTACATGCACATGCTCCAGTGCATATAAATTGGTTCAAAAATCAAATCCGTGTCGTTGTGTGCATGCTTAGCTCCCATGCATGAAATGGGAATGAATTTGAAACACCAGGGCACTGTTGATTTCCGGCAAAACATTGAGATGCCTGGTTTTTAAATTCTATAGTAAATCCAAAACTCGTCTGAAATTCATGAAACTTGGCATGCTATCATGGAGCGGCATCAACATGCCGTGGTACAAATTTTGTCTCATCTGGGGCAGGTTTGGGTATATGCTTCTCACAAACCGGAGCTTCTCACAACAAGCATGATGGTTTTCAGTAGGGAACGTCCCACCTTTGGGGACGAAGCGATATCCGTTGCCTCTTATTGCTTTCAAAAAATTTCGAGTGTCAACATAGAACAACAGGAGTGTTGAGGATATAACCACTAAGGGTAAACCGTCCAGGAGGGGCCGGTTCACCTTCACCTATACTGAAGCCCAAGGAAACCCAGAAGATGGTGCTTTACGGATAAGGCTTAGAGGCCCAGAGCCCTTAGGCGATTTAGGGCCCATGGTAGTAAACCGCCATGATTGTATAAACTTGTATTGTAAGATAGGAAAGAGGAGACCGAGGCGGACACTTGTATGAGCCAGCCTCGGGATTCTGTAGACCGGCCGGGGTCCTCCTGAGTATATAAAGGGGTGACCCGGCGGTGGTTCAAGGAGAGAGAACAATAACTCGAGAGCCAGACAAAGCGGATTCGCTCCCTGGCCTTCGAACCCCTAGCAATACCAATCACAACTAGACATAGGCTTTTACCTTCATCGAAGGGGCCGAACTAGTATAAACTCCCGTGTCCCTTTGTCCGGTTTAAACCCCTTTAAGCTAACCCGTAGCGATGGCTCCACGACTAAGTCCTTTCACGAGGACATCTGCCGTGACAAACCCACGACAGTTGGCGCCCACCGTGGATGTTCAATATGATGTTCGAAGGAACAACTCGCACTTGGTTGAAGAGATTGCCGACCAACTCTATTGGATCATGAGCCGAACTGAAGCACCAGTTTATCCAGAACTTCAAGGATACGTGTAAGCAGCCAATGTCGATTGTAGATCTGGCCGCTTGTGTCCAAGAGGAAGGAGAGTCCATGACCCATTGGGTCAAGCGCGGTCTCGGCGATTTTGCATTCATTAGATAGTATCAATGCAGACACCGCAGTGTTAAAGTTAGAGGGCAATTACGATTTCAAGCCGTTGAAACAAAAGTTGGGAAGGCTCAAACGTCACTGCAACGACATGTCAACACTCATGGCCGCTTTGGTTAAATATGCCGATTCAGATAATACCAAGGATCCGGATTCAGAGGAGGACAAACCGGAGAAGGGAAAGAAGAACGGCGGTGCAAAAGGGCAGCACCACAACCAAGGAGGCCATGGGAGTAATGGTAAGCGTAAAGCGGATAGTTCAGACTTTGTGGCTAACACAAATATGCAACGTCGCAAAGGTAAACCGCCCAGCGCGGTGGAGGGATGAATCTGGAGCGTTTGTTAAACCAACCCTGCCTGAAGCATGGAACCAAGGAGGCCCCTTCCACACATCTTTGGAAGGATTGTCACATAATGAGGGAGTTCAAAACTCTGATCTATACCGGTATGATCAGGATCCGCCGGGCGGTTCAGGTCCAAGTTTCCATGGGGGCGGTGGTTCAAGCTCTGGATTTCAGAATAATCAGGGCCATCAGAACAACCATGGTAATAACCAGCAGAAGAACCAAGGGAATCAGCAACAGTTAGGTTACCAAAGTCACCCCAAGCAGTTGAACAGCGAATAGTATCATGTGTTCACTACTAGCCTATGCAAGCGGGATCAGAAGCTTCACAAGAGGGCAGTTAATACTGTTGAACCAGTCGTGCCACGTTATCTACGATGGTCGGAGCAGCCCATTGTGTGGAGTAGAGAGGATCACCCGCCCCGGGTTGACAATCCAGGTCAACTAGCCTTGGTGGTGGCACCTCAGGTGGGGGGCTATAAGTTTACCAAAGTTCTGATGGATGGAGGGAGCAGTATCAACATCCTGAACTATGAGACTTTCCGTCGCATGGGGTTGGCAGATAAGAATCTTAAACCATCAAACACTATTTTTCATGGTGTAGTACCAGGTAAATCGGCATACCTGTTGGAAAGATTGCTTTGGAAGTCGTGTTTGGAGATGAGCATGATTCCAGGTCTAAAACATTGACCTTTGAGGTGGTGAAAATCTAGAGCCCATATCATGCGCTATTTGGACGGCCGGCTTACGCGAAATTCATGGCGAGACCCTGTTATGTCTATTTACAGCTCAAAATGCCGGGTTATGAGGGAACGATCACAGTACATGGAAGTCAAAAGATTGCTTTGGATTGCGAGGAAGGTGAAGCGGCCTATGCTGAATCGGTTTGTGCTACAGAGGAGCTGAAATTCTATAAGGACAATGTTGATCCGGTGGACATGACCCCTCTGAAGAAGCCCACAACTGAGCATGACCCGGCCCTGACGTTCAAACCGGCTAATGAGACTAAACTCGTTGACTTCGTCCCTGGTGATTCATCCAAGCAGTTTAGTATCAGTCCAATCTGGATCCGAAATAGGAAAGCGCGCTCATCGAGTTCATCTGTGAGAACCGGGACATCTTTGCATGGAAACCTTCTGACATGCCAGGTGTACCGAGGGAACTCGCTAAGCACACTCTCAATATTGATCCTAAGTTTAAACCGGTCAAGCAGTTCCTTCGCTGTTTTAACGAAGAAAGACGCAAGGCCATTGGTGAAGAGGTAGCCCGGCTACTGGGAGCTGGGTTTATCTCGAAGTGTTTCATCCTGAATAGTTGGCTAATCCGGTGCTTGTCCTTAAGAAAAACGACACTTGGCGTATGTGTGTGGACTACACTGATTTGAATAAGGCCTGCCCGGCAGATCCTTTCGCTCTCCCGCGTATTGATCAGATCATTGATGCGACGGCGGGTTGTGAGCGCCTGAGTTTCCTGGATGCTTATTCAGGTTATCATCAGATTAAAATGGCAGTTAAGGACCAGGAGAAGACAGCCTTCATCACTCCCTTTGGAGCCTTCTGCTATGTTTCTATGCCCTTTGGGCTCAAGAGTGCCCAAGCAACCTACCAGCGTTGTGTGCAAAATTGTCTTCACAAGCAGATCAGGCGTAATGTTCATGCCTATGTGGATGATATTGTGGTGAAGTCCAGGAAGTAGGAAACCTTGATAGATGATCTCAAGGAGACGTTCCACAATCTTCGGGTTTACAAAATGATGCTCAACCCAGACAAATGCGTTTTTGGTGTTCTGGTAGGCAAGCTCTTGGGCTTTCTTGTGTCCAACAGAGGTATTGAGGCCAATCTGGAAAAAATCAAAGCGATCACATCCTTGGCTAAACCGGCGTGTATCAATGATGTTCAGCGTCTGGTGGGCAAGATTGCAGCCCTCAGCCGGTTTATCAGCCGTTTGGGAGAGAAGGCGATTCCCCTGTATGAGATGTTGAAGAAGACAGATAAATTCGTCTGGAGTGACGCCGCCAATGCGGCATTCGAGGATTTGAAGCGGCAGCTGGCTGAACCGCCAGTCCTCGCTGCTCCGGTTGATAATGAGCCTCTATTGTTGTACATGGCTGCCAATGCCCGAGCGGTCAGTGTGGCAATTGTGGTTGAGCGTAAGGAGGCTGGAAAAGAATATCCGGTTCAACGACCAGTTTATTATATCAGTGAGGTACTGATCGAATCAAAGCAAAGATACCCGCATTGGCAAAAGCTAGTGTATGGAGTTTTTATGGCAAGTAGGAAGCTCAAGCAATACTTTCAAGGCCATCCTATCACAGTGGTTAGTTCTACTCCTTTAGGCGATATAATCCAGAATAGAGAAGCAACTGGCCGGGTTGCGAAGTGGGAAATTGAGCTTGGTCCCCATGGTTTGAAGTATATGCCCCAAACAGCCTTCAAATCTCAGGCGCTTGTTGACTTCATCAATGATTGAACCGAGTTACAGGCACCAGAGGACAAACCGGATAATACATACTGGACCATTCACTTTGATGGATCCAGGCAGTTGGAAGGCTCGGGGGCTGGGGTTGTCCTCACTTCCCCTCGAGGAGATAAGATTTGCAATGTTCTCCGCTTAATGTTTCCTTCTACTAACAATGCAGCAGAGTACGAGGCCTTACTCCACAGCCTTCATGTGGCTAAGGAAATGAACTTAAGCCGGGTTCGATGCTTTGGAGATTCCGATCTGGTGGCTCAGCAAGTTTCTGGTACTTGGGATTCTAAGGACCCACTCATGGCGGCTTATAGGCGCGAGGTGGATATTGTAGCAGGTCACTTTAAGGGTTATCAGGTGGAACACATCGACCGGCGCAAGAATGAAGCAGCAGATGCTCTAAGCCGGCTAGGATCTCAGTGTAAACCGGTACCACCCAATACTTTTCTAGATATCTTGCATAAACCATCTGTAAAGTTGCCTACAGAGGAGGATTTAGCTGTTCCTGATCCGGAGGCCCAGTTGGTAGCCGCTTTACATGCCACTCCGGATTGGACGGTTCCATATTTGGCGTATCTGAACCGGGGCGAATTACCGGATGACGAACTTTTTGCCAGACAGATAGTCCGGCGATCCAAGTCTATGGTTGTTCACAATGGTGAGTTACACCATTCTAGCGTTTCAGGCGTATTCCAACATTGTGTTTCTCGTGAAGAAGGACAAGAGATTCTACGTGAAATCCATGAAGGGGATTGCGGTCACCATGCCGGTTCAAAATCCTTGGTGGCTAAAGCTTTCCGACATGGGTTCTACTGGTTGACAGCTCATTCTGATGCGGAAGACTTGGTAAAGCGGTGTGACGCTTGTCAGAAATTTTCACGTCGAGCTCATGTTCCAGCTCAGGAGTTACACATGATTCCCATCACTTGGCCGTTTGCTACTTGGGGGCTTGATATGGTTGGACCCTTTAAGCGCTCCAAGGACAAGAAGGCCCACCTGTTGGTGGCGGTTGACAAGTTCACCAAATGGGTTGAAGCGGAGCCCATCAGTAAATGTGATGCAGCCACGGCGGTTCAATTTCTCAAAAAGATTATTTTCCGTTTTGGCTTTCCACACAGCATCATCACAGATAATGGTACGAACCTTTCTAAAGGTGAGATGGAGGAGTTTTGCCAACGAGAGCACATCCGGCTTGATGTAGCGTCCGTGGCTCACCCCCAGTCTAATGGTCAAGCTGAGAGGGCGAATCAAGAAATCCTGAAGGGTATCAAGCCTCGGCTTATGGTCCCTTTGAAGCGGACGCCGGGTTGTTGGGTGGAGGAATTACCATCTGTGTTATGGAGTATAAATACCACCCCAAACCGATCTATAGGATATACACCTTTTTTCATGGTTTACGGGGCTGAGGCTGTCCTCCCAAGTGATATTCGTCATGACTCGCCCCGGGTTGCGAATTATGTTGAAGCAGACAACTAACAAGCACGCCAAGAGGCGTTGGACCTGTTAGATGAGAAACGGGACATGGCTTTGGCTCGGTCGGCGGTTTATCAACAAGACCTGCGGCGTTATCACAGCCGCCGGGTTAAGACAAGAACCTTTCAAGAAGGCGATTTGGTACTTCGGCTCATTCAAGACCAGACTGATATGCACAAGTTATCCCCACCTTGGGAAGGGCCCTTTGTGGTCAGCAAAAATCTGCACAACGGATCATACTACCTCATTGACGTTCGAGAAGACTCACGTAGCTCTGAGGAGGAGACCCGGCGGCCATGGAACATAGCTCTCCTACGGCCTTATTACACTTAAAGCCACAGGCTTTTCTTATGTACATATTTCAACAATGTATATATTATGATCAATATAATAAACCGGCATCCTTGCTATTAAGCAGGGTCTCCGCCGTTTTTTCTTTAAATATATGTTAACTTGGGGGCTTCAGCTAATAAAGCGAAGTACTACCTGTTAGCCCGGCTACCATGCCACCACCTAGCTTGGGAGCTTCACACCCAAGGGGCCAAAGAGAGTTTGATTGCTCAAAGCACGACTCAAACATAGGCACCCATTGAGCACAGCTCACAAAGTTACTTGGGGGCTCTTTGTGTCAAATACCAAAGAGTTTGAAAGGACCCTTGTAGCTGGGTATCGACCCACGGCTTGGAAGCCTGGTGTATTCACCTAAAACCCCGGGTTAACCTGCCTTCATCAAGTAAGCCACTCCTATCCAGGTAATCCTGGCACGACCCGTCGAACGTTTGACAGTTACTCTCATTGAGACCCTGAACTTGTCAAAGTTAAAACGATGATTGGTTAGTTGGAGGGCCATCTTAAAAGGCTTTGTCAAAATGGTTTAACTCAGTGGCCTGGCAGCCCATGAAAAGCCTCGATTTGGGCCTGGCAGCCCTTGAAAAGCCTTGACCATGGTTTTTGTTTGCTTCTTGCCAAGTTTTTGTTTTTTCGTAAGGTTTATGTTAAACCGGTGTTTCTTAACCCGGTATGGCTTACGGATCTTCTGTTAAAGCATACAATTAAAGGTAACCCGGCATCCTTCAAAACCGGTCTGGCTTTGACACCTTGTCTCCAGCAATCGGCCGGTGTTCATCACAACCCGGTTCTATATCATATATACCAGCATGGCATGGTGGAAGTTGGGTTTTCACCCTTCTTCAAATCACAATTGGTAAACCAACAACAATGTTTTCGTATCACAGGTATGATTTATTATTGCTGCAACCATAGTTGCTTACCAAGTTGTGTTGGGTATTTTGACCCGTCCGGTGGTAAACCGCCCGGACAGATTTTTCTTATGCAGACACAGGGATTGCATAATATTGTGAAAATACATAAGCCAGTACTGAAATTATCATGACGAATCAACGCAAAGTGTATCCCAGTGCACGATGGCAACGGATTAAAGTATTTTCACTAGCCTATTACAAGGCGCTTGAAGGCCCAAAGTATGGTGTTTCCAACAGAACAAAGTTTGTGGAGCATCACTCTGATTGTCGGATCAAGTCTCATTACCATGTTGATGCGAAGTTGATGGGTCATTTGGCGTCGGATCAGCCTCCTCCTCCCCACCTAGCGGCTGGAAGTTTGTGGTGGTCCAGTCAATCCGGGTTAAGGCCTGAAAGATAGCTTCTTCACTGATAAGTTCTGACGGATCAATGTCAGGGGCATAAATGTTCTTACGGATTGGCGGAATAAGATTTTGCGCCTCCGGCATGACAACATTAACCCGTTTGTTGTTGGCATCATAATAAGACCGGTGAACAATCAAGTTAGCATCTTCTGCCAGCTGACTCGCCAGAGGACGCATTTCCCTTGTCACTTTTTAAGGGCTTCATCATCAAAATCTGCCCCTTTTTCTTGTGTGCTTGGAAAGCCTTTGGCAAGGTCAACCGAATCCAAGTCGACTATCCACGCTTTGGCTCGGGTGAGTGCTAACAAAGCGCCAGCCCTGGCAGCAGATCGCTTTACCTCTTCTATCTGTGCTGGTGCCATGGATAGCCTTGCCAGAGTGTCCTTGATCAGTGTTGGGGCTGGATTGTCATAGGATGCTGCGCAGATAACCCGTTGAGCACCGGCGTATAGTTGTTCAAGCAGAGTATATGCTGCTTTCAGCTTCATCCGTACATCTGAGCCCAGATGAGTAATGCGGCTACCTGCAACGGTTTAAGAATTTCATATTTCAACCGGCACCTTACAAGATGGATATTTCAGATGCCTTGCTAGGAGTACTTACCAAATACTGCGGAGGTCATGGCGTTCACTTGACGCTTCAACCCAGAAAGCTCTTCTGCCACCGGTTTAAGAGCAGACTCGGCGTCTTCAGCCCGTTTCAGCAATGTACCCTTCTCAGTGTCCCAATTGGCACGTTCAGTCTTGAATTCTTCCTTCAGTCGTTCCATGGAAGTTAAAGCGGCTCGAAGCTCATCTTTGGCTTTAGAAGATTCTTCTTGATAGGATTTGATACTCTCTTGAAGATCAGCAATCTGCGTCCGTTGATGGTTTATATCAGCCTGCCACAATGAGAGGAGCATATCAATATTTTATCAAAAGTCCCAAGCATACAACTGGTTCTACACTTGGCACTTGGGGGCTAATGCAGATTGCTTCTTTCCTACTGCTTATTCAAAGTCCCGAGGATTAATACAAGTTTCAATCCTGGCACTTGGGGGCTAATGCGGATTGCTTCTTTCCTACTGCTTATTCAAAGTCCCGAGGATTAATACAAGTTTCAATCCTGGCACTTGGGGGCTAATGTGTATTTGTTCAAAAACTTAAAAGTCAACAATGTGAAGTTTGGAAGTTCAAAAGTCCCGGTTTGTCTTTATAAGCTAAACCGGCCCTTGGGGGCTACAAGATACAAGGCGGTGAAAATACAAAGATAAGGGTGAAAATGTTTACCTCATAGCGTTCCTTCATCAGATTTACCAAGTCAGCCTCATTATCTCGGCTTGTATAAAGCCGGTTCAAGAATCCGGAATGAAGATCCTGGGCAGAAAGATTAGCATATTTTGACAAGTCAGCTTCCATCTTCCCCTTGCCCATAGAAGTAAACTCATCCTTGGCGGTATGTTTTGCCAAGATAACTGGATTGCCCGGAGCGGTATAAGCAGTGTCAGTAACAATAACGTCATCATCTTTGGCTGGGTTAGGAGTGGTAGCAGGGCTTGGCGGATTAGCAGTTGACCTCAGTGGATCAACAACCGGACTTGCAGGTATAGCATGTGGACTTGAGGTGCCCTCATGTGTGGCCGGATCAGCTTCCGGCGGATCAGCGTTGTTAGTTGGCTCCGGCGGGACAGAATCATCCATGATATTATCAAGATTTTTATCAGGATTTTCAGGAGTTTCCTCCGGTTCAACTTCGCCGGTAGGGGCACTGGTCTTGGCCTTCTTACTCAGACGAGCTTTAGCACTAATATTAAAACAAGGATTAGCATGATTAACCGAATTATGAAGGAGAAGGGAGGGTTGCATGCTTATCCAGGGACGGTTTTCAGTGGAGGCAGCTGAGTGGTTGATGAACCGCCAGACGAATTAGAAGATACCTGGTAATTTGAATCAGATGGATTGAGAGGGCATCGGAAGAAACCTTTCAAAAGATAACGTTTTTCAGGAGAACAAGCAACCTCTGGACGACGTTTCCGGTTTGGTGTATGAGGTAAACCGGAAGAAGTGACCTGTTGACCACTGTGCCGGTTTGTGTGACGCCCTTCGGTTTGCTGTGTCTTCAAAGAAAGTTTTTGATCCAAATGAGCAACAGGGTGAGAGCATTTCACTTTCCGAACTGCACGGCGAAATCGTTGAACCGGCACAAGTTCTGAGTCAGAAAGACAAATTACCTCAACATGATCTGCATGGCTGGCCTCCGCATCATCCTGGGAGTAATCATTATCAGTAAAATATATGAATAGAAGTCAAGGGAGTCAAACTTTACCTCTTCAGCCGAGTCACCGACATCCTCTGGTGGTTCCGAAGACTCAGCAGTTTTCTTGTTGGCAGCTCTCTTGATGACCTTGGTCTTAACACAAGGAGCCTTAGCTGCTTTCTCGTGAGATTTCCTTTTCCAGAAGGAGCTACTGACCTGCGAGATTGCACAAAGGGTTATTATCGCAGTGTTAAAGTAGAGAAGGATTGGGAAAAGTACAAGATTAAAGTCTTTACCGCTGGCGGTTTGTTGGAGGCATAAAAAGGGCGCAGACCAATCTAAGTACATACGGTGAGCGGTTCGTCAAGTATTTTCTTTACACCTTCAGTGACTTCATCATCAGTTAGTTCTATTTCATTAAACCGTTGTGGATCATTGGTGTTGCCAGTATATTCAAACATTAATCTGAGGCGGCGGCTTAAAGGTAGAATGCACCATGAAATCCAACAGCAGACGAGATCAACACCAGTTAAACCGTTGGCAAGGAAAGCCCGGAGTTTGGCGAGTTGCGGTGCATAGGCTTGTCGGTCTTTGGCAAACAATCTCTGTGGTAAAGGGTGATTATTGCTGAGCCGGTGCGGACGGTAGCCTGGTAAAGGATTCTCTTCAGCAGGGGCAGTATTCTGATAGTAGAACCAAGTTTGGTTCCAGTCTTTTGGATGGCTGTGAAGTTTGGCGTGAGGAAACTCAACCTCTTTCCTCTTTTGGATCGACACACCACCAAGTTCAGTATTGGGTCCGTCAGAAAATTCAGTCCGGTGGTTTAAGTGAAAGAGATCTTGAAAGAGATCGACAGTTGGTTCTTCTTGCAGGTAAACCTCGCAGAATACGTGGAAATCGTATATGTTGGACACAGAATTTGGTCCAATATCTTGAGGATGAAGTTGGAAGCTGGCAAGAACATCCCGGAAATTTTTTGATCCGGGAGGACCAAAACCTCAAGCTAAATGTTGCATGAACACAATCACTTCTCCATCTTGAGGCTCAGGAGGGCACTCAGGGCTAGGAACTCGCCAATGGAGGACATTTTTTAAAGCTAAAGCGCCTGTGGTAACATATCCATTGATTTGCATTTCTGTGATCCGAGATGGAACCCAGTTGCAAGCAGCAAATTGCTTCGTCATCTTACAAAGTCTGTAAAAGGAAAATGGACGGTTTACGATTGACGGTCCATATGTGTTTGTCAATGTTAAACTAGCAATTCGAGGTATACGTATGAAGTGAACCAGGCATTGCTATTCAAGTCTAGATGGCGGTATAAGAGAGGGCTAATGACATATGACGGATTATCAATTACTAAAGGTTAAACCGCCCTTGTCTAAGTGTTGCGGAAATAAGTTTCACAAGATGGTGATATAATTTTGGATCTACCGTTGTTCAAAAAACAAATTTTTCTGAGCCCTACAATGGTGTTAAACAGAACAGAGAAGGTTCAGATAAGGATTTATAAAGGAACAGTAAGATGTTGTAGTACGGCAGATTAAAGCTACAGATCCAGCCGCAAGGGGAAACTATCAGGCCTAACTAGATTCAGTAAGGTGCTAAAGGAAAAGCAGAAAAAGTACTGATGAACACTGACGAACACCGAAGAAATTTCGAAACCCTAATGTAGATTTCACAAGTAAAGGAAAGGAGTATTTACCAGGGACACGCAGCGGAGGAGTATCTCAAGAGATCTAGTACGAACAAGGTGATGCAGCAGCCTAGTTGGTGCAGACTGGAAGATCGACGACGGCGGTGGCGGTGATGCTTGAGGTCTTCGGGTCGTGACGACGGCGGTGGCGGTGATGCTTGAGGTCTTCGGGTCGCGAGGAGGAAGACGATGTGAATAGGAAAGGGGATAAATGGAAGGCGCCCCGGTCTTCTTTATAAGGGAAGTGGGATAAAATAGTAGGCGCAAAAATCGAGGAATCGGAAGCGGCAAAAGAGGATGCAGCTGTCGCCTTGATCTTCGGGAATTAATTAAAGAGAAGGGAATCTTCATAAATCTTTTTATACAGGGATGACGTCACAATGATTTACTGCAGTGACAGAACATGACGTCATGGCGGTTCACCAAAGTTCACAGAGAGAAGACAATATGGCGGTTTATGAGAATTGTCAGAAATTCAGGTAGTTTTTCTAAGGATTGAAGATTGACATGAACAGGTTCAAATCAATCTGGGGCCTAATGTTGAGGATATAACCACTAAGGGTAAACTGTCCAGGAGGGGCCGGTTCACCTTCACCTATACTGAAGCCCAAGGAAACCCAGAAGATGGCGCTTTACAGATAAGGCTTAGAGTCCTAGAGCCCGCAGGCGATTTAGGGCCCATGGTAGTAAACCGCCATGATTGTATAAACTTGTATTGTAAGATAGGAAAGAGGAGAGCGAGGCGGACACTTGTATGAGCCAGCCTCAGAATTTTGTAGACCGGCCGGGGTCCTCCTGAGGATATAAAGGGGTGACCCGGCGGCGGTTCAAGGAGAGAGAACAACAACTCGAGAGCCAGACAAAGCGGATTCGCTCCGTGGCCTTCGAACCCCTAGCAATACTAATCACAACTAGACGTAGGCTTTTACCTTCATCGAAGGGGCCGAACTAGTATAAACTCATGTCTCCCTTTGTACGGTTTAAACCCCTTTAAGCTAACCCATAGTGATGGCTCCATGACTAAGTCCTTTCACGAGGACATCTGCCGTGACAAACCCACGACAAGGAGTGTTGTGCGAATTTTTGTGATTTTTCGGGGTTCGTTTGGACATTTTTATGCATTAACTGAGTTTTCAACGCATTTATGTGCATAATTCAAATTTGAACTACATGCACATGCTCCAGTGCATATAAATTGGTTGAAAAATCAAATATGTGTCCTTGTGTGCATGCTTAGGTCCCAGGCAAGAAATGGGAATGAATTTGAAACACCAGGGCACCGTTGATTGCCGGCAAAACATTGAGATGCCTGGTTTTTAAATTCTAGTAAATCCAAAACACGTCTGAAATTCATGAAAAATCATGAAACTTGGCATGCTAACATGGAGCGGCATCAACATGCCGTGGTACAAATTTTGTCCCATTTGGGGCAGGTTTGGGTATATGTTTCTCACAAACCGGAGCTTCTCACAACAAGCATGATGGTTTTCGGTAGGGAACGTCCCACCTTCGGGGACGAAATGATATCCCTTGCCTCTTATTGCTTTCACAAAATTTCGAGTGTCAACATAGAACAACAAGAGTGTTGTGCGAATTTTTATGATTTTTCGGGGTTCGTTTGGACATTTTTATGCATTAACTGATTTTCAATGCATTTATGTGCATAATTCAAATTTGAACTACATGCACATGCTCCAGTGCATATAAATTAGTTGAAAAATCGAATATGTGTCCTTGTGTTCATGCTTAGGTCCCATGCAAGAAATGGGAATGCATTTGAAACACCAGGACACCGTTGATTGCCGGCAAAACATTGAGATGCTTGGTTTTTAAATTCTAGTAAATCAAAAACTCGTCTGAAATTTCATGAAACTTGGCATGTTATCATGGAGCGGCATCAACATGCCGTGGTAGACATTTTATCCCATTTGGGGCTCGTTTGGGTATATGCTTCTCACAAACCGGAGCTTCTCACAACAAGCATGATGGTTTTCGGTATGGAACGTCCCACCTTTGGGGTTGAAATGATATCCATTGCCTCTTATTGCTTTCAAAATTTTTCTTGTGTCAACATAGAACAATAGGAGTGTTGTATGAATTTTTGTGATTTTTCGGGGTTCGTTTGGACATTTTTATGCATTGACCGAGTTTTCAATGCATTTATGTCCATAATTCAAATTTGAACTACATGCACATGCTCCAGTGCATATAAATTGGTTGAAAAATCGAATCTGTGTCCTCGGGTGCATGCTTAGGTCCCATGCAAGAAATGGGAATGAATTTCGAACACCAGAGCACCATTGATTGCCGGCAAAACATTGAGATGCCTGGTTTTTAAATACTAGTAAATCCAAAACTCGTCAGAAATTCATGAAACTTGGCATGATATCATGGAGCGGCATCAACATGCCATGATACAAATTTTGTCCCATTTGGGGTAGGTTTGGGTATATGCTTCTCACAAACCGGAGCTTCTCACAACAAGCATGATGGTTTTCGGTAGGGAACGTCCCACCTTTGGGGACGAAACGATATCCATTACCTCTTATTGCTTTAATTTTTTGTTTCTCGTGTCAACATAGAACAACAGGATTGTTGTGTGAATTTTTGTGATTTTTTCGGGGTTCATTTGGACATTTTTATGCATTAACTGTGTTTTCAATGCATTTATGTGCATAATTGAAATTTGAACTACATGCACATGCTCCAGTGCAGATAGATTGGTTGAAAAATCAAATCTGTGTCCCATGCAAGAAATGGGCATGAATTTCAAACACCAGGGCACCGTTGATTGTCGGCAAAACATTGAGATGCCTAGTTTTTAAATTCTAGTAAATCCAAAATTTTGTTAACCATTCATGTGACGCCACGTGTCTTGGTTTTAATGGCTGTAGGAGGTGCCGTGCGGACAGCTGCTTGACCTTGACTAAACGGGAGGCGTGCGAGCACCGTCCGGTGCGCAGGCTGACTGAGAGGCGTGGAAGCTGTCCTCGAGTGTGCAGGCTCATCGGGAAGCGTGTGAGCTGTACACTGCACAGGGTCACTCGGAAGTGAGCCCTTTGATTTCCATGGCCGCCCACCTTGCTCGTGTTCTCTCCATTAATGGCGCCCAAGCCACAGTTTAATTCGCCTTTTAAATATAAAACACTCATCGCAAACGTTTTAGTTAGAACACCCGTATGCAAACCAACAGCTTCCCCAAGAAGCCAAGAGAAAATGTGTCGAGCAGGATTTCTGCAGCTCTTGATCACAAATTATTTAGATAGAACACCTGTATGCAAAGTGAGAGCAGTGTAGGATTTGTGCATTCCTTCAATGCAAACGGTTGTTCTGGATGACCCGTGTGCAACCGCGTATAAACAATTTGGTAAGATTTGAATGGGTTGATCTGGATGACCCGTGTGCAACCACATATAAGCAAACGGTTATGCAACCACATACAAGGATTGATGCTGGCCAGCTCGAACGCCCACTGCCGCTCCAGACGATCCCTCTTGAAGCGGTCGGACTGCTCGTAGATCTCCTGATTCCTTGCCTCTGCATCGGTGTGTGCTGCGACCACGGCTGCGGTAAGGTTCTTTGCGTGCTCGACGAGGCGCTCCTCCTCCTCCCGCAGGAACTCGATGTAGCGCGCAAGGTCGCTGATGCACATGCGGGCCTCCACCTCTGCCCCCCTCTTCAGGTGACGGTGGCGGAGCAGGTGATGATCCCGGCGGTCGACGGTGGGCTGGTGGCCACGGCGGCCGATGATGGGGTGGCGGCCACGACCACCACCTCCTGCCTTCGGGCCATGGTGGCGGAGCGGGTGATGCCCCCGGCGGCCGGTAGCAGGGTGGCGGCCACAACGGCCACCTCTCGCCTTCGGGCCGCGGCGGCGGAGCGGGAGATGGCCCTGGCTTTCGACGAAGGTGTGGCGGCAACAGAGGCCGGCAAGAGCTGCCGATGGTCAGCGGTGGCGGAGCGTGTGGTGGGTGTTCCGCACATACACTACGCTCGGGACTGCGCCACCACCGCGGTGTAGCCTCCCAGCTGGAGCTGTCCTCTGATGACGGCGAAGTGGCTGAGCGATGACGACGGACCGGTGCCATTGGCGATTGTGGGAGAAGCAGACGAGATAAGCTATAGGGAGGGTGGGGAAAATGCGACGCGGGACTCACTGGCTGTCGGTAAGCATTGGGATTTTATAGCAGGCCGGTAAGCATTGGGATTTTGGGGGATTTCACCAAGTCGGGCGGGAAGCTTGTGCGGGAACCTGCGAGGTTGCGTGGGAATGGGCTCACCGACGATTCATGGGCACCACCGTTTGGCCAAAAGAACGCCCCCGTGCGGTGCGCAAGCTTGCGCCGTAAGCCGTCTACGGCAGCAGGGTGACAAGACATGCGAGAGGAGGACGAGAGGACACATACACATACACTTAATAAAAAATGTTTGCGATTTAATTACCTACTATACCCCCGTCCTGGTTTATAAGTAGGATTTAACTAATTAAATACGAATGCATGTCACCATAGATTATATCGTTGGAGTCATATTTTAACATAGTTTCCATCTATACAATTTTTGTAACATGCATTAACACTTTTTGGGTTAAATTTAAGGTTATACACCAACAAGCGTTTTCCCGCAACACACACGGCTTATTCCAACATGAATAACTCTAATGGATCAACTGTCTCCCATGTATCGCACACGCAACTCTAATCTGATTCGTGCTTGATGTCTCCATCATCGCTCGCACAGTTCGTCTTATTTGCCACGTATCACAGTGCCATCCTCTGCTCGCGTCCCTCGGCAAGCTCTGCTCGTCGTTAGGCACCGCAGCGCACTGTGCTCGCCGTTAGGTGCTACGGCGCGCTCTGTCGCGTCCGTTGGCGCGCTCTGCTCGCGTCTGTTGGCGCGCTCTGCTCGCATCCGTCAGTGCGCTCGGCTTGTGGACAACTTTTCCTTGAGGCGACCACGGAGCGCTCTGCTCGCGTCCCTCCGTGCGTGCTCTGACAATGGTTGGGCATGCACACGATCACGTCAGGGGCCCCATATGCATGTGGTTGCGCCGCGCACATTGCCACGTGGTGTAGTTATGTGCGGCATGATGGAGTTACACGCTGCAAATTAGAACTGCTATCAGGGCATGCCGATATTCCTGGTCGTCCAGCTTCCCCTTTAATTCCCATGGCCATTATAACCTTAGTCTTTTAAACCTTTCGATCGCGCCCCACAACACAACAAGAACACCCACGATAACACATAGAGAGGGGATGTCCGGTGGCACTCCAATGGAAGTTCGGCGAGCATAGAGTGGAGACCCATGCGAGGGAGACGGATCTCTCGGTGGTGTACACCATCGACCCGGCCGTGGTGGACGACTACATTAACAGCATTGAGCAGTTGCTTGCTGGAGACAAGTACAAGGTGGTCGGCATCAACCTCCAGTACATCGTCGGTCATCCCGGCATAGATCATAAAGTTGTCATTGCCCAGTTGTGCGTGCGCCATCATGTCCTCATATACCACTATTGTGTGGCCACAGAGCCTTGCGATTGTTTCAACAGGTTTGGCAACAACACCGACTACAAGTTCGCCACGGTGGATACCAAAGACGATGTAAAAGCGCTCAGTGTTACGGGCTTGGCCTGCAAGAACCTTGTCGAAATCCGTGACCACTACAGGGTCTGGGGTAGCATGAAGCAGGACTCCCTGGTCGAACTCGCCTCGGCCATTATCGACCCCTACTATGAAAAGAGAAGCAGGATGCCTAGAGAACAAGTCCCGTATCCTGGCACAAGGCCTGGATGCGGCAACTGGATGAACCTCACCTCAGGTTCGCGGCCAAGAGCATGTACACATTCTACGAGATGCACAGGTGGATCGTTGACATGAGGTAGTGCCTCGTTACCCAAATCGACGAGCCTGGATCGAGCCACAAGAAGAGCAAGCGTCACAAGAAGTAGATGATGATCAGATGATCATTTATGCTAGTTAATAATGCATGTAATATATAGTTTACTTTATTGGTGTGTGTGGAAATGTCATGTGTGTAGTAGCCACCTATGTAATTATGCATGTAATAGTTTACTTTGGTGTGTGCAAATGCCATGGTTGTAGTAGCCACCTATGTAAGTGGATGTTTAATTTGGTTATCCAAGTATGTCCTTATAAGTGCGTGTGTGTGTGTATATATGTTATTGTTCTGTATGCAATCCCATTGCACAACACACGCGTCTTATTAGCAGCAACCGTCTGTGTTATTACCGGTCTTCACACACATTTCTGATTACAGACCTGTTTGCCGCGTATCACACACATCTTATTAAGTTGAACCATTTCTGTTCTCATGTCTCAATGCAAACAGTTCATCCGAGTGAACCGCATGCCGTATATCGCACACACCTTTGATCTGGCTGACCGTTTCTTGTGTTTCCTAATCACAAATAGTTCATCCGAGTGAACCGTATGTTGTGTATTGCGCATGGCTTCATCTGGTTGTCCGTTTCTTTTGTTCCTCCAAATTGCAAACAGTTCATTGAACTGAACTGTATGCCCTTCATTGCACACGCAACTAAAACCTGAACCGTGTTTGATGCATCCGTCATTGCAAATGTTTTACACATTTCTGACGGTTTTCATAAAGCATCGTTTGCGATTATTGCATCACACACAGTTTCTCGAAGGGTCTCTGATCGTAGTGTCGCATTAGCAGCATCTTGCAGTAGTGAATAATGATGATTGTAGATCTTATTAAAATAGAGAAACGAATTCAAATGGTTTAACTTGACAACAATCATGATTGTAGATCTTATTCGAATAGAGAAATGAATTCAAATTTAGTTCATATTGAAGTGATAGTATATATGTTTGGAATGCACTAAAACATTCATTTGATTAGCAGCTTGCATGCATTATACACGTAGTGAAATATTTTAATTGAACATAACATGGATTCAAAGTTTTGAATGGCATTTGTAGTGCAAATTGATTTGGTGCACTACACGGGACTAGACTCTCTTGTGTGGTGCGAATTGATTTCTTTTTGTTTTTTCGTCGAGGGAAGTGTGAATTAATTTGGTACAGTACACATTAGGCTTGTCCGGAAATTTCAATTACCTCGAAATTTTAAGATATATCTTTGTCTCGTTGTGCTCCAAAAACTCCCTCCATCTCAACCTGCGCCTTGCTATCCCAAAATTACAACGCTCATGAAAACCCCCACCTCCTGCGAAATCCCGACACATGAAATGCCCGTGATACCCCTGAACCCAAAGAACCGCCTAGCTCAAATTGGTGTGGGTACTTTCATATCTTACCACACATTTTGGACAAGCGTGTCCCTAAGCCATGGCCCCCCCTCCCATCTCATCCGCCCACCCATTCGTACACCGAGGCCGCGAAAACCCGTGAAGCCCCACACCCTCCCCCGTCCACCACCCAGCCGGAGCCTCTTCCCCGATGACATTCTCCACAGCAACACCTCGACATCCCTCATCCGCCGCACCGGATGAGGATTCTTTGTTGATCTCGTCATCCCGCCGGTTCAGCCACCCAATCCTCCACCTCCAAGGAGCTACCCAGACGTTCCCCTCGTCTTTCGCGCCACCTCCATTCCCACACCGTCGTCTTCACCTGCACGACCGGAAGAGCAGCATCATCACCGATTCCTCGGGTGAAGGTGAGGCCTAATCGGCGCCACCAAAGAGGTTCTACACTAATCGCCGCATTTTCTTCTTGATTCGATCTCACGGTGCTGCCGGCACTCGGCCTCGAGCCGACATGGCATCACCCCATCCACGACGGCTTCACCAGCCACTTCCTCCATGGCATCGCTCCCTCGACAGCGACGTCCACATCAGTAGGAGTTGTTGCAGCTTTGGCTCTTGGTCATGCTACTGCTCTGCTCTTGCTCTTGGTCCCCTACCTGGTCCGCTCTTGCTCGCGCTGCTGCTCTCGCTCTTGCTCTTGCTTGTGCTGCTGCTTTTGCTCTTGCTCTTGCTTGCGGTGCTTCTCTACTCTTGCACGCGCTGCTGCTGCATGAGCAGCAGATCTTGCTCTCACTCGAGCCCCTGCAGCTGCTACCCGAGATGCTGCTACACGACCAGTTGCCCGGGCTCTCGCAAGCGCTACTGCTCCGGGCGCTACTACTGCTTTTCTGCTACTAGTGCATTCAGTTTGGACAGTAAATTCAGTTTCGATAGTAAAATTCAGTTTTGACAGCTAAGTTCAGAGATGAGCAGCTGACGTATTTTACATCTAGCACTTTGTGGTCATGTATTTTACGTCATCTATTGGAGATGCTATTAGAAATCCACTTGGGTTAACGTTGTCTCTCTTGTCCTGCTTCAGCCTCACCGTCGTACAACTCAGCGGAGCTGCTCCAACGATGAAACTCTCCATCACAGCGGAGTAGTACCCCAGCTCCATCTCTAGACGCCTAAAATCTTCTTACCCTCCTCCGACAGCCAAATCAGCCAGAGCATCCTCACCGACCAACCCAATCACGCTGAGATCGACATGGCTTCACCAAAGAGGTTCTACACTTGTTGCATCACTTTTTTACTCTACATGTTATATATATTGTCCACCGAGCACATGTAGTAATGTGAAATACGATTAGTTTCTCCTACTATATGACAAAACAGTGAGGTACCAGGCAACTTAACTATGCGTGATCGACTCTCTTGTACGCCATCATTATTTATTTCTGTGTGTTTGAGTTGTGCATTTGTAGATGGGTCTGGGAGTTGAGCTAGTAGGGCAGTGGCCTGGGTCCAAAGTAGTAGAATTAGCACAAAAACATTTTTTGAGTGTAGGCTTTTTCCCGTTCAAGCCGGTCCTACTAGAATTACCAATGGTTGAAAGGAAAAGTGAAGGAAAAACATAGGAATTTGAAAGTTTCCTATGGTACTACTATTAATGCATTTGGTTCAAAGGAATGGAGCAAAGGAAAACTGTAGGATTTGTTCCTTTAGTGTCTCTTTCAAAGAAAAACCGTAGGAATTTTAATATCCACTTGGCCCTCCTTTTCAAATTCCTATTCGTGAAGAACAAGACTAAGTGATAGTAGCATAATAGCAATATAATTGTACATTTTCTTGTGGTTTCACTTAATTTGACCATGCTTCTTTGCATTCCTGTGACCTTCCAATTCCTGTGAACCAAACACCCAGATTGACAGAAATCCTGTGATTTTAAATTCTTTGCACATGCATTCCTGTCCTATTACTGTGTATTTCCTATCCCTGCATTGTTAGAATCCTCCAATTCATAATTACTTCTCTTACATATAGTTGTCAAAGAAAACCTAACCGTGGTTTGTCCCGCTCCTGTTGTGTCGTTGTCCACCCCATCTCAGCTGCTCCAACAACAGAAGGGTCCACCACAGCAGGGATCCGGCCTCTAGACTGTCTTTTGCCGCCTCAGATCTTCTTCCCCGCCGCCGGCAGCCATGCCAACTTCATTACCATCATCAACTGAGCAGATGACCTCGAGGACTACACGGGTCCGCAAGAGAGGCCGCACTCTTTCGTGTCTGCTTACGTTATGCACCGCTTAATATTACATGCTACTTTATCATCATGTTCACTGATTATACTCTGAGTCAGCTCCAAACTAATGCTCAAACTTGAGTTTTTAAATGGTTGTGGGGTACATATTAGGGCCACAATCAATAGTATCTATCTACTATCTGTTTAATCTCCGGTGTCTACTATGAGTTTCATGTTGGGTGGGAAACAAACAATAAAGAAGCCATTATCTGTATTTTTTAACTGAAGCCATTATCTGCCTGCTATCACTGGTTTTAGGTCTATCCACATGTTGCTACCATTACTCTGGATTTCCACATGCACTCCTTACATAATCTCACTATGTTTCATTCCTATGCATGTCAGTTACTGTACACAATGGAACTGAACATGTAGAGCAAAAGAGATGAGCCTTGCATGGCAATAAAATTTCATGCAGACGTCGCTCCATGGTGGGCACAAAGGCAGCCCTCCTCCACCCATTTCAGATTATAATCAAGAGGAAGATAACTGTTCTGAGGGGGATTCAGAAGGAGAAGACCACTCCTATTTACCCCCTGAGGTCTTCGCTCTAATTTAGCATGCTGATGTTGGTAATATCATGCATATGGTGCCTTGCATTGCTTACTTTATACATCAAATATGTCATCTGCTTAGTTTAGACATGCTTTGTGTGAATGCCATTTGTTTAGTTTCTTAATCGTATATGTGAATTATGCAACACCATCTTGTTTAGCTAGGCATCATATATGTGAATTTTCCAATGCCATCGTGCTTAGGCAGTCATCTTAAATGTGAATTATATCATGCCATCCTTTTTTTCATTACATATTACATTTGTCAACAATGTTAGTACATTCAACTACCCTTCGTGTGCATCAGCCATTTGACACGGTGATGGAAAATTCTAGAGTGAAAACAAGGTCTTCAGAGCAGACTATGCTCTTTGACGAAGCGCATATCTCGCTGGCTATGCATAGCTCCTCAGAGGAGGATTCAGAGACAGATGACTAGTCCTATTCCTCCCCCCGAGGTGTATGCTGTAACTTGGCAGGGTTATGTTGCTCATATCGTGCGTATGATGTCTTGCATTGCTATGTCATTTGCTTAGTTTAGACATGCTTTGTGTGAATGCCACCTATTTAGTGTCTAATTACCATATATGTGAATTATGCAATGCCATCTTGTTGTAAGACATTATATATGTGAATTATGCAATGCTATCTTGTTGCAAGACATTATATATGTGAATTATGCAATGCCATGCTGTTTAGCCAATCATCGTATATGTGAATTATATCATGCTATCCTTTTTTGTATTACGTGTTCCATTTGTCGACAAATTTGTATATTCAACTACTCTTCCTGTGCATCAGCCATTTGAAGTGGTGATGGAAGTATCTGTAGTGAAAACAAGGTATTCAGAGCAGACAATGCAGCCTGCTGAAGCAAACATCTTGCTGGTTATAGATAGCTCCTCAGAGGAGGATTCAGAGATAGATGACCAGTCCTATTTCCCCCCTGGGGTCTATGCTCAAACTTGGCAGGGTTATATTACTCATGTCATGCATGTTGTCTTGCATTGCTTAGGTTTTACGTCATATATGTGATTGGCATCTACTTACTTGCTTAGTATATAAATCATATATTTGAATTATATCATACCATCATGTTTACATAGACATCATCTATCTGAATTATGGCATGCCAACCCATTTAATAAATACAATATATAGTTATATCATCTCATCCTGTTTAGTGTTTACATTCATCATATTTTGAATTATGTCATTCTATCCGTGAATTATATCATGCTATCATGTTTCCATAGGCGGCATGTATGTGAATTATGGCATGCCAACCTATTTAATAAACACATTATATAGTTATATCATGTCATCCTCTTTACATACTCATCATATTTTGAACTATGCCTTTCCGTCCTTTTTAGTTAGCCATCATATATGTGAAATTGTGTCATGCTATCTTATTTAGTTAGCCATTATATATGTGAAATTGTGTCATGCTATCCTGTTTGGTTAGACAACATAAATGTGAATTATTGCATGCCATCTTTTATTCCCCACTATCCATTGCACATGTACATCATACAATGTGTGTACATTCAATTACTTTTCTTGTTTATCAGCCATTTGAATTGGAGAGGGTGATGGCAGTATCTAAGGGAGTAACAACATGGTCTTCAGAAAAGATAGTGCTACCAGTCAATGCAGATAGAACCACGGTTGTACTTGTTGGGTTTCGTAGTAATTTCAAAAAATTTCCTACGCACACGCAAGATCATGTGATGCATAGCAACGAGGGGAGAGTGTGATCTACGTACCCTTGGTAGATCGACAACGGAAGCGTTTGGTTGATGTAGTCGTACGTCTTCACGGCCCGACCAATCAAGCAATGAAACTACGGCACCTCCGAGTTTTAGCACACGTTCAGCTCGATGACGATCCCCGGACTCCGATCCAGCAAAGTGTCGGGGAAGAGTTCCGTCAGCACGACGGCTTGGTGACGATCTTGATGCACTACTGTCGCAGGGCTTCGCCTAAACACCGCTACAATATTATCGAGGACTATGGTGGCAGGGGGCGCCGCACACGGCTAAGAATATGATCACGTGGATCAACTTGTGTGTTTCTGGGGTGCCCCTGCCTCCGTATATAAAGGACTAAAGGGGGGAGGCTGTCCGGCCACATAGGGCGCCCCAGGAGAGTCCTACTCCCTCTGGGAGTAGGATTCCCCCCCCCCCCACTCCTAGTTGGAATAGGATTCGCGGAGGGGGGGAAAGGAGAGAGAGGGGCCGGCCCCCTCTCCTTGTCCTATTCGGACCAAGGGAGGGGAGGGGCGCGCGGCCCATGTTGGGCTGCCTCTTCTCTTTCCCACTAAGGCCCACTATGGCCCATAAAGCTCCCGGGGGGTTCCGATAACCTCCCGGTACTCCGGTAAAATCCCGATTTCACCCGAAACACTTCCGATATCCAAACATAGGCTTCCAATATATCAATCTTTATGTCTCGACCATTTCGAGACTCCTCGTCATGTCCGTGATCACATCCGGGACTCCGAACAAACTTCGGTACATCAAAATGCATAAACTCATAATAAAACTGTCATCGTAACCTTAAGCGTGCGGACCCTACGGGTTCGAGAACAATGTAGACATGACCGAGACATGTCTCCGGTCAATAACCAATAGCGGGACCTGGATGCCCATATTGGCTCCTACATATTCTACGAAGATCTTTATCGGTCAGACCGCATAACAACATACGTTGTTCCCTTTGTCATCGGTATGTTACTTGCCCGAGATTCGATCGTCGGTATTCCAATACCTAGTTCAATCTCATTACCGGCAAGTCTCTTTACTCGTTCTGTAATACATCATCCCGCAACTAACTCATTAGTTGCAATGCTTGCAAGGCTTAAGTGATGTGCATTACCGAGAGGGCCCAGAGATACCTCTCCGACAATCGGAGTGACAAATCCTAATCTCGAAATACGCCAACCCAACATGTACCTTTGGAGACACCTGTAGAGCTCCTTTATAATCACCCAGTTACGTTGTGACGTTTGGTAGCACACAAAGTGTTCCTCCGGCAAACGGGAGTTGCATAATCTCATAGTCATAGGAACATGTATAAGTCATGAAGAAAGCAATAGCAACATACTAAACGATCGGGTGCTAAGCTAATGGAATGGGTCATGTCAATCAGATCATTCACTTAATGATGTTATCCCGTTAATCAAATAACAACTCATTGTTCATGCTTAGGAAACATAACCATCTTTGATTAACGAGATAGTCAAGTAGAGGCATACTAGTGACACTTTGTTTGTCTATGTATTCACACATGTATTATGTTTCCGGTTAATACAATTCTAGCATGAATAATAAACATTTATCATGATATAAGGAAATAAATAATAACTTTATTATTGCCTCTAGGGCATATTTCCTTCAGTACTTGCCCAAGAACCAGCCCCACCACACATAACCCAGACTCTCGCATATTGTACTCCTACCCAGTTGGAAAGAGAACCAGCTACACTCCTTCTAACCCCAACCCCAACAGATAGTAACCCAGTTCCAGTTGACACAACACTATCTCCACCACAGAGCACCCAAACACGAGCAATTAGTAAGGGAACTACAGTGCCCAAAGCACGAGGACCACCACTCTGAACCCCAACTCAACGCTTAAAGAAGAAGAAGATTTTTTTCTCAGGTTGGGTTCTATAGCTATGGTTCATACTCCTTTGCTCTTGCATCAGTGTATTTACTCATACCAACTATTTTCAAATTTGAAGGATGGAATTGAAACTCCAATGGCGCAACAGGTATGTTTTAAACCTGTTTCTTTAACTAGTTTGCTGTTGTAACTTGCTCTATGTTGATTTTAGTTTCAATTGAATAAACAGTTAAGTTCTCATGTCATGCACATTACAAGTGTTGTTATTCCTTTGTAGTTTCCCACACTTATATTATGTCTATTCTGCTTTGTCTTAAACAGATATTATTTGAACTGTGTCTCTATCTTGATTTGGCAACAAAAACTAGAATGATATAGACCATACAGTGACCATGGTACATAGATATATGTTTGTTTCATGATGTTATCTTGTCCACTTTACTACTGAACTGATTTACCAAAATGAGTTTCATATACAACATGGTAAACTTGTGATGTGTCTGCTTGTTTCTCTTTTAGAATGCGGACAAAATATTGGAGAAGAGTACCCCGTTATGCAATGGTAAAGGAAGTAATGCAGATAAGGTTCAAGATAGTGAGACATACCTGTTGGTCTCCAAGAAAGTTGATAAAAACTATCTTGACGACAGTGAGACAACCCAAAAGTCATGTCTTAATGTAGTGTTCGAGTTACTGGCCACTACTGCTGGCACAAGCTCTTCGAACTCGCTGCCAGAATCAGTTTGTCTTCTTGAGTCTCAAGTTCAAGTTGAAAGACATTGATCAGATGTGCTGCGACACGAAGCCGAAGGACTGAGGAAGCCCTTGCAGAATTTAGATGCATACTTTCTAGTGCAACAGCAAGCACTAGAGGATTTAATCGCCAAACAAGAGAAAGTTAATAAGCTTTCCAACCATCTTTCCAGCATTATGGGTACCCAGTATTTTGTTTCTTGAGCTCTTCTGAAGTGGTTTCAGTACTGGACTTGTTTTGCTGCGACGTTTATTTGCATTGGTCGCCAAGTTTGACAACTAGTGTATGTGATATGCTGCTTTGTTCTCTATATTTGCACTGGTGGTGAACTTTGATGCCCAATGGATGTAATATGTGTGATAGTCGTGATAGCCTAGCGTAAGTTGCTTGCTTATTTATTTCCTTGTTGTCTTGTTTATTTGTTTGCTTGTAGTCAGTGCAGTTCAGTTCTTTTTCCGCGGTTTGCCAGTGGCTGCAATAACCTATTGTTTAAAGCTAGGCCACAATAACTGTCGGATTTCGGGTTCCGGCAAAACCCTTAAGGTTCAAACACTGGGGTGCGTGCGAAGATCTCCCCCTACCAACTCACGCCCTCAACCTCGCCTCGATCTCTGAAGCTAACTCGACGAACTCACAACACAAGGGACACAAGATTTATACTGGTTTGGGCCACCGTCGCGGTGTAATACCCTACTCCAGTGTGGTGGTGGTGGATGATGTTGAACAGTACAAGGGGAAGAACAGCCTCCTGAGGAGAGGTGTTCTTGTGCTTGGTGAACTTATGGTTGTCCGGATGGATCTCCCCCTCTAATGTGGTGGCTTAGTCCTATTTATAGAGGCCCTGGTCCTCTCCCCAAATATTGAGCGGGAAGGGAGCCAACAACGGCCAATTCGAAAGGGGACAGCTAGTATAGCTTATCCTGGCAAAAGTAGTCCTCACCTGCCAAAGGCTCTGGTGGTGACGCCGTCTTGGGCTCCATGGTGACCTACGTCTTGCCGTCCTGCTGGCCTTGGTCTTGTTGCACCAATATGGAAACCTTTGCTTGACGCCTCGATACTCTGTGTCTGTGCTTGCCTCCTTAGCACCAAAGTGGAAACAAGGACACTATGCACACTGGCGCCCGCCTGGTCTCGATCTTCATGTCTCACGTCATTGGAACCTCGCGAGGCTTCCCTGGCCTCGATCTCTTCGCCCCTCGCGAGCCAGCCTGGTGTGGCCACTCCTGAGGAGGTCTTGTGTCATCCGCCTCGTGAGGCTTGGCCCCTCGCGAGGGTCTTGCATGCTTGTTGGTGAAGATGGGCCGTACGGGCCCGCATGCAAAGCCACGCCGTGGGCCACAGGCAGGCAAGTCTGGGGACCCCCGTTCCTAGAATGCCGACAGTAGCCCCCGGGCCCAATGCGTGCTCGGGCTTGGCTTCGAGGCTAAGCCAAAGGGCAAGTGTGGAGCGCCGCGGGCCCCAATAGCCTGCGGCCTTGGTCGACGCATGGAGGTTGATTGGACGTGGGTGTCTCCGCTTCCCCATGCTGCCTTGGTAACCGCCTGGCTAGGCGGCCACCGCGGTCTACACGGTTTCCCTCCCATTGTTGCCGCGCACTCTCCAATTCTTCCGCTTCCTCGTAGCTTAGCCTCTCCCCCTGATCCGATCTGAGCTCAATCCTCCCATTGCCATGGCACCAGATCGGTCGAAGAAAGGGAAGGGTCCCCTGTCCTCCGCCGAGCTACGCCTGGCCGCTGAGCCTGTCGTTGGTAGGTCGCTGGTGCTCAACCAAGAAGCCATGGACAAGGTGCGTCCCATGCTCGCCTCCAGCTTCAATGAGTGGGGAAGGATGGTGGCCTAGCCTGCATCTCATGCTTGTATCGACCGGACAGCCACCGAGGTCCCGTTCTTCATCGACACCCTTTGGGCTGGCCTGGTTCCTCCTTTCTCCGCCTTCCTCAACGCAGTGCTTGCTCATTATCAGATCCACATGCTGCACCTTGATCCCCAATCCATGACCCTTCTCATCGTCTTGGCCTTTGTTTGCGAGACCATGGTGGGCATTCCTCCTTCCATGGCCCTTCTCCGCCACTTCTTCTTGTTGCACCTGATCGATCCCCGGCAGAGCTCGGGGTGCTTGAGCTTCTAGGCCGTGGCACGACGGCCGGCGCGGGGATTGACTTCGAGCTCCCACCATCCACGAGTGAGTTTCGGACACAATGGGTATTTGCTGATGTCGGAGTGCTCAGCCCCCTGCTCTCTTCTCCGCCAGCGCCCGCCATTCCTAATTCCGGTTGGTGCCACCAAAGGCTCGCCGATTCGCGCCTTGCCCCCGTCTGGCTCAAGCTGAGAAGGCTGAAGAACCTTGATGTGACTGCGCCTATGGTGGTGAAGGAGTTCGTCCGGCGCCGAATCGCTCCGCTTCAGCGCCACTCTCGACCGATGTGTGCCTTGCTCAACAGCAAGGACCACATGAGACTTCAAGAGTCCAGGCTCCCCCTTGAGGCGCGGAGAATGGTGCTCGAGGTCCTGATGGGTGTCCCGTTGCCAGTCGACATGCCAAGGAAGAGTTGCCTTCTGTACTGCTTCTTGAACAAGGCGACATTCGTGGAACAGATGACCTCCTTCGATGAGCAGGGTCTGTGTCCAGTCGGCCTCGTGGGGCCCCGTGAGAACCCCATCATCATGGTCCCTCTCCCGGCCACTGGCGTCGAGCTTGCCCCAAGTGTGGATGCAGGGGGGCGAGCGGGGGCCGATGGCGCAGGTGCCGTGGCGCTGATGCCGCCCAGGGATCCCGAGGTGTTATCCTAGGGAACCCGTGATTCTTGCCCTGGGGCGGCGGCTGAGGGGCGATGCAACCCGCATCTCCCAAGGCCCGGGCTCCTGAGGCCTCGGCAGGTCGCTGTGAGGCAGAGCCTGATAGCTCCCCTCAGCTTGGCGCTCCTGAGGCTGCCCCTTCAAGCGCTTCTCCAGTTGCGCCTCGTGTTGGCCGCCATGTCCAGCGCTTCGGTCGGCTTTGCGTGAACTTCGAAGAGCTCCGTAAGAGGAAGGGGTTCCCAAACCGTGGCAGCGGCACCTTTGGGCCGCTAAAACGGAGAAAGTACATCACCGTTGACGAGTAAGTACCTCATCTTGGTGATTCTCCGCGTGCTACTTCCCTTCCTGACAATGTCTCTCCAGGATCCCTTCTGCCAAGGCTACTCACGGCATGGAGTCAACCAGGGAAGCCAGCCCGTTGACAAGGCGTCTTGAGCTCGCGCCTTCGTCGTCTCTCCTTCGTGGTCTTGCTTTGAGTACAACAAGCATGCCAACGGTTACTCCGTTGGTCGTGGACAGTGGTTGGATGGCTTCGGTCTTGGGCTCCTCTTCAAGTAGCGGGCCTCCACTCATTCGGGCTCCTCGCGAGGCCTGGCCTGCAACTGGGTGGGCGCCAGCCCCCAGCCGCCTGCTGAGAGGGGGCGAGCTGCTTCAGGACCCATCCGCGGTCCCCGTGGCGGTGGACGGAGTCAGCAGCATGCTCAAGTCGGCACAAGAAAGGAGCATCGTCCGCCACAAGATCTTTCAGGAGGCGATGGGTGCAATGAACCGGCTTGGTGAAGAGCTCGTGGATGTGGACGCGCGTCTCGTGGCTGAGGGTCTTCAACTGGTGGAGGAGCGGCACAAGTTGAAGGTGGCCATCAACCTCGGGCGCCACCAGCGCGAGCTTGACAACGCGATAGCTGATGCATCCCTCGCGACCACGCGCGAGGCCTGCTCCTGAGCCTTGGAAGAAGCTCGGTAAGCTGACCGCCGCCGCGAGATCACAGAGAAACGCTCGCGGGACCTCCAATCCTGGAGCGCCTCCTTGGAGCAGCAAGTGGAGGCGCGCAGAGCCGCCCTGGCATCTATGAGGGGGACGCCCGTCAAAGAGGAAGAGATCCGGAAGCACGAGGAAGCATTGGCACTGGAAGCCATGGAGCGCAGCCTTGAGTTTGAGCGACTAGAGACGAGGGATCCTCAAGTCGCCCAAGCCGAGGAGGCCATCAGTGCGCGCGAGGCCAGGGCCCAGGAGGAGGTCGATTGCCGGGTGGACGAGGCTCGCGCGGGTCTCGATGGTAGGCTCGACCTGAAGTTGAAGCTCGTAGAGGCTGAGGCTACAGGTAGGATTGTTGTACTCAAGTCCAGGTTAGCCGAGGCGGAGCGGCGTGAGGTAGCCGCCACAGCCGCCCTGGTCTCGGCGTAGGCCGAACTGGCCTCTGCCCGCGCCGAGGTGCTCCCTCTTCAGTAGCGGGTCACTAACACCGAGTGCATCGCGTGGCAGAACAGGGAGGAAGTGCTTCACCGGTGGACGCTGGAACGCGTCCACGCCCCCATGCTTCAGGACCTCAGGAACAGAGCCAACATCGCCTGGGCCAAATCTGCGATGAGAATGCTCCTCATGCCCACGCGAACGACTATGCCAGCCACCTCCTCTTCTTTACCGACGTGGTGACACGCTTGGAGAATCGTTCCGAGAGAGCTCGCCAACTCGTTGAGGAGAGGAGCTGCGACCTACTTGGGCGTGCGTTCTGCCGCGTCTTCAGCCATCTCCAAAACGCCGACCCCAAATTTGATTTTGACGCCGCCATCGCTCCCATACCCAAGTCCATCTGAGGTGACCTAGCACGATGGGTGGAAGACAATGTGGACGCGCTGGTCAGGGCCTTCACTTCCAATGATGATGGGGTGGTGGTCGCGGCGAACGCAGGGGACGTGGTCGTTGATGGTGATGGCGGCGCTGGTGGAGGTGATGGTGATGCCAGCGATGGTGGCAGCGATGCTAGCGACGCATCTGAGAGTGATCCGAGGGACGCGACGAGCGACATGTCTGACTGATCCCGTGTTTCCTAGTTGTTTGTCCTGCACACAGAAGCTTGGGCGCAACCCTTGAGGTTGTAAGAGCATTTTTGGAGGGGAAGCCCCTCATGTAAATATACCACTGCCTCTATATTTTTAGGTTGAGTTGAATATGTGTCTTCGTGAACTCATGTATCCTGGGGAAAAGTTGCTGTTGCGGTTTACCTTAGCCTGGACGAGCCCCAAACCGGCTCGTGAGGTTGTGAGTTTCTGGAAAGCTCCTGAGGAACTCGTCGACACGCCTAAGGGGGGCGCGTGATAAGCAAGTGCTAGCCGTGGCGCGACATACGTGCGGCGCGTGTGCGCCATGCCCAGCCCTGCTCGCAAGGGGCCGCGAGGGGGAAGGAATAGGTGTGAACTCCGAAATAAGGCAAGAACCAGATAGCAAGAAATCTCTTGAATGAGAAAAAGCATCAATGAAAATTCAACTTCAACTTAGATCCAAATCCAGAAGGCAGGGTTACAGAAAAGATATCCAAAGCAAATGGCCGAGTCCAGCACCTAGTCTAGTCTTCTTGTCTTCTCACCAGTGCGGAGCTAAGTGCTGCCACTAGGACGTGGGAGGGAGCCCCCGAGGCCCGAGGGCGGCACTCCTGAGACTCCGGGGCGTGTACAACCCCACTCATTATTACGTGAGAGTTTCACGAGCGGAGACCTTCACATGTGTGAGCCTTACTTCATATCGCCAGACGAGGGCCCCACCTTGCACCACCCTCTACCACTGTCGGGACGACCGGAGACCAGGACGGCACCAACGAGGGCATAGGGGACGCCAGCGGTGCCCTCGGCGACCACGGGTCCTCTGCCGGGGGAAGGCTCCCCGATGCCTCCCCGGCAGAGGGCCTACCTCCGGGTGATGCCTTGCTCCATGCGACGCGGGGAGGGGCCTTGCTCCTGGCCCCTCCCACGCAGCCCCCAGTGAGCCTCTCCTGGTGACACGGATACCGCCATGCCGGAACCGTCGCTTGGCGCCGTGACCTGGTTCACTTGCAATTCATGGTTAGTGTCGGTGTCAAAACCGGTGGATCTCGGGTAGGGGGTCCCGAACTATGCATCTAAGGCGGATGGTAACAGGAGGCAGGGGACACGATGTTTACCTAGGTTTGGGCCCTCTTGATAGAGGTAATACCCTACGTCCTGCTCGATTGTTCTTGATGATATGAGTATTACAAGAGTTGATCTACCACGAGATCAGAGAGGCTAAACCCTAGAAGCTAGCCTATGGTATGATTGTATGTCGTCCTACAGACTAAAACCCTCCGGTTTATATAGACACATGAGGGGGCTAGGGTTACACAAGGTCGGTTACAAAGGAGGAGATATACATATCCGTATTGCCTAGCTTGCCTTCCACGCCAAGTAGAGTCCCACCCGGACATGAGACGAAGTCTTCAATCTTGTATCTTCATAGTCCAATAGTCTGGCAAAGGATATAGTCTGGCTGTCGGGAGACCCCTAATCCGGGACTCCCTCAGTATCCCCTGAACCAGGCTTCAATGATGACGAGTCCGGCGCGCAGTGTTGTCTTCGGCATTGCAAGGCGGGTTCTTCTCAAATTTTGAATGTTTGTCAAGTAGTGTCCAGACCCATAAATGTTGGACTTCTTGGCTTCTGCGCCCAATAAGGGCTATCTTCCACGCGTTGAATGAATACGAGGAGCCAGGGCGCTTTTACATTCACCCCCCTAGCCAGATAAAGAAATTGTCTATTAAAGGGATGGGGATTCTCAGATCCAATCCATACCATCCTCCCACAGCGAGAATACATCGGAGCGCGCTTCGAAAAAATCCATTCCAGCATGGCCGACCATCGCAGCTCCTCCTCCCGCCCCCGTAGCCCTAAGCCCGGTGATTGGGAGAGATGTTTCGTCCCACACAGTCGATTAGTCGAACTACAGACTCAGGGATTTCTCCCTCCAGCGTATATGGTTCCCGTCCGAGCTGGGCTCGCCACCTACAATGGCAGGGAGCAAGCGGAGAGCTTCCCTAGCCCCTCTACAGGGGAGCGGGTGTGCCTTGTTCCCTACTTATTAAGGGGACTCGGATTTCCAATTCATCCGTTCCTCTGCGGGCTCCTGGAGTTTTACGGCCTCCAACTGCATAATTTCACCCCTGCTTCCATATTACACATCGCTGGCTACGTTGCCCTTTGCGAGTTATTCCTGGGCTACAAGGCTCATTTCGAGCTGTGGAAGAGGTTATTGTGCCTCGTCCCTCGCATGCAGAAGGGGGCACTTTATCAAGTGGGCGGAGCCGAGATATGGCACATCGCCGAAACCGGATACCTGTCCGGTACTCCGAAGAAGACGTCCGAAGACTGGCCTTTGGAATGGTTTTATATGGAGGACGTCCCTCTTCTGGACCCTGTTCGGTGGGGTCTTCCTGAGTTCAACAATGCTCCTCTGAAGAAACGCCGAAGCTGGCGCCCACGGAGCCCCCTGGAGGAAGACAACGGAGAAGTCCTTTACCTGATGAACCGGATTAAAGCGCTGGCTCAATCAGGATTGACAGTAATCGAAGTTATGTCAATATGCATAATGCGGGGAGTGGAGCCACTTCAATATCGAGCGCACCCCCTATGGTGTTATAACGGGGAAGATGATGCCACCCATTGCGGGCATAAGGCACCGGACTCCGCTGCTGCTTTAGCAAAAATTCTATCCGAGTTGTTCAAGGGAGAGGAAGAGGAGTTCATCCGCATCAAGCCATGGGATGGATTCTCCATGTACAACCCTCCAAGCTGGGTGAGTTATATCTCCTTACTCCCATTCTTCCTGCATTTTTTGTCGTAGGTACTTACCTTGCCATTTTACGACAGGAACTGCGAAACGATGTAAGGGAGGTCAACAGCCCATCTCCACAATCAGAGGACCTTGACCGGGCCCTCGGTCCCGGACTCGAATAAGATCCGGACATATTCGTGGAGCTGATAGACAGGCAATTCTATCAATTAAGCTGTGATGACGCCATGGTGGCAATTACGGCCGACTATCCCGTACTGCTCCCTGCATCGCACGTAAGAAAAACCAAAATCCCAACTCCACAAACTAGGATTCCCTTTTAGACACTTCTCCTAACATATACATATGGTGTTTTGCAGGGAAGGCATTCGGGACGCCCTGCCGAACCCGCAGCAACTCGCCAACAAGAGGCACCGAGGCCGGGTAGGCGAAAAAGGAAGGCGGTCAGGACGGAGACGCCGGCGCAGAGGTATAACAAAAAACCCCGCTCCGTGGTTGTCGTCTTTCTCAAAATGTAATGACGTCCATGTTTCTTTAATAGAAAAAACGCTCACCGGAATATGTCCGGAGAGGCTGCCGATCATGCTTCCACCAGTCGGGCTCCAGGGCCGGACATAGAGGCGGAAGTCGACATGGGGCGGACGTTGGATACTCCTCCTACAGAGGATGCAGATAGACTATCCGCTACAAATTCAGAAGTGGAGAGCGCCATGAATCATAGGCGTCGCCGGGCCATACTCCGTGACACTTGCTTCTCACTAGAGGCATTTGATGCCTTCAATTCTGGAGGCGCGTACCTTCGTGCTGCTCAAAATGGTCTAGCCAGAGCCACGGACCAGTATGTAAGGGATGTACGGGTAAGTAAATCTGACGATTATATGTATCAGTAGCCCCTGAGACTTGAAACTGTTGACGCAATTGATTTAAGGATCAATATTTGTGCAGGTTCTTACCGAGAAGAATTCCCAACTGTCTCAAGAGCTAGACAAGTGCAAGGCCCAGCTGGAAGCCGCTGTTGCTGTATTGAAGGAGTCCAAAAAGGGTCCCCTGATAACTCTTTTGTCTATTGCAAAGAATACCAGTACCAGGTAGTATGCGGCGTACATGCACACCTAACAATAGATGTTGCAGGTGGCCCCGGAGTGAATCCGAAGGCTGTGGAGACGGATACGGCACGTGATGATCGATAGTAAAACGCTGGCGAGCGCGTGCTGACGCGAGTCAGGCAGGAGAAGAACGATCTCCAAGATGCTAATACCCGTCTGGGCGTGGAACTGAAGGATGTCCAAGCCCAGCTTGCATACTCCGTTAAGGAGAATAAACGGCTTCAGCGCGGCATTTTTAGTAAGTGCTTAAACAAACTTTTTAAGGGAGTTCGGCGAAGAAGCCTGCTAACAGCATTATATCTGCAGGTATGCTGACTGGTCGTCCCGCGGAGGAGATGCTTGGGTCCTCGGGTGATCTTCTGTCAGAGCTCTCCCAACTGCACGAACAAGTTCGGTAGGTGATGCAAAGTATCGCCCAAGCCTTGTGTCCATCCATGTCCCCGCTAGGAGGCATGGGGGAGCTTATGGAGAAGCTGAAGGGAGCATGGCGGCGCTTCCTGTTATGGAAGATATCGGCATGTCGACAGGGTGCACGGGAAGCCTGGGCTATGGTGAAGACACAATACACCAAGGCTGACCCAAACCACATGGCCGAGATTGGACCTGTGGGGCCCGACGGGAAAGAAATCCCTGTCAGTTTAGTGTATGATCAAGTAGAGTTAGCCGCAAAGTATTCCCAACAGGATTGTAGGGTAGACAACCTGTTGGACGGTATAGAAGAAGAATTTAATCAGTCTTAGTGACTATGTACTTCAAGTGACATATGTAATGTCCCTAGCCGGATTGTAAATCATTTGTCATGGCGGACCTTTTCGCTTCGACCTCTGGACCCGATAGTCCAGAGTGTATCCGAATACCTACTCGGTTATATAAAAACCGGGGTATGCATGGAAACCAGGCGTAGGGTTCATAAGTGCTTGAACAAACAAGTACCCAACTAGCTATGTTATATTACATGGGTAGTAAGAAACATCTTCCAGGGAGAATATTTCCGTTAAAGGTTCCTTTCCCTGGGTACGCATGCCCTAATGTGCATGTCCGGACTGCGAGTCGCAGGTTAAAAACATCTGGGGGCGTGTAGTGATTTAAGTGAAAGTCATCTTTTATTCACCGACTGAATATTCCCTTAAGAACGCTTGCTTTCGGCTTCACCCAGTTTGAGGTACACATCCGGCTGACCCGGCAGTAAGAATCGTAGAGGTGCTCCCCTTATGCCCTAGCCGAATTAACGGGAATGTAGGGCATAAACATAAGAGCCAGGCAACCCAACTTGGCCAAAACTTAAGTCATATCGATGCATATAATGGCGAAAAAAGGTACATGCGGAAGGATGACACATGTGCGGGGCATGAAGCCCAGAAAAATAATTAGATTAAGCTTCTGTATAGGAAGCCCCCAGGTATATTGAGCGCGGTTAGCGCATCAAGATTGTGTAACCAAGACACATGTTGGCCCTTTAGGGCTTTGAAGAGAAAAGAGATAAAGAAAAAGGAAAAAACATATGTGCAAAAAATTCATGGAGGTAAGGAGACGAACATAGAGTCTGGTGCTAGGCGTAGAATCTTCGTAGTCTGGCTGCGTTCCATGGGTTTGGCTCTAGTCGATTATTCGATGCATCCCGCAGACGGTACGCTCCACCGGCCAGAACTTGGTCGATAATGAAGGGACCTTCCCATTTGGGCTTGAGCTTGTTCTTTTTCTTCTCCGGCAGGCGCAGAACTAGTTCACCCAACGCTATAGGTTTTGGCCCGCACTTCTCTGCTTTGATACCTTTGAGCCTGTTGTTGATAGAATGCGAAACGGGCTTTTGCCACGTCGCGCTCCTCCTCCAAGGCATCCAAATTGTCCTGCCGATCGAGCTCGGCCTCTCTTTCTTCGTACATGCGCACTCGAGGTGAGTCATGAATTATGTCGCAAGGCAGTACCGCCTCAGCGTCGTACACCATAAAAATGATGTGTATCCGGTAGTGCGATTCGGCGTGGTCCGCAGCCCCCATAGTACGGAGTCGAGCTCCTCTACCCAATGGGTGTCTGATTCCTTTAAGGACCGGACTAATCTGGGTTTAATACCACTCATGATAAGGCCATTCGCGCGTTCGACTTGACCGTTAGTTTGCAGATGATAGACAGAAGCATAACCGAGCTTGATGCCCATGTTGATGCACCAAAGTTTCACCTAGTCGGCTGTAAAGTTTGTGCCATTGTCAGTGATGATGCTGTGGGGAATGCCATAATGGTGTACAACCCCGGATATGAAGTCTATCACTAGTCCAGATTCAGCCGTTTTGACAGGTTTGGCTTCTATCCATTTGGTGAATTTGTCCACCATGACTAGTAAGTATTTTCTCTTATGGGTTCCCCCTTTGAGGGGTCCGACCATATCGAGTCCCCAGACCGCGAAGGGCCAAGTAATGGGGATGGTTTGGAGGGCGGTAGGTGGCATGTGGCTTTGGTTTGCAAAAAGCTGGCAACCAACACAATGTTGAACCAGATGTTGTGCATCTGCCCGGGCCGTCGACCAATAAAAACCTGTACGGAAGGCCTTACTTACAAGGGCCCGGGATGCTGCGTGGTGTCTGCCGAGTCCGACATGGATTTCTGCCAACAGCTTCCGCCCTTCCTCTCCGGAGATGCACCTTTGAAGGACTCCGGTTGTGCTTTTCTTATAAAGCTCTCCCTTGTGGACCTTGTAGGCTTTAGATCGCCGCACTATGCAGCGAGCCTCATTCTGGTCCTCGGGTAATTCCTGTCTAGTTAGGTAGGCCAGGAATGGTTCTGTCCACGGGGCGATGACGGCCATTATCACGTGGGCAGAAGGTGTTATTTCGGTGGCAGAGCCTCCGATTGTGTCAGAGTATTCGGTATCTGGGGTTGTGGCCGGGTCCGGACTAATTTTGCTGGTGTCCCCTTCCCATACCACGGATGGTTTAAACAGTCTATCCAGGAAGATGTTTGGTGGGACAGGGTCGCGTTTAGCACCGATACGAGCTAGGATGTCTGCTGCCTGGTTGTTTTCCCGAGCCACGTGGTGGAATTCCAGCCCCTCGAACTGAGGTGACATTTTGAGGACGGCATTATGATATGCCGCCATTTTCGGATCCTTGGCATCGAAGTCTCCATTTATTTGGGATATTGCGAGGATCGAGTCCCCACGCACCTCTAGGCGTTGGATGCCCATGGAGACAGCCATCCGGAGGCCATGTAGTAGGGCCTCATATTCGGCTACGTTATTGGAGTCCATATATAGTATTTGGAGCACGTATTGCACCGTGTCTCCGGCGGGGGACGTCGGGACGATGCCAGCCCCTAGACTAGCCAGCATTTTAGAGCCGTCGAAGTGCATGCTCCAATTAGAGTATGTGTCGTACTCTTTAGGGAGTTCGGCTTCTGTCCATTCGGCTACGAAGTCGGCCAGTACTTGCGACTTAATGGCTCGTCGTGGCTTATATGTTATGTCGAACGGGAGGAGCTCAATAGCCCATTTGGCAATCCGGCCCATGGCGTCACGGTTGTTTATTATGTCATTGAGTGGTACTTTGGATGCCACCGTGATCGAACACTCTTGAAAGTAGTGTCGTAATTTCCGGGATGCCATAAACACCGCGTATGCTATCTTTTGGTAATGTGGGTACCGTGATTTTCATGGAGTGAGGACGGTGGATACATAATATACTGGCTTTTGAAGCGGGAATTTATGTCCGTCCGTCTCTCGTTCGACGACGAGCACTGCGCTTACAACTTGGTGAGTTGCCGCTATATATAATAGCATTGGTTCGCCAATAGTTAGCGCGGCCAGGATTGGGTTGGCGGACAGGATGGCTTTGATTTCTTCCAGTCCGGCCGCGGTTGCGTCCGTCCACTCGAAGTGTTTGGTGCGCCTAAGAAGGCGATAAAGGGGAAGTGCCTTTTCTCCTAATCGGGAGATAAAGCAGCTTAAAGCCGCCATGCATCCAGTCAATTTTTAGATTTGCTTGAGGTTAGTTGGGGTAGCCAACTGTGACAGAGCTCGGATTTTAGCCGGATTTGCTTCAATTCCTCTACTGGAGATGATGAAGCCCAGGAGCTTTCCGGCGGGAACACCGAAGACGCATTTTTCCGGATTGAGCTTAATGTCGTATGTTCGGAGATTGGTGAACGTGAGCCTCAAGTCGTCTATTAAAGAGTCGACGTGTCTGGTTTTAATGACCACATCGTCTACGTATGCCTCCACAGTCTTGACGATCTGCTTTTTCAGACATGTCTGGATCATGCGCTGATAAGTTGCACCGGTATTTTTGAGCCCAAAGGGCATTGTGTTAAAGGAGAAGGGGTCGTATGGTGTTATAAATGCTGTTGCGGCTTGATTAGACTCCGCCATATTAATTTGGTGGTAACCGGAGTATGCATCGAGGAAGCACAATGATTCGTGTCCTGCGGTAGCATCGATGATTTGATCGATGCGAGGGAGTGGGAAGGGATCCTTTGGGCAAGCCTTGTTAAGGTCTTTGAAGTCGACACATAGGTGCCAGGATTTGTCCTTTTTTGGTACCATCACCAGGTTTGCTAGCCAATCCGGATGTTTTATTTCTTTAATGAATTCGGCTTGCAGTAGCTTAGCCAGCTCCTCTCCCATGGCTTGTCGCTTAGGTTCAGAGAAACACCGAAGAGTCGGCTTGACCGGCTTGAATCCTTTTAGAATATTAAGGCTATGCTCGGCCAATCTGCGTGGGATTCCTGGCATGTCTGAAGGATGTCAGGCGAATATGTCCCAATTCTCGCGCAGAAACTCCCGTAGTGCGGCGTCTACAGCGGGGTCTAATTGTGCCCCAATGGATGCTGTTTTTGTAGGGTCCGTTGGATGGACTTGGAATTTAACTATGTCGTCTGCTGGTTTAAAGGAGGTGGACTTGGATCTTTTGTCTAGTATCACGTCGTCCCTGTCCACCGTGGAGTGCGGCGCGGTTAACTCCTGTGCCACAAGGGCTTCGGATAATGCCTCGAGGGCTAGTGCGGCTGTTTTGTTCTTGGCGCGGAGTGCTATGTCCGGATCACTAGCTAGAGTGATAATTCCCTTGGGTCCGGGCATTTTGAGCTTCATGTACCTGTAATGGGGTATGGCTTGAAAAACCGTGAATGCCTCCCGCCCTAGAAGGGTGTGGTATCCGGTACTGAACGGAGCCACTTGAAATGTAATTTCTTCGGACCTGTAATTCTCTGGAGTGCCAAATACGACATCAAGTGTGATTTTCCCAGCGCAATGTGCCTCCCGACTAGGGATGATTCCTCGGAAGGTCATACTGCTTTGCTCAATACGGTTTCTGTCTATGTACATCTTTTGGAGCATGGATGAGGTTTAATCCGCTGCCGCCATCGATGAGCACCTTAGTGAGCCAAAAGCCATCCACAATTGGACTGAGGACCAAAGTGGCTGGTGCTCGGACTATTCGGAATTTAGGTTTGTCACTGGCGTTGAAGGTGATAGCCGTGTCACTCCATGGATTTATTGTTGCCACGTGGCAGACTTCGGCAAGGCCGCAGAGTGCTCGCTTACGCCTATTATTTGAGGCGAAGGTCTCGAATACTGTTAATACTGTGTTGTTATCCGTGGGGAGGTGCTCTGAGGTATTTTGGGTGAGGGGATCCTCATCGCTTTTGGCAACCTACCGGAGTACCCAACATGCTCTAAGGCCGTGTGTTGATATGGTATCCGTTGTACTCTGAATTTTGCAGGGCCCGTTGAGCCATCCCTCCAATACGGTTTCCACGACATGTAGTGGGATTTTGCTTCTTTGTAATTGGGTCGGGCGACTCATAAGAGTGCGCCCTTTTAGTTCGGACTAGGGGTTTTGTCAGAGCTGGGTTATCCCAGAATTGCGTTTGGGTTTTCCAGGCACTCTCCATCGCATAGTATTTCCATACAATGTCTGCCAAGTCAGCGAAGTGTGCTACATCACGGCGACTTATGGCGTTGAGGACTCCCTTGCCCGTGCAATTGTTGCAAAAGAACGAAATTGCATCTTCCTCGCGATAGTCCTTGACCTTGTTCATTACAAGGAGGAATCTGGCCCAATAGTGATGTATTGTTTCTTGGGGCGCTTGCCTAATTTTGGAAAGATAGTTTGTATCTGGGTCGGTGGGTGGATTGAAGTCTGGACCTTGACCCAATCTGTGATCCCGGGGCAGGAGAGTTTCCGATCTTGGAAGTTCGGGCTCTGGGATATTGCCCTGCGGGTTCGGTATGTGGCCTGATTCTGGATTCAGGGTTAGGGCGGCGTCCTCCCGTGAGCGCGTATCCTGTTCGGAGAGCTCGGGAATTCAGACATAGTTCGTCCTTAGGATAGAGGGAGAATCGCCGCATTGCTCCTCCACCACCGCTATTTGATGGGTGTCCGGCAGAGAGTTAATCTCCCTTTGGTCGGGTTTAAGCCCGATCCGATCGTAGTCCGTAGCGACTCCAAGAGCGGCAATGCGATCCAAGAGCTCGTTCAAAGAGGAGAGCTCCATTGGATCCATCTGCTCGGCGAATTTTGAGCCGATGTGGAGGCTATTTTCGATGACCCGAGAGGTCATCATCGGCGCAGCGGCCGAGCGGGCGGTCATGATGAAGCCGCCTAGTCGGAGAGTTTGGCCTACAGCCAGGGCTCCCCCAGAGGTGATGTTGTCCTTGACAACGAGGCAAGCCATCTTCCTTATGATGACGACACAGTGGAACTCTCAATGAAAGCACCAATGTCGGTGTCAAAACCGGCGGATCTCGGGTAGGGGTCCCGAACTATGCGTCTAAGGTGGATGGTAACCGGAGGCAGGGGACACGATGTTTACCTAGGTTTGGGCCCTCTTGATAGAGGTAATACCCTACGTCCTGCTCGATTGTTCTTGATGATATGAGTATTACAAGAGTTGATCTACCACGAGATCGGAGAGGCTAAACCCTAGAAGCTAGCCTATGGTATGATTGTATGTCGTCCTACGGACTAAAACCCTCCGGTTTATATAGACACCAGAGGGGGCTAGGGTTACACAAGGTCGGTTACAAAGGAGGAGATATACATATTCGTATTGCCTAGCTTGCCTTCCACGCCAAGTAGAGTCCCACCCGGAGACGAGTCGAAGTCTTCAATCTTGTATCTTCATAGTCCAACAGTCTGGCAAAGGATATAGTCCGGCTGTCCGGAGACCCCCTAATCTGGGACTCCCTCAGTTAGCGTAAGCCTGCCCCTGGGAGATTAGTGGTACCCTGTGGCCATTCTCGACGGCGTGGTTGGTGGGCTCTCGGGTGGCTCCTGGAAGGCCTCAGCTCCTAATGCCTCCTCTTCCCAACCTGGGTCGAGGAACGAGTCGGGGTCATCTTCCGGTGTGTACTCCTGGTTCATCATGCGGGGCACGTAGGCCTCCGAGGCCGTTGCCCTGAAGACCTTCCCGAAGTGCCCCACGCTCCATGTTGCCCGGCCCATGACGTCGTCCTGAGGATGGTGGGGTAGCGCCCCACTTGGGCCGTGTGCGGCGACGCTTGTGCCCGCACCCATCTGGGGTGGTGCAGGTGCAATGGGGCGTCGTTCGTCGTGGATCGTGCTGACATCGACGAGGCCCCCGGGCGCACTCGGGGCACGCGGGCGCGGCGAGGCCCGCCGTGGGATCCGGCCGCTGCCTGGGGCATGAGCTGGTAACAGAAGGGCGGTGCTCCTGTGGCCGCTGCATTTAGGAGCTCGGCGACGCGTTCCAGCAGTGCATCCCGGCTGCTCTCCATCAGTCGGCACCACAGCAGCTCCCGCGGCAACGTGAGTGTGGCCCGCATGTTTGCCTGCTCCCTCCGGGTGTGCGACGCTGTTGCCGCGGCGTGGCTTGCGGCCCTTGCAGCAGCTCGCGCCTGTCATGGGGTAAGGAGGGACGGTTCCTGGCCGTGGCGCCCATGCCCTGCAGCATCAGGTGGCGCTCGCGCCGCCTGGAGCGCGGGGTTGAGGCCTTCCTGGGCAGGCGGCGCCACCCGGGCTGGCCAGGCTGCCCAGCGGTCGGCGTTGGTCCTTTAGTCGCCGGACATCGGAACCGCGGAGCGTCAGTGGATCGACTGGCGGGATAGAGGCTCCAGTGCACTCCTACCTGGTGCGCCAAATGTCGGATTTCTGGTTTCGGTAAAACCCTTAAGGTTCGAACACTGGGGTGCGCGCGAAGATCTCCCCCTACCAAATCACGTCCTCAACCTCGCCTCGATCTTTGAGCTAACTCGACGAACTCACAACACAAGGGACACAAGATTTATACTGGTTCGGGCCATCGTCGCGGTGTAATACCCTACTCCAATGTGGTGGTGGTGGATTGCCTCTTGGGCTGATGATGAACAGTACAAGGGGAAGAACAGCCTCCTGAGGAGAGGTGTTCTTGTGCTTGGTGAACTTGTAGATGTCCGGATGGATCTCCCCCTCTAATGTGGTGGCTTAGTCCTATTTATAGAGGCACTGGTCCTCTCCTCAAATATTGAGCGGGAAGGAAGCCAACAATGGCCAATTCGAAAGGGGACAACTAGTACAGCTTATCCTGACAAAAGTAGTCTTCGCCTGCCAAAGGCTCTGGTGGTGACGCCGTCTTGGGCTCCATGGTGACCTCCATCTTGCCATCCTGCTGGTCTTGGTCTCGTTGCACCCATCTGGAAACCTTTGCTTGACGCCTCGGTACTCTGCGTCCGCGCTTGCCTCCTTAGCACCAAAGTGGAAACAAGGACACTATGCACGCTGGCGCTCGCCTGGCGTCCGCCTGGTCTCGATCATCATGGCTCACGTCATTGGAACCTCGCGAGGCTTGCCTGGCCTCGATATCTTCGCCCCTCACGAGCCAGCCTGGTGTGGCCGCTCCCGAGGAGGTCTTGTGTCATCCGCCTCGCAAGGCTTGGCCCCTCGTGAGGGTCTTGCATGCTTGTTGGTGAAGATGGGCCGTACGGGCCTGCATGCAGAGCCACGCCATGGGCCGCAGGCAGGCATGTCTGGGGACCCCCGTTCCCAGAACGCCGACAATAACCATGGGCTAAATATTTACTGTAGTGACTATTGTGGTTCTAAGTCTAACAATAGAATGGGGGTAGGTATGAGGAGGGAAGATCCTAGCTACGGTGAAGTTGTGCACGCAAGATTTAAGAGCTCAGGCCCTTCTCAGAAGAAGTAAGAGCTCTACGTCTCGGTGCCCGGAGGCTGGTCGATTGGATTATGCATGAAGGTACAGGGGTGTGAACCCTTGTCCCAGAGGAGGGGGCGGCTTATATAGAGTGCACCAGAACCCCATCCATCCCCCTGTTACATAAGGTTCAATGTACATAAATAGGGGACGTTACTGGTAACGTCAGGATTAAAGTGATATAAATGATCATTAAGACTACGGAGTGAACGCCTGGTCGTTGCCATCCAGAGTGACCTTAGATCTTCTATGCTCCGAGTGGTTTCTAATGTGGTCGAATGATTATATCCTGGTCGAATAGAATTGGGTTGTCTGAGTGGAAATCATGGTCGAGTGAGTTGCATCCTGAGGTGATTTCAGTCGGTATAATTTGCTGTCCTTTAAATGTCTTTGACTGTAGGGTAGTATCCTTGGGAAGGGTGCTTAGATCAGGTCTATTTCCCTACCCTAGGACATGTCATTGTCATTGGCCCCCGAATGGTTCTGGGTCCGAGTGGAGATGGAGTTGAAGATGGTTCTGACCCAATTTTCATGCTTCGGAAGCATTTTACTTGGATTGGTGAACCATGCAAAAATTTAAACTTTATTTTCAGTCGCCTTGAGCCATTCAGAGGTTGCCGAGTGAACTTAGCTGATAAGCTTCGAATGCTGATATGGCATAAAATCTTCGGCGCGATCTACTGTGCTGCCGTCCCCGGATCTCACGGGATTCTAAATTTGGGGAAACGCGTGGGGCGGAGAGAGCCGCAGTAAGCGGAGCGGATTAGGTAGGGGTGCCTCGATTCTTGTGCCACCTTTTCCGCCACGTATCGAGAGCGCGACTGTTGCGGGATTTGACAGGATTGCCTGGGCCCACAAGTCAGTCACTCGGGGAATAGGACCATATAAGGCGTCTAGGCCGGTGTTTTTGCACAGTGCGTCCCATTTTATTCCTTCCTCATTTGCTTCTCCACTGCATCCGCCTCCGCCCTCGGTGCTGCCACCCAGCCTGAGCTCAACTCGCCGCGATGGCACTACTAGGAAAATGCTTATACGTAGAACTTTACCAGTAGCGTTTGTTTGGGACCCCACGCTATTGGTAAATACCAGTAGCACTTGGTACAGAACGAGTTGCTGGTATTACTTAGCAGTAGCGTGATTTTTTTTGGGCAGCGCTACTAGTAAATGTGCTACACCATACCCCGAAGTCAAGATATAGTATCAGCGTGGGTGATCAACCAAACGCTACGGCTAAAGACATAGATGTAGCGTCTGGTTTGCAAAACTCGCTACTATCACCCACGCTACAAAAATATTCACCAACACCCTATCCAGATCCCCTTTACCCCCGCCTCCCTTCCATCTCCTCTCTTCTCTCAACCCACTCGCCGTCGGCCCTGATGAACAGCAGCGGAGGGGCCATGGCGACGAACGAACGACCAGCCGCGTCCGTCGACCCCTACGTCGAGCTCGCCTGCTCGCGCGGCCCCTCTCCCCCTTCCGTCTCCCCCGAGCCCCCGCCTTACTCTTCTCTACTGGTGCGTGCGGACCTCAGATCCACGAAACGGCTCTGCCGGTTGATCCCATCGCGCGCGCTCACACCATCTCTGTGCTCCCTGCAGGGACGTGGTGTTCTCGCGCTCGGCGTGGGGGCCTGCGGCACTGACGCCATCGACGACAAGGAGCTCCACCTCGTGCATCACAAGGACGGCCAGCGCCACATCAAGGTCCCCCGCCCCTTCCCTCCCTCCCCCGATCCGATCCCCTCTCGTTTCTGCGCCAATTGGTTGCGGCGACTTCGATTCCCAAATCGTATCGATTATGGCTGCTGGAATTGATTTCGAACAAGAATGGCACCAATCAGATGCAATTTTGAGTAGTACATATTGAATAAGCTGACCAACCAGCAACCCCTCACATGGTCTGTATTTTCAAGCAATTTTCTTCTCCAGGTAGGACATTTACTCAGGGTGAGGTTGTTAGTTGCCTGGGTAAAAATACATGGAGTATTCATACAGTCCATAGTAATATTGTTCTCCGGTGATCCAATCTGGTGCTACTTACTAAGCAAGTTAGTGATAATTTGTGTCTATCCATCAGCCTTGGCTCATGTCTATGACTATGTACATGTAGGTGTATACATGTTCTCTTAGTCAACTGCTAATTCACTGGACCGCTGATAGTTTTTTATTAGTGTGAGTGTGATTCCCCTTGTAACTAAGCAAAGTGATACGCGGAGGAATTGGCAGCCAAGGTGGCTCCACCTCGACATCGGACCTCCCACTGGACAGAATCGGAGTGGGACAATGTCGGTTCGATGGTCGACAGTGGCTGCGTATAGGAAAGAAGAAGACGACGGAAGCTGCACAGGAGTTGGTATGTCTTGGCTAGGACAGCTCGCGGACAGGAACAACGGGCAAGAATTGCATACGAGGCAAAGCTTAGGACGATTTGTTTTTTGAGGAACTGAGCAGGAGGAACAAGGGAGAGCAGTAACAATGGGGAGAAGCGCTCCCTGTCCTAATCCATCATGGTTGTGGCCTTGCCTTCTCAAAGGTGTTTCATTGCGTTCTTGCCGGTTTGAATTGTTTTGTTCCTCAAGTTGAGGATGCTATTCCAGTCCAATGGCACAGCGTATTATCTTATCTCTTTCTTTATTTGATGGGTGCTTATCCATCTTAAGACTGCAACTGCAAGTTCCATTGTCGTCTACATGTCTTTCAGATTGTTTTTTATACAGTGGAGAAGCTTTGTGCAGGTGCTCAGGACCAAGATTGCTGCTGTTTGTACTGCATACCGCTTTATGCATTGGCTAAATTTTTAGTTTGGCTTCTCACACCATGGTTTGCTTACCTAAATCTTTGTGTATGTTTGCACTGCAGGGCTGTGAACCTGTGATGCATCGGTGGACGAATCTGGTTTACGAGAAAGAGACATATGCGAGCGCTTTGTTTTCTTCTTTCAGGGTGCCTCCTACAGATACAAGTACATGCTCAGGTCAGGTATATATGTTTGTTTCTTTGTCCACCGGTTAGACTAAAACTTCTTTTAGTAGGGTAAATCTAATATTTCGTGGTAACTGTCCAGAGAAAAAAATGGATGGAGTGAGTTGAGTTGCAATTCCTACAAAGTAAATAATAAAAATTCTAATAAAGTATTGGTTTAACTAAAACATTCAGAATTCCTTTTGGGATTCTTTGGATCCAAATCCTAACCAGTCCATTTGGTTAACACAAATGGATTACTGAAATGAATATGCAAAAAAAATCAGAGATGATGACCTTGGGATTGACAATGCATTGTCATCAAATAGACACTGCGGCCACTATCGTAGAGGGTGGAAAGGAGGATAAGCGACACCAATGGGATGCCATGTTTGAATAGAGAACATGGAATTGTGTGGGGAGAGGGTTATCCTTTAACCATTAAGCCATGCTTGTTAGGCTAGGGGTATGTAGTATTTTTTTCTCCCGTTGCAACGCACGGGGCTTTTTGCTAGTATAACTTTAACAACTACAATCTTGAGAATTTTTTCCATTCTTTTTTAGCCCATGCCTTCCACTAATTTTCTGCACAACGAAGATATAGGCTACACACCTCCACATTATTTCTCTCTCAAAAAAATAACCTCCACATGATTGCCACTTCAAACTCCAAAGGATTTCCAGCCACAACTCACGTGTGGTCAGGAAGACAAGTCAAGTCAAGTGGAGCATTAGGTACACGCTCTGCTGTGTAAACACACACACACACACACACACAAAGATACTTCAATCCACTCCTTTATTCTTGCTAGGAGTCTCGCCGCTCTGCCTCGCACGGTAACCGGAGTTTGGTCGACGACAAGACTCTGGTAACTACGAACCCTTCCATCTCCCCTATCATGCTTTCTCCGGTTGTCCATGGAGCTGTTGCTTGCTGAATTTAGGCTTTGTTTTTTTTCGATGAAGGGCTCTTAATTTAGGCTTAGTTGGAATAATTCCTTGCAATACTACTATTTTTAATTGTCAGTGCCTTCGATGATCCATGCTCCATCTGCACACATATTTATTATGCGTGTTTATATTCTCAAAAAAAGATGGCGTGTGTTTATCTGTTAACCGTATCGCTTAGCTAAGATCGTAACAAGATATTGGTAGTTGTACGCTTTCTAAAAAGGAACATATTTTCCTCACAAAACTAAGAGACGATCAACTTTAGGAATTGCAACTTTATAGACAGTATTAATCTAGACTGGTATCTTGGTAACCATGTGCGTTCATGTACCATTTAGTTTGTATAGCCAGTGAGGAATTAAGCATATATTTTCGGCATGAGCTCTTTTAAATTGCTAGATGAGAAGGAATCTTAACTTAATTGGTCTTGTGAATTGTAATATACTATTTGGTTGAACTGGTGATATTTTCATACTAACAAGTTTTCACATTCCCGATGTGGACGCGGGGTTGATTGACGCGGACTAGCGCGGCCCGGTGGGCGCTATGCTCTTCAACCCGGTGAAGCCCGGAAGCCACGTCGCACAGATGATCGTCCAGGTGATCATGACACCAAAGGTTGCCGAGGTGGAGGACCTCGATGCCGGGGGGGGGGGGATTTGGGTCCACCGGCATCTGAACTTCGAGCCTTGGTAGATACATCTAGAGAAGAGGTTTGTTTAGGTTGGTGGTGAACACTAGGGAAGGTACCCATGTTTCGATGATGGTTGTGTGCGTATGATTTTAAATGGACTCTTGTGATCTCTTCTAGTTGAGATGGTTCTATGACCTTAGTTTATCTTGCACTGGATGTGTCTCTGATTTCCATCCATGAATATGGCATCTAATTTTTTTTAATTCCTAATTAGCTAGTAGTAGCGCGGGGGAAAAGGTGCATGCTACTAGTCCTAATTAGCTAGTAGTAGCGTGGGAGAAAAATGCACGCTACTAGTACTTAGGATAGTAAGTAGCGTGGGTTATAAAAAAGCGCTACTGCTATCTTCAGTTACCAGTAGCGCTGGGAAAAACAAGCGCTACTGCTAAAAAATAGTTGTAGCGTTCTAGTAGTAGCGCGTCTACCAGCGCTACTGGTAGAAAAAAACCAACGCTACTGGTAAGCATTTTCCTAGTAGTGTGGGGAAGGACAAGACGGCGGCTCTGGAGCGCGCGAAGAAGGTGACGGCAAAGACGAAGGGGAAGAAGACAAGCCGGGGAGGGTCGTCGTCGAGAACTGGCCTGCCGCCCGGCTAGATCCAGGGCGACTGGATTTGGTCAATGATCCAGCAGGAAGATCTGAGGATCTGGTTGAGGGGGGATTGATTCCCCACGGTTCTTAGCGGCTTTCGGAGGACGAGACCGATCCGCGGCCGCAGGAGGGTGACTGTGTCCTTGCGACCCACATCAACCGCAGTTTCTCTTTGCCCCCCCCCCCAAATCCTTTCTTCCAAGGTTTTCTGAACTTTTTTGGAGCCCAACTTCATCACTTTTCTCCCAACGCCATCACATACCTTGCTACATACGTGTCCATGCGTGTGAACTTTCTGGGCTATCGACTGCACTAGGGTCTCTTCAAACACATTTTCACTTGTCGTTCTCAGTCTGCAAAAAAGGCTAACCTGAGTGATGAGAGGACACATGTGATCCAGATGTGTGGAGGTCTAGGGATCTAGATGAGGAGTAAAAGTACTTTCCCTGCTGTAGTTCTTTCTGTTTCAGTCAGAGGGTGGCAGTCGACCTGGTTCTACTGTAAGGACCAACCGACCCCTGGTCAGTCGACTGGCCTTCTCCCGTTTTCCATAGAGCGAGTAAAGAAGCCTTCTCCCTTGAAAGTGACTCCAGCTGAGAAAGTGGAGGTGAACATGTTGGTTGAGCGAGTAGTCCAACTTGTCCGCGACGGTGTGACTGGCGTGGACTTGTTAGAGGTGTTTCTTAGTCGACGCATCCAGCCACTCCAACCCGTGATCATCCAATGTGGATGTACTCGGGTATTGGTGACAACACTCGGGTCCACCCGGAGGAAGTTGACAAGGAGACGGTGGTGCAGTGGTTGCAGGGCATCACTAGCAACAAGGACAACCCCAGGGGGTCTAGGAGGATTCCTCCACTCGACAACACCAACGAACCAGACAAGGTCTAACTCTTTTCTTCCGAGTGTCCTTTGTTCTGACATGTATTTATTCTCGAAACCGATTGATATCCGCTCGACTCTGTGCCTTGCAGATCTACACTAAGATGTATTCGATGCCCAACGGAGAGCAGGAGCAGGAGGGAGAGGCGAGCGGGGGTGACAGTGGTGACTGAAATTCTGACGGAGGACGAGACAAGGAGAGTGAAGACTCGAGCAGTGGTGTGGAGGTCGACTCTCCACCTCGCACGGAAGGAGCTCCAAGCAGAGGTAGGACCCAGCAAGTGTTCGTGGCAAAGCTACTCCACCGACCGGACAGACCTTAAAGCGCACTGGAACATCTTCTCCTGTGCTGACTAAGAAAGCTCCGAAGCAGCCCAAAGACGCATCGTCAAAGCCTCGGAAGGCCTTTCCCAAGATTAAAGTGGATATCCCCATCGCTTCTGGGTAATTATTGTGCTCGACCTCTTAGTTTTTGCATGACTCAATCTTCAGTCGACTCACTTTCCTGTTTTGACCGAGTGAGTTCTAAAATTTGCAGTGCTGCTACCTCTGGGACTTCTATTTACCAAGATGATGATGACGAGGAGATGGAAGACGTAGTCACCTCCAACGCGGGTATAACTCTTGTCATCTTGTCTTTACTTTATGAGCCATTTTGACGGTCGACTGAACTCTTGCAATTGAATGCTTTGCAGCTCCGCCCAATGTTATTGAACTTCCAGATGACGACGAAGATGTGCCGCAGAGACCTATTGGAAGGAGGGGCGGGACTTCAAGCAGGAAGGCACCGGCTAGCAAAACGTCCCAGTCAACGCCGGCGACGGAACCAGTGATTTAGCAGTCCAGAGACCTCAACTGGGTTTCTGTAACTTTTGTCGTTCCAGTATCGAGTGAACGTCCTTGATCATCAACTGCACAAGTCCCTATTTCGTCTGTAGAACACCACGCCTCGAATCGTCAAGTTGTCGCGACTCTTCCACCGTCTCCGCTGTTTGTCACCCATCGCGTTTCGGAGGATTAGGCAAGCGTTGATAAGGAAGCCATACGCCAAGCAGGCCTGATGATGGAGCGGATGAATACGGTGCATGAGACCAGCCAAGTTGCCTATGATGCCAGTGCAGCTCTCCAAGCCAATGTCCAGGTTAGTTGATTTCTGACTGACCCTCCAACTTGATGCTTGTTCTGTTAGGATATGCTACCTGAAGACTTTCATTGTGTATCCATTCGTTAGTCTGCACTCCGCATCTGTACACCCACTGGGTGTTTCAATTTATGCTGAGTAGTTTTTCCAGTTGAGTCGACTAGGTTGTGTCGATTGTATCTCTGGACTAGTGGGGACACACAGAGTGCACCCAATGTGCGTAGTCCCCGAGGCCACCATCGAATGTGTGATTCGGCGGGGGTCTTGATAAAAATATCTTGTTCTACAGTTCTTCCACTCGGTCTAGGCGGACCCCGTCGAGTGGAAACTTAACCAATGGGGGCATGCTGAATGCACCCACTAGGTGTAGTCCCCGAGACCGCAGTCGACTGCGGGTAGTCGGTTATGGTCTAAGAATAACTGTTGCTTGCTTTTTTTGTTTGAGCGACTAGACTGACCAAGTCGAGTACCAGTGGGGGCATGCCAAGTGCACCAACTGGGTGTACTCCCCGAGACTACTGTTGAATGTTTGATTCTGCAGTAGTCTTAGAATTCTTTTCACTTGGAAGCGAATAATCTTTTATTCTTTCCACTGATATATCTTTTTTACTGACTTCAGAAATCCTGTGAGCTCATATCCCAATTTGCTGAATTTGAGAGAAAGCAGATCCAGCTCAATCTTGACTTGGAGTTGGCCAAGAAGAACTTGCAGAAGGCCAAAGACGAAACAACTGGTATGGAAGGTAAAAACTTGTCGACTGTAGGATCAGGCTGTCTCTCGAGTCATTTCCTTGTTCTTCTCTCTGAACTGAATGTTGTTTGTTGTGTGTGTGTGTGTGTGTATATATATATATTTATATTTAGAGAAAATGAGGCAGGCTCTGGCATAGAAGGACCTTGATCTTGCCGCAGCACAGGAGGCTCTGGAGAAAACAACACTCGCTGATAAGAAGCTGGCTTCAATCGGGGCGCTAGAGGAAGACAACGTCAAGCTGAAGACTGCTCTTGCCGAAGCTAATAGAGAAGTGACCCATTTGAAGAAGGACAAAGTAGCCTTGAACGAAAAGATTGAATTCATTTCTCGGAAGAGAAATGACCTGGAGGCTTATCTGGGCGGACTCGCCAAGAAGTTATTCCTTATGCTTGAAGGTACCTTTCCTTGTCCGACTGTTTCGCTATCGTTGATTCGCTATAAAGCTGTTGACTCATTAGTTCTTTGTGATTGTAGAATTCTGTCAAAACTTTGAGGAAGAAACTGAGCGAATCGAGACAATCTTGGACCCCGTCAATTCCCTTGTTAAGGATGAAGCTGTCATGAACGTGCTTCGACTGGAATCCCGTCTTGCCAACCTTATAGACTACCTTGTTCGACTGAAGGTTGCGGTGCCGCGGATTGACACGACGCTTTTCCAAAGGAGACGCTCCAAAATGACCTCGAGTCTTTGATGACTCGACTCAATGAGATCCCTGGTCGAGTGCAGGAATGGAAGAAATCGTCTACTCGGTGCGGTGTTGACGTAGCTCTGTTCCTTGTTCGTGTCCATTGCAATGAGGCCAAAGAAGAGAAGTTAGCAGCGATCAAGGTTGCCAACACCAAGAGACTTGACTTCTAGTCTTTTATGGAGACCTTCATTGCTGCTGCTACTCGAATTGCAGATGGAATTGACCTGGATTAGTTCGTCAAGCCTGCCAGTCCTCCTCCCGTGGAGTGAACAAACTTTTTACAATCCGATTAAATTTGCCTCGGTATGACGAGTGGTTTTGTAACCGTTAAACTCCTTCGGGCCTGATGCGCGAGTATTTTTATCTGCGGTTCTAAACTTTGAGATTTATCTGAACTTTGTTATTTTTGAATCTCTTGACTCTAAGCGGAACTTGATTCTTCAGACTGAATTGTTACTGACTCTGTGATGTAGCTCTGTCAAGTGGACCATGGACAAGGGCACTTGGTGTCATCCATGACTTGCACCTCGTCGTCTTTGCGGATCGGTATGGAGCGGACGTTATACTTGTGTCGCAGCTCTGTCGAGTGGGTCATGGACAAGGGCTCTTGGTGATGTGCATGACCTGCACCTCCTCGTCATTGCGGATCAGGATGCAGTAGACATTATACTTGTGTCGCAGCTCCGTCGAGTGGGTCGTGGACAAGGGCACTTGGTGCTGTGCACGACCTGCACCTCATCGTCCTTGCAGATCGGGATGGAGCGGACGTCATACTTGTGTTGCAACTCCGTCGAGTGGGTCGTGGAAAAGGGCACTTGATGCTGTGCACGACCTGCACCTCGTCGTCCTTGCGGATCAGGACGGTTTTTAACTTAGGCGAGTACGAGACTGCAGCTAAGCCTCCGAGTGGGAGGATTGCTCTCCACTCGGTAGGATTTGGGAAACTTAGGCAAGTACGGAACTGCAGCTAAGCCCCCGAGTGGGAGGATTGCTCTTCACTTGGTAGGATTTTTTAAACATAGGCGAGTACGGGACTGCAGCTAAGCCCTCGAGTGGGAGGATTGCTCTCCACTCGGTAGGATTTTTTAAACTTAGGTGAGTACGGGACTGCAGCTAAGCCCCCGAGTGGGAGGATTGCTCTTCACTCGGTGGGACTTTTTAAACTTAGGCGAGTACGGGACTGCAGCTAAGCCCCCGAGTGGGAGGATTGCTCTCCACTCGGTAAGATTTTTTAAACTTAGGCGAGTACGGGACTGCAGCTAAGCCCCCTGAATGGGAGGATTGCTCTCCACTCGGTAGGATTTTTTAAACATAGGCGAGTACGAGACTGCAGCTAAGCCCCCGAGTGGGAGGATTGCTCTCCACTCGGTAGGATTTTTTGAACTTAGGCGAGTGCGGAACTGCAGCTAAGCCCCTGAGTGGGAGGATTGCTCTCCACTTGGTAGGACTTTTTAAACTTAGGCGAGTACGGAACTGTAGCTAAGCCCCTGAGTGGGAGGATTGCTCTTCACTCGGTGGAATTTTTTAAACTTAGGCGAGTACGGGACTGCAGCTAAGCCCCCGAGTGGGAGGATTGCTCTCCACTCGGTAAGATTTTTTAAACTTAGGCGAGTACGAAACTGCAACTAAGCTCCCGAGTGGGAGGATTCCTCTCCACTCGGTATGATTTTTTCAAACTTAGGTGAATCGAATTCACAGCTAAGCCCCCCGAGTGAGAGGCTTGCTCTTCACTCGGTAGGATTTTGTTTTTGAAACTTAGGCGAATCGGATTCGTGGCTAAGCCACCCACTAGGGGATTTTGAACGCATTTAGTAATAACAATCATTTAGGAGACTGTAAAACCATGTCTTTGATAAACAAACTGAAAGGTACTTCTTATTACATCTCAACAGTCTGAATGCTTAAGTATAAAAATGGTGGAGCAGCTCCGCATTCCAAGCGCGTGGCTCATATTTCTTGTATTCCACATCATACAGGTGGTATCCTCCATTGTGGAGCACTTTGGTGATGATGAAGGGGCCTTCCCAGGCGGGAGCAAGCTTGTGTGGTCGTTGCTGATCCACTCAGAGAACCAGGTCCCCTTCCTGAAATGCTCGACCTCTTACGTTTCTAGCATGGAACCGACGAAGGTGTTGCTGATAGATGGTCGACCTGGTCAAGGTCATTTCTCTTTCCTCTTCCAGAAGATCAACAACGTCTTGTCGGGCTTGTCCTGCTTCTGCCTCTAAGAAAAGCTCTATTCGTGGGGCATTGTGGAGTAAATCAGTCGGCAGCATGGCTTCGGATCCATAGACCATGAAGAAGGGAGTCTGGCCAGTCGACCGATTTGGCGTTGTTCCAAGACCCCACAGTACTGATGGTAACTCATCTACCCAGGCACCAGCCGCATGCTTGAGGTCACGCATTAATCTGGGCTTCAACCCTTGGAGGATCAAACCATTTGCTCTTTTTACTTGTCCATTCGACTATGGGTGAGCGACTGAAGCATAGTCGACCCGGGTGCCTTGGGAAGCACAGAAAGTTATGAACTCATCTGAACCAAAGTTTGAACCATTGTCTGTGATGATGTTGTGCGGGACTCCATATCTGAATGTTAACTCCCTGATGAAGCTAATGGCAGTACCCGAGTCGAGGTTCTTGATGGGTTTGGCCTCAATCCATTTAGTGAACTTGTCGACTGCAACAAGCAGGTGGGTGAAACCACTTCTACCAGTCCTCAGGGGTCCAACCATATCCAACCCCCAAACAGCAAATGGCCAAATGATTGGAATGGTCTTCAAAGCTGAAGCGGGCTTGTGAGACATGTTGGAGTAGAACTGACAGCCTTCACACTTGTCGACTATTTATTTTGCCATTTCATTTGCTCGTGGCCAGTAAAAACCTTCTCTGTATGCTTTAGCCATGATTGTCCGAGAGGACGCATGGTGACCACAGGTCCCTGAGTGGATATCATTGAAGATCATTCGACCTTCCTCTGGGTAATGCATCGTTGAGCAACTCCAGTCACACTCTCCCTGTAGAGTCGACCACTTATCACAGTGAAGGATTTGGATCGACGGACATTCTGACGTGCTTCATCTTCGTCTTCTGGAAGCTCTTTCCTGAGAATATATGCGATATATGACACTGTCTAGTCTAGAATGACGACCAAAACTTCCATGATTAAGTCAACCACGACTGGGATTTCAACTTCAGTCCAATCAGTAGAACTCTTAGGCTGCGGGGGCTCTTCTGTGAAGGGATCCTCTTGAACTTATGGTGTGTGAAGATGCTCCAAGAACACATTGCTGGGAATGGCCTCCCGCTTGGAACCTAGCTTTGCCAGGTCATCCGCTGTCTGGTTCTTCGGTCGGGGAATATGGTGGAGCTCTAGCCCTTCAAACTTCTTTTCTAACTTTCTCACTGCATTGCAATAACCAGTCATGGGTGGGCTTCTGACGTCCCACTCCTTCATCACTTGATTGACCACTAAATCTGAGTCGCCGTAGACCATTATGCGACAGACGCTGAATGAAATGGCCATTCGCAACCCATACAGAAGTGATTCGTATTCAGCTTCATTGTTGGAGGAATCAAAATGAATGTGAAGGACATAACTGAGTTTGTTACCTCGTGGGGATACCAGAACTACTCCAGCGCCAGAACCATTCAACATCTTGGACCCATCAAAGAACATAGTCCAATGTTCCGAGTGAACTTGAGTCGGTTGCTGCTGTTCGATCCACTCGACGAGGAAATCTGCTATTGCTTGGGACTTGATTGTTTTCTTTGCCTCAAACTTGATATCCAACATATCGGATTTCGTGTTTCGGCAGACCCTTGAGGTTCGAACACTGGGGTGTGCGCGGAGATCTCTCCCCTACTGATCTGCGTCTGATCCTCTCGTGTGAACTAAGATGAAAATGATGAACAACACAAGAGACACGGTGTTTATACTGGTTCGGGCCACCATTGTGGTGTAATACCCTACTCCAGTGTGTGGTATGGTGGATTGCCTCTGGGGCTGATGATGGACAGTACAAGGGAAGAACAGCCTCGCGAGAGGTGTTCATGCGCCGGTGCGATGAACTGCTATGGTGAGTTCCGTCGCCTCTCTCTCTCTCTGCTAGGGTTCTACCAGATCTCTTGATGTTCTCGGGGTGTCTGGATGTCTCTACTCTGTGGTGGCTAGCTCTATTTATAGAGGCCCTGGGCCTCTCCCCGAATAATTGAGCGGGAAGGGCGCCAACAATTGGCCATTGTGAAGGGGAACATCTAGTACAAGTTATCCTGACCAAAGGTGGTCTTCGGCTGCCAAAAGCACTAGTGATGACGACGTCTTGGGCTCCACGGTGACCTCCGTCCCGCCGCTCTGCTGGTCTTTGTCTCGTTGCACCGAAATGGCACCCTTTGCCCGATGCCTTGGCCTGTGCTTGCCCCCTTTGCACCAAAGGGGAAACAAGGACACTGCGCAGGCCGGCGCCCGCCTGGCCTTGATCGTCATGGCTTGCGTCATGGGATCCTCGCGAGGTACCCCTGCCTTGATCTCTCCGCCTCCTCGTGACCCTACCTGATGAGGCTGCCTCTAAGGAAGCTCCCTGTCGTCTGCCCCGCGAGGCTTGGCCCCTCGCGAGGGTCTTGAGCTTGAGCTGATGAAGATGGGCCGCGCTGGGCCCCCACTTGAGCCACACCGCAGGCCGCAGGCAGGCAAGTCTGGGGACCCCTGTTCCCAGAACGCCGACACAATGAAAGGAGTTCAATCGCCCACTTTGCCACTCGACCAGTTGCATCTCTGTTGTTCAGAATTTCTGACAATGGAGCATCGCTGACGACTGTGATAGAGTGATCTGAGAAATAATGTGCAACCTTCTTCGTGGTCTAGTAATTTCCATAGACAAGCTTCTGATAATGCGGATATCTCTGCTTGGACGGAGTTAAGACTTCATAAATATAGTACACTGGACGTTGAACCTTATAGGCTTTACCTTCTTCTTCCCGCTCGATCGTGAGTACTGTACTGACAACTTGTCCAGTGGCTGCAATATAAAGCAGTAAAGGCTTTTTGCTGATTGGAGCGACGAGCACCGGCTGGATGGAAAGTAGGGTTTTGAGCTCTAGAAACGCTGCATCAGCTTCAGGAGTCCACTCTAGCTTATCAGATTTCTTCATTAATCGGTAAAGAGGCAATGCCTTTTCACTGATATGAGAGATGAATCGACTCAAAGCGGCCAAACAACCAGTAAGCTTCTGAACGTCGTGTATGCGCACAGGGCATCTCATTCGGAGTATTGCGCCAACTTTCTCTGGGTTTGCATCAATCCCACATACGGAAACGAGGAAATCAAGTAACTTTCCACCTGGAACTTCGAATGTACACTTCGACGGGTTAAGCTTGATATCATATCTTCTTAGATTGACAAAGGTTTCAGCGAGGTCAGTTAGCAGGTCAGAACCTTTACACATTCCAACTGATTTGAGTGAGCGGGCACTTTTGTATCATGCGCATGAATGTGGCATCAACATTCTTGAGACCAAAGGCAATAGTAACATAGCAAAAGCACCTGAATGGGGTGATAAAAGCTATTTTTATTTCATCGGGTCCATACAGTCGGATCTGATGATACCTGGAGTATGCGTCCAGAAAGTACAATCGCTCACATCCCGCAGTCGAGTCGACTATCTGATCGATGCGGGGGAGAGGGAAGTGATCTTTCAGGCAGGCCCGATTGATATGCTTGAAGTCAATACACATACGGAGTGAATCATCTTTCTTGGGGACCATGAAGACGTTGGCGAGCCACTCGGAGTGGTAAATCTCTCGGATGAACTCAGCTGCCAAAAGCCGAGACACTTCCTCACCAATTTCCTTTCTTTTCTCCACGGCGGACCATCAGAGATGCTCTTTGACATGTTTTGCTTTTGGGTCGACTCGCAAACGGTGCTTGTCGGTGTCCAAACCGGCAGATCTCGGGTAGGGGGTCCCGAACTGTGCGTCTAGGCCGGATGGTAACAGGAGGCAAGGGACACGAAGTTTTACCCAGGTTCGGGCCCTCTCGACGGAGGTAAAACCCTACGTCGTGCTTGATTAATATTGATGATATGGGTAGTACAAGAGTAGATCTACCACGAGATTAGAGAGGCTAAACCCTAGAAGCTAGCCTATGGTATGATTGTTGTTGTCTATGTTGTCCTACGGACTAAAACCCTCCGATTTATATAGACACCGGAGAGGGTTAGAGTTACACAAAGTCGGTTACAATGGTAGGAGATCTGGATATCCGTATCGCCAAGCTTGCCTTCCACGCTAAGGAAAGTCCCTTCCGGACACGGGACGAAGTCTTCAATCTCGTATCTTCATAGTCCAGGAGTCCGGTTGAAGGTATAGTCCGGCTATCCGAACACCCCCTAATCCAGGACTCCCTCAGTAGCCCCTGAACCAGGCTTCAATGACGACGAGTCCGGCGCACAGATTGTCTTCGGCATTGCAAGGCGGGTTCCTCCTCCAAGTAATTCATAGAAGATTTTGAACACAAAGATAGTGTCCGGCTCTGTAAAATAAGTTTCCACATATTGCCATAGAGAGAATAATATTTACATAAATCTAATCTGCTGACGTATTCGGTAGTGTGACACACCACGACCAAGCCTTTATCCGAGTCGTTTCATTATCCCATCTTAGCGCGTCATGCGAGGCGGTTTTCTTGGCATGTCTTGCTAGAGCAAAGATCATGTCCCCTTGTTCCGGGATTCTCATTAATATGAGCGTGGGTAACCCAACCGCTTCTAGGACTCCTAGATTATAGGCAAGTCTAAACGGACACGGAAAGGACGCTTGATATTCACCCTCTTTATAAAGGGGCAAGGCTTTTATTTTTCCCTCCCGTGCTCAGTCGAATCCTTCCCCCACCTTAAGCTCAAACGCCCAAAGTTCACGTCTGGTGCTCCGAATCTTCAATCATGTCCGGATCTAGCCTTCAAGGCTGATGGGTGCCTTCCTCCGTCACGGAAGAAGACATCAAAAAGTTGAGGGGGGCCAGATATCTGACCGCCGAGATTCCGCATCGGCTGCCTACCCGAGGGCAGGCCGTCCCCTCCCCCGAACCCAACGAGATCGTCGTGTTCGTGTCTCACTTCCTCCGAGGTCTAGGCCTTGCTCTGGATCCTTTTGTCAAGGGCTTGATGTTTTATTACGGGCTAGATTTCCATGATCTAGCTCCGGACTCCTTTCTTCATATCACGACATTTATTGTCGTGCGCGAGGCCTTCCTCCGGGTTACCCCTCACTTTGGCCTATGGCTCAAGACCTTTGAAGTAAAGCCAAAGATGATCGAGGGGCAACATGCGGCGTGTGGAGGTGCCTCAATACGCAAGATGACGGGACCTTCATGGCCCGAAGGTTCCATTCCAGAGGTGTCTGAATTGTGGCAACAGGAGTGGTTCTACATCACGGCCCCTAGAAGTGCCAAGTGGGCGGCTGCCCCTATTTTCCGTTCGGGCCCTCCACCACAACTAATGTCATGGATTAGCACAGGATTGAGTTGGGGTCCAGCCAGGACGTACCTATACTGGAAAGCCGCATTCAAGATCTCTTCAATGGAGATTTCAGTTTGGTTGCGGTAACACAAGTTATGCTGGTTCGTCAAGTCCAGCCTTGCAAACACCGGCCACTTCGCTTGTGGGAGTTCAATCCCGAGGGACCGCATGCCATTCAAAATTTCCTCGGCCTGATGCATGAGGAGATGTACAAGTCATTCTTCGGACCTCAGGTAGAGTGTCCGGAAATCACCAAGGACGTAGGCCTGAGCAGTAACCGCGCCGCCGAACAGGTAAGATATCTTCCGGCCGAACATACTGTCTCTCATTTGTCACGAAGTTATTTCTGAGAGTTTGCTTTTTGATCAGGACTGGCTAGCAAAGGCGAAGTTGATTCGGTGTTCGGCCCCCCTCCCTAAGGGTTTGAAAAATCCGGTACTGGAAAAGATGCTCCAGATCGCACCTTGCCCGGAGCCCTTGAAGGAAGATACTGCGGAGGACAATAAGGGTGGACGCGGGCCCCCAACGCTGCCCATTCTAACCGAGGGAGCGGGTGTCCTCATGAAGGAAGATGACCGGAAGAGGAAAGGGACCGCGCCCGGGGATTTGGAAGCCGAAGCTTCCAAACGAGAGAAGTCTCCCACCGAGGGTCCTACCTTGGGGGGTGCTGTCGCCACACAAAGTTCACGGGGGGATCGATTCTCCCATGAGTCATAAGTGACCCGAAATACTTTATCAGTATAGATATGCCATCTTTTTCTTCTGAGAAAATAACCACCGCATATGTCTTTGCAGTTCGGGCCTTAGCCCCTCTCAAATGAGCTCGTCTTCGGGGGATCTTCTTCCAAAGATGATGGAGAGCCAAATGCCTCCTCTGGACTCCTCCGCTCCAGAAGCGGGCGACCCTGAAGTGTCATCGCGGAGGGCCTCCCCGAGTCCGGCGAGGCCAGAAGATAATCCCGTCGACCCTCGGAGCTCCCAGTGTCCGGCTCCCGAAGAGAGCAGACAAAAGAGTCCAGCACCGTCTAGTGTGCGATCGGATGTTCTCAGGGAATTGGTGGGGCGAGCGGCCGTCTCAGATGAACACCGTATGCTGATGGATACGGTGGTCGAGAGAATCGCGTCCGCCGAAAGTAGATTGCATGAAGCTTTTATGAGTCTACTGACAGGCTTTGAGGTATGTAAAAATAATGTATGATAGTCCTGCACATGCTAGATGTGCCCTATGTAGATAGTAGCCCTTGAGACTCTGGTTGTCATCGGAAACGATGACGAACAGAGGATCGTATTCTCAGGTAATAACCGTACTGCCTTTATGTGCAGGTGGTGGAAACTCCGGTGGCTGGCCGGACTGGCGAGTTTGCCCATTTAAAACGACAGTTGGATGCGGCAGATGCCGACATCGAGCTTGTTAACAAAAGGCTTGACGAGGCACAGGGTAAGCGTTATTATCTGGTAAACGCCACATAGGAAGAGCAGCAAGATGCCAGTATCTTTAACATGTTGTGACTGCAGATGGAACTGCCACTGTTGTAGCCTTGTGGGCGGAACTTGCGCGAGCCAAGGAACAAGCGAGGTTGGGTAATGCGGCTGCTTTGAAGGCGGCCGAAGAGTTGCGAGCCGAGAAGGCCGCGCATGGCGAGAGCCGAGATAAGATGGCCAAAATGGCTATAGAATTAAAAGCCGCTGCCGACTGTTGCCGGGTTCTTGAAAAGAAAATCAGGCGAAGGCATCGAACCTTGAGAAGGCTGCGGCGACGAGAAAAGACCTCCTCTCTGCTATGAGGGCGAAGACGGAGGAGCTGCCGGAAGCCGGGGAAATTGTAGCTGGGAAATCCTTTATGTTGCGGAGGAAGTTCTTAGATCCACGGTATGCCCCTCTGGATCGGCTGTCGAGTTCGGAGGATGTGTATATGGATTTGGCAGCAAGCGCTGCCGATGCGGCCAAGTACTTTCGAGGTCAGACGGACCGTGAAGTAGACCAGCTGTTTTGGAGACAATTCCATTCTCCCGAGCGTCCGCTTTCATTGACTGATCAAGTAGCCGAATGGGCCGAACTAAATAGGTTGTCCGGACTCGCCATGAGGTCTGTTGTGGATCAGCTATGGCTGGAAGGGTCAAAACCGAACAGCTATTTCGGCTTGGTGCAGCGGTTCCTTGACGTGGTCCCGCGCATTGATGCGATGAAGAGGTCGGCGTGCATAGAAGGCACACGGATGGCCTTTGCCCGTGTGAAAGCACACTGGGTGGAGATGGATGCTATCACTGTTGCAGCGCGGGATTCGGCCATAGGTCGAAGGGCTGCTGAGCACTACTTTGAAGAAGTTCTCGAGGGTGCTCGTTTGATAGAGACCCAGTGCTCAAAAAATATTATGTTTGAGTTATATGTAATCTCATTGTAAGCGAAATGCTTTTATAAATTTTCATAAGGCTATTTTTATACTTTTGCCTGAAAGTAATATGATGCCTCCTGGGCAGCCGTTTATGTATACATGTGTATAACCTGAAAGATTGCAGTCGTCGGCTTCAACCCCCACGCATATAATGCGGAGGTGTCCGCAGAAACACGCGTTCACACTTAACCCAACATCTTGGTCCTATTAAGGAGGTGATAGCGGAGCGAGCGAGGCAACCGGACTATAATGCTTTAACACTTTCACTCCGCACTCTCCCGATCCCGGGGTGCGTACATGCCTGGCCGGAAAACGACCCTTCGTTAAGGCGGAGGAATTCTAACATTCCCATAGGTCATCGAGTGGTTGACCAGTCTCACGCTATATCATGACAGTCAGTTTTCGGCTTTCTCCACTGAGGTACTCGTCCGGATGAACCAGGGCACAATCGCAGTAGTTCTCCTGGGGCTACCTTAGCCGGTAAAGCGGAACGTAAGGCACCAAAACACAGGAGCCGGGCAAACCCAAAATTTGACCAAAGACAATGTTTCAGAGCTGATGCATATAGGGCCAAACTCGTGACGCCGAATACTCCCTAAGGTATTCGGTCTTTGTGGTATAAACCGGGCCTAAATAATGGCCTTTGTAAGAAGCCCCTTGTGTCCAGGTACGTGCATTGGCCAAGACGTCAGCATCCTTCTCAATGGTGGGTATGTATCAACAAGAGACAGTAAAAAAGGTTTACACAGGGTCTTAATCTAAAAAGAATCCTTGGAGCGGGTCCCTGCTGCACGTCTGCGCCTGTGTCTCCGTTGTGCCGTATCCTAGACGGGTGTAGCACGATGATCGTCTGTAAAAGAGAGGAATTTAGGTGAAAAATGTTGTCGTGCAAAAAGATAGTTTGTTAAAGAAACCATGCATAATTCAAGATGAGGAGAAATTGCCACATGTCTGCGCGCGTTGAGCCCCTTGTATTGACGAACAAGGGTGTGGCCATTTATTCGGTATAAGTAGCGGTGCCGGACTCTATTAGTTGTGTCTGAGGTTTTGACGACCTATTGAGTGCTTTCGCTAGTCCGGGCGCTTTTAGTGTGCGGCTGCCAAGGCCGCCTCACTCTCTTCGGCATGCAGAGAACGCTTGATATTTCCGTGCACTGTAATGATGCCACGTGGACCGGGCATCTTGAGTGCGAGGGAGGCGTAGTGTGGTATTGCATTAAAGCGAGCAAAAGCCTCGCGTCCAAGCAGTGCTTGATAGCCACTTTGAAACGGAGCGATGTGGAAAGTTAAATGCTCGCAACGAAAGTTATCGGGGGAGCCGAATATAACTTGTAGGAGGAGGGAGCCCGTACAACGAGCCCCTAGTCCTGGCGTTACTCCTTTAAAGGTAGTATTGCTATGGCGAATTTATGTTGGGTCTAACCCCATCCCGCGGATTGTATCCTGATATATTAGGTTTAGGCTACTGCCTCCGTCCATCAAGACTCGTGTGAAGTGATATCCGCCAATTACTGGGTCTAATACTAGGGCAGCCCACCCTGCGTGTCAGATACTTGCAGAGTAATCGCGATGGTCAAAAGTGATCGGTTGAGACGACCAGTGGCAGGACTTCGCGGTGATAGGCACTTGGGTATATTTCCCTGGGAGTGCCGCGTTGTTTTTTTCCTTGATTACGTGTAGCACGTTTACTCTTTTGACTTCTGGTGGAAATTTTTTTTTGTTCCGCCGTGTCTTGCTTGGGAGGCTCGTCCTCGTCTTCACTTGGCGTATCCTCCCCCTTGTGTACGGTGTTGAGCTTGCCGGACTGCTTGAAGACCCAACATTCTCTGTGGGTATGATTAGCAGGTTTACCAAGGGTACTATGGATCTGACATACTTGGTCCAGAATTTTGTTGAGGCTGGACAGTTCATCCCTGGTGCCTTTAGGGGGCGGCTTATGACCTGGCCGAGAGCTTTTGAATCCGGCATTTACTGTCGTGCCCTTCGTGCTATCTTCTTTATTTCGGCGTTTGTTATTGCTGTTGCGCCGTGATTTCCCGTTTCCATCTCTAACTTCAGATGTACTGGGGTCGCTGGTGCTGCATCTGGCGAGCCAGCTGTCCTCACCCGCGCAAAAGCAGATCACGAGGTTTGTTAGTGCGGCCATCGTTCTCGGCTTATTTTGGCCGAGGTGTCCGGCGAGCCATTCGTCACAGACGCTATGCTTGAAAGCTGCTAAGGCTTCGGCGTCCGAACAGTCGACAATCTAGTTCTTTTTGGTAAGAAACCTGTTCCAAAGCTTTTGGGCTGACTCTTTGGGCTGTTGAGTTATATGACTCAAATCGTCCGCGTCCGGAGGTCGAACATAAGTCCCTTGAAAATTTGCCCGAAAGGCGTCTTCGAGCTCTTCCCAACTTCCAATGAAGCTTTCGGGGAGGCCTTTGAGCCAGTGACGAGCTGGCCCTTTGAGCTTGAGGGGTAAGTATTTGATGGCGTGGAGGTCATCTCCTCAAGCCATATGGATGTGAAGGATGTAGTCCTTAATCCAAACCCCAGGGTCTGTTGTTCCATCATGTGCCTCTATATTTGCGGGCTTGAATCCCTCTGGAAATTCATGGTCCAGCACCTCATCGGTGAAACATAGGGGGTGTGAGGCACCCCTGTAGCTGGGTGTACCGTGTTGTTCGGATGTTTGTTGTGTTGCATTGTATGTTGGAGCGCGCTTGCGTTGTCCATAGATGGATCTTGTTGCGCCGTCCTTTGGGTGCGAACCATCGCCTGGGTCGCGTGTTGTATTGTGAGCGGCGTTGTATGCCGCTTTGTGTTGGTAGAGGGGCCGTCTATCCGATCAGGTGGCTGCTTTGATTGGTTGTGGGGGGTCTGAGGCCTCCTCATCGAATTCGGGTAGCAGCTTCCGCTTTGGGTAGCTCTTGGAGGGGCGATTGTCGCCGTTCCTTGCTGCAGTGTTGAGTATTTTGCTCCATCTGAATTGGAGTGTGTCTTGCGCGGCCTTCAGCCTTCGCTTCTGCTTTTTAAGGCTCCTTGCGGTGGCAACAAGCCTTTTACGGGCGTTCTGCTGCTCCGGGTGCCTGTCCGGCGTTATGTCGTCCAGACCATTATCCTTGGTAGGATTTGTTTGTTCGGTTTGATTAGCCGGATTGCCGTTGTCCGGCAGCGGTTTGCCCTGCTCCAGCGCTGGGTCTGTGTGATCGCTATTTCTGTCGAGGCGGGATTTGGGGCGGCGCTTGCGTCGCCGTTTTGACTGCTTTTCGAGGGAACAAGCCTTCGGTGCGTCCTTCCGCTCCTCGTCGTCATCTTCTGGTGTGTCCACCATGTATACGTCGTATGACGAGGTGGCATTCTAGGGCTCAGTAGGCGCTGGTTCTTCATCGTCTCCTTCATCGGCATCCATACCGTCGATGTCATCGGAGTCGAGGTCGAGCATGTCGGTTAAATCGTCGACAGTGGCTACTAAGTGGGCGATGGGTGGGTTTTGAATTTATGCATCGTCCGAACCCCAACCTTGCTGACCGTAGTCCGGCCAGGGTTCTCCTGATAAAGAGAGAGACTTCAGTGACTTTAGGATATAGCCGAAAGGCGGGTGCTGAAAGATGTCCGCGGTCGTGAACTTCATGATCGGCGCCCAATCGGATTCGATCGGCAGGGGCGCGGAGGGTTTAGAGTTCGGAGAGGAATCCGGCTCCTTGGAGTCACGAGTCTCGCAGAGTACGGGGCTGGTGTTCGGCTCAACTGCCGTTAGGATCGCAGCCCCCGAGTTGGCGTCCAACCGCCCATCCTCGATCGGCGCAGTTGGCTCCGAACTAAGGGTCGGAGCCGATGCGGGTGCGGCTTCCAGGGCATTGTTTGGCGGCAGAGCTATATCATGCTCGTCATGATAGTGCGGCGCGCTCGGCATTGGCTCGAATCCGTCGAAGATCAAGTCCCCGTGGATGTCAGTCGTGTAGTTTAAACTTCCAAATCTGACCTGACGGCCAGGGGCGTAGCTTTCGATCTGCTCCAGACGGCCAAGCGAATTGGCCCGCAGTGCGAGGCCGCCAAAGACAAAGATCTGTCCGGGGAGGAAGGTCTCACCCTGGACTGCATCGCTATTGATGATCGTAGGAGCCATCGAGCCTGACGGCGACGACATAGAGGAACTCTTAATGAAAGCACCAATGTCGGTGCCAAAACCGGCGGATCTCGGGTAGGGTGTCCCAAACTGTGCGTCTAGGCCGGATGCTAACAGGAGGCAAGGGACACGAAGTTTTACCCAGGTTCGGGCCCTCTCGATGGAGGTAAAACCCTACGTCCTTCTTGATTAATATTGATGATATGGGTAGTACAAGAGTAGATCTACCACGAGATCAGAGAGGCTAAACCCTATAGCTAGCCTATGGTATGATTGTTGTTGTCTATGTTGTCCTGCGGACTAAAACCCTCCGGTTTATATAGATGATACGTCTCCAACGTATCTATAATTTTTGATTGCTCCATGCTACTTTATCTACTGTTTTGGACTATATTGGGCTTTATTTTCCACTTTTATATTATTTTTGGGACTAACCTATTAACCGGAGGCCCAGCCCAGAATTGCTATTTTTTTGCGTATTTCAGTATTTCAAGGAAACAAAATATCAAACGGAGTCCAAACGGAATGAAACCTTCGGGAACGTGATCTTCTCACCGAACGTGATACAGGAGACTTGGACCCTACTCCAAGAAGTTTCCGGGGAGGTCACGAGGGTGGAGGGCGCGCCCCCCTGGGCGCGCCCCCTGCCCCGAGGGCCCCTCGGAGCTCCACCGACGTGCTCCTTCCTCCTATATATACCTACGTACCCCCATTAGACCAGAGACGGAGCTAAAAACCTAATTCCACCGCCGCAACTTCCTGTATCCACGAGATCTCATCTTGGGGCCTGTTCCGGAGCTCCGCTGGAGAGGGCATCCATCACGGAGGGCTTCTACATCAACACCATAGCCTTCCGATGAAGTGTGAGTACTTTACTTCAGACCTTCGGGTCCATAGCTAGTAGCTAGATGGCTTCTTCTCTCTTTTTGGATCTCAATACAATGTTCTCCCCCTCTCTCGAGGAGATCTATTCGATGTAATCTTCTTTTTGCGGTGTGTTTGTTTAGACCGATGAATTGCGGGTTTATGATCCAACTTATCTATGAATAATATTTGAATCTTCTCTGAATTCTTTTATGTATGATTGAGTTATATTTGCAAGTCTCTTCGATTTATCCGTTTGGTTTGGCCAACTAGATTGGTAGTTCTTGCAATGGGAGAAGTGCTTAGCTTTGGGTTCAATCTTGCGGTGTCCTTACTCAGTGACAGAAAGAGTTGCAAGGCACGTATTGTATTGTTGCCATCGAGGATAACAAGATGGGGTATTTATCATATTGCATGAATTTATTCCTCTACATCATGTCATCTTGCTTAAGGCGTTACTCTGTTTTTAACTTAATACTCTAGATGCATGATGCATAGCGGTCGATGAGTGGAGTAATAGTAGTAGATGCAGGCAGGAGTCGGTCTACTTGTCACAGACGTGATGCCTATATACATGATCATACCTAGATAACCTCATAACTATGCTAAATTCTATCAATTGCTCAACAGTAATTTGTTCAGCCACCATAGAATATCTATGCTCTTGAGATAAGCCACTAGTGAAACCTATGGCCCCCGGGTCTATTCTCATCATATCAATCTCCATTACTTTATTTTACTTGTTTTGCATTTACTTTTCACTTTGCATCTTTATACCAAAAATACCAAAAATATTATCTCTATCAGATCTCACTCTCGTAGGTGACCGTGAAGGGATTGACAACCCCTAAGCGTTGGTTGTGAGTTGCTACCGTTTTGTGCAGGTACGAGGGACTTGCGGGTGACCTCCTACTGGATTGATACCTTGGTTCTCAAAAAACTGAGGGAAATACTTACGCTACTGTGCTGCATCACCCCCTCCTCTTCGGGGAAAACGAACGCTAGCTCGAGACGTAGCAAGAAGGATTTCTGGCGCCGTTGCCGAGGAGGCCTACGCCAAGTCAAGTCAAGATTTACTCTCTCGTCAACGAGCCATTTCTGGCGCCGTTGCCGGGGAAGCCTACGCAAAAGTCAACATACCAAGTACCCATCACAATCCCTATCTCTCGCATTACATTATTTGCCATTTGCCTATCGTTTTCCTCTCCCCCACTTCACCCTTGCCGTTTTATTCGCCCTCCTATTTTTCCCCTTGCCTTTTGTTTACTCGTGTGTTAGTTTGCTTACCTGTCGCTATGTCGAATTTCTTATCTTCTCCGTTATCTCCCGAGAATGAAGTGCTAAATTTTAAACAAAGGGAGGGAGAAAATCTAAAAGATGCTTGGTATAGAATTTGCAATGCTCAAAATAGATCTACCAGAAAGCAATCTACTTCAGTCCTTCTTCGCAATTTTTATGTAGGTGCTAATCCTTGGTATAGATATATCCTTGATACCATTACTGGAGGGAATTTTTGGGTAGCCATACTTTTGATTCCTATAATGTTTTAATAGATTTATTTGGCTCACCTCCCCTTTTGGTTAATGGAACTGTGTTAACCTTGGAGCATGTTATGCAAAGGCTTGAAATTATTGAAAACAAAGTTGCTACCATTGAATCCATTGAAGATCTAGATAAAATATTCATAATCAAATTACTCAATATGGATCTAAGGTAGGAATGACTTTGAAAAATATTAAGGAGAAGGAACCCATGGTTAATGAAAAAATAAATCTAGACTCTACTCGAATCGATAAACTTGAGGGTATCATTACCAACTTGGGAACTGCTTTTTCTTCCATAAAAAGTACTCCTAGTCCTCCCACTAAAATTGCCAAGTTTATGTATGTTCCTAAAAATAAGGGTGAATCATCTAGTAAGGAAAATGCGGATCTTAAATCTATAAGTGTTCACCCCGATCTTTTTACAATCATTAAGGAACCATTTGCCATGAATGAATTTTTCGATCTTATGCCTAAAAGTTTGATAATCACTAGAAAGAAAGACAATTCTAAAGGAGGTGGATGCCTCATTGAAGAATTGCCTACCAAAGATGGCAATACCTAGATCTATTCTTGCTTTTATGCCTAGCTAGGGGCGTTAAACGATAGCGCTTGTTGGGAGGCAACCCAATTTTATTTTATGTTTTTTTTGTTCTGTTTAGGAATAAATAATCCATATAGATTCTGTTTAGATGTGGTTTTATCTTTTAATTAGTGTTTGTGCCAAGTTAAACCTATTAGATCTTATTGGAAGATAGTTATTTGATCTTGCTGTAATTTCCAGAATCTTTGCGCTCAATGCCCGAATTGTCAAAAATCACCAGAACGTGATAAAATAGTGATTCCAATTGCTGCTGATCAATAAACAAATTTCCCAGGTCGTCTAAGTTTGGTAGAATTTTTTGGGTTCCAGAAGTTTGCGTTAGTAACATATTACTACAGACTGTTCTGTTTTTGACAGATTCTATTTTGCGTGTGTTGTTTGCTTATTTTGATGAATCTATGGCTAGTAAAATAGTTTATAAACCATAGAGAAGTTGGAATACAGTAGGTTTAACACCAATACAAATAAAGAACAAGTTCACTACATTACCTTAAAGTAGTCTTTTTTTTCTTTCTCTAACGGAGCTCACAAGATTTCTATTGAGTTTTGTGTTGTGAAGTTTTCAAGTTTTGGGTGAATTTTTTTGATGGATTATGGAACAAGGAGTGACAAGAGACTAAGCTTGGGGATGCCCATGACACCCCCAAGATAATCCAAGGACACCAAAAAGTCAAAGCTTGGGGATGCCCCGGAAGGCATCCCCTCTTTCGTCCAGTTCCATCGGTAATTTACTTGGAGCTATATTTTTATTCACCACATGATATGTGTTTTGCTTGGAGTGTCTTGTATTATTTGTGTCTTTGCTTGTTAGTCTACCACAATCATCCTTGCTGTACACACCTTCTGAGAGAGCCATGTATGAATTGAAATTTGTTAGAATACTCTATGTGCTTCACTTATATCTTTTGAGCTTGATAGTTTACTCTATGTGCTTCACTTATATCTTTTTGAGCGTGATAATTTTTGCTCTAGTGCTTCACTTAGATCTTTTAGAGCACGGTGGTGGTTTTTTTTAAAGAAACTTGATCTCTCATGCTTCACTTAGATTATTTTGAGAGTCGTTAATAGCATGGTAATTTGCTTAATGTTAATATACTTGGTATTCAAGATATGTGAAACTTTCTTTTTAGTGGGTTGAATACTAAGATAAGTTTGATGCTTGATAATTGTTTTGAGATATAGAGGTGATAATATCATAGTCGTGCTAGTTGAGTAGTTGTGAATTTGAGAAATACTTGTGTTGAAGTTAGCAAGTCCCGTAGCATGCACGTATGGTTAAAGTTGTGTAACAAATTTGAAGCATGAAGTGTACCTGGCTTGTGCATCCTTATGAGTGGCGGTCGGGGACGAGCGATGGTCTTTTCCTACCAATCTATCCCCCTAGGAGCATGCGCATAGTACTTGATTTTTGATGACTTCTAAATTTTTGCAATAAGTATATGAGTTCTTTTGACTAATGTTGAGTCCATGGATTTGTTAGACTATGTATAGCTTCTGTACCTATGTACGTATATGGTACATATTGTAACACAACCATTATATATAATGAGATAAGCCACCCCTAGAGGGTTGTGCTGGTTCCCCAAAACTTATTGTCTTACATGGTATCACGCTAGGTTACGATCGCTTCCGCTTCTAAACCCTAATACCCGCACCGCCGCCGCAGCCGCCGCCGCCTTCACCGCCGCCGCCGCGCCACCGATCGCGCTGCCGCCATGTCGAGCGCCGCCACCACCGGTTCCACTGCTGCGGGCTTCCTCCCGGCCTCTCTTGCGGCTCTGCTCAACCTCCCGCTCGATGCCGTCTCTGTTCCGGCTCCGATCGGGACAAGGAGCATCGGCTCCGTCTTCTCCACGCCGCCGGCGCCCTCGCTTGGGCGTGACCTCGTGGTCCACACCGCGGCGCCGCCGTCCGCTGCGGACTCCGCAGGCGTCGTCCCGCCGCTCCTGCCGCAAGCGGATCACACTGCCCCGCTGGCGGGGTTGGCGGCGTCCGCCCCGGCCGCGGGCCTTGCGGCGTCCGCACCGGCCGCGAGCTTTGCGGCGCCCGCCCTGGCTGCGGTCCCGCCTCCTCCCGCATCGGCTTCGGTGCCTCCGGCTGCCTCCATGGTGTTTGCACCCCAGGCAGCCTCCTCGATGGGATTGTCTTCGCCGCCGCCGTTTCACTTCGGTCATCTCATCACCATCAAGCTCTCCGCCGACAACTACATCTTCTGGCGTGCGCAGGTTCTCCCGCTCTTGGGGAGTCACTACCTGCTAGGCTACGTCGACGGATCGCTTCCCTGCCCACCCGCGCTGGTAGACAGCGTGCACGGTCCGGTCTACAATCCGGCCCATCGCGTCTGGACGGGGCAGGACCAGGCGAACCTCTCCTCCATCCAGGGGTCGCTCTCGCCGGCAGTTGCCGGCCTTGTTGTCTTCGCGAAGACGTCTCATGAGGCCTGGACCATCCTTGAGCGCACCTTTGCAGCGCAGTCCCAGGCTCGTGTCTCTGCACTCCGTCGTCAGCTTGGAGAGTGTCAGAAGCTTGACTCCACTGCCACTGAGTTCTACAACAAGGTCAAGGGCCTCGCCGACACATTGGCCTCCATTGGACAGCCCCTCACCGACTCCGAGTTCAACTCGTTTATTGTCAATGGTCTTGATGAGGAGTATGATGCCTTAGTCGAGATCATCAACGAGCGGGGCAACTCGACACCCATGCTGGCACACGAGGTTTTCTCTCGGCTCCTTCTCACTGAGCAACGGGTCGAGACTCGCCGCACCAGGGGCACTGGCTCCCTCTCGGCCAACGCCGCCACCAAGGGTGGCCGCTCTTCTTCATCACCCCGGTCTCCCTTGGGGCTGCCACCGTCGCCCGCCTCGGCCCCCCCACCTACTGCGACCTTACCGGGGGCTGGCGGTCCACGTGTGTGTCAGCTTTGTGGCCGCGATGGGCACTGGGCCTCCAAGTGTCATAAGCGCTTCCAGCGAAGCTTCCTTGGTCTTGGCAATGACGGCAAAGATACACGCAACAATGCCCGTCAGGTCGCCATGGCTGATCGTCCCGCGCCGCAGAAGCAACAGGGACACACTCAGTCCTACTCCATCGATCCACACTGGTACATGGACTCTGGGGCGACAGAGCATCTAACCAGCGAGATGGGGAAGCTTCACACTCGTGAACCCTATCATGGCTCCGACAAGATCCACACCGCCAATGGAGCAGGTATGCACATCTCTCATATTGGTCAAGCATCTCTTCTCACTAGACATGCCAATAGGAGTCTTCAGCTTCGCAATGTTCTTCGAGTTCCATCTGTGACCCGTAATCTTCTTTCAGTTCCTAAACTCACACGTGATAATAATGTGCTTTGTGAATTTCACCCTTTTGATCTTTTTATTAAGGATCGGGGCACGAGGGACATTCTTCTTAGTGGGCGGTTGTGCCAGGGCCTCTACCGTCTGGAGCATCCTGGTGTCGCTCGTGTTTTCAGTGGAGTTCGGGTCTCTCCGTCACAGTGGCATGCTCGTCTTGGTCACCCGGCCACACCTATTGTCCGTCATATTTTGCGTCGTCATGAGCTTCCTAGTTTGTCTAGTCATAAAGATGTAGCAGTGTGTGATGCTTGTCAGCAGGGGAAGAGTCATCAACTTCCTTTTTCGGAGTCCAGTCGTGAGGTGAAACATCCTTTAGAACTTGTGTTTTCAGATGTATGGGGTCCTGCTCAGACTTCTGTCAGTGGTCATAATTACTATATCAGTTTCGTTGATGCTTATAGTCGCTTTACCTGGCTTTACCTTATTAAACGCAAATCTGATGTGTTTGATATTTTTGTTCAGTTTCAAAAACATGTTGAACGTCTTCTCAAGCACAAAATTGTTCATGTCCAGTCAGACTGGGGGGGCGAGTATCGCAACCTCAACTCTTTCTTTCAGTCGCTTGGGATAGCTCATCGTTTAGCATGTCCACATACACATCAGCAGAATGGTTCAGTCGAACGTAAGCATCGTCATATTGTTGAAGCTGGTCTTACTCTTTTGGCCCATGCATCTGTTCCGTTTCGGTTTTGGAGTGATGCTTTCACCACTGCATGCTTTCTCATCAACCGTACTCCTACTCGTGTTTTAAACATGAAGACTCCCATTGAGGTTCTCCTTAATGAACAACCTGATTATACCTTTCTCAAGGTATTTGGGTGTGCTTGCTGGCCGCATCTTCGTCCATATAACAAGCGCAAGCTTGAGTTTCGTTCTAAGAAGTGTGTTTTTCTTGGCTATAGCTCTCTTCATAAAGGTTACAAATGTCTTCATGTTCCCACTAATCGTGTCTATATATCTCGGGACGTCGTGTTTGATGAGCATGTTTTTCCCTTTGCCAACCTTCCTGTGTCCACTGTCGAACCACCATCCCTGCATTCATCCTCTGTTGCTTCTGACCAATTTGATGATGTTGCATACTCTCCTTTGCTGTTACCTAACCATGGTGCAGGAACCGGACGTGGAGCTCGTTTGGAGCTGTTGGAGGATTCACCATCATCATCGTCGTCTTCTGGTGGGCACGTCGATCGCCCTATGTTGCATGGCATCGATTCGCGTGCCCATGCATGGTCACCCGACGAGCCCGTCGCGCCGAGCATCTCCACTGCTCGGTCCGTTTCGCCAGCGGCCGCCGAGTCGCCCGCGGCTCGGCCCGTCACGCCGTCTTCGCCTGCGGCTCGGCCCGTCACGCCGTCTTCGCCCGCGGCTCGGGTCCTCACGTCGCCTTCATCAGCGGATCGGCCCGCGACACCGGCCGCGCCACGGCCCACTATGCCGAGCTCGCCATCGGCCCGGTCTGTGATGCCGGAGTCGCCAGCTGCTTCGTCTGCTCTGCCGGTTTCGCCGGTGGGTCGGCCTTCTTCGCCAACCGAGTCCGAGGCTACCGTGACTGGCTCCTCGTCACCGGCTGACTCGTCAACGTCGCCGTCCTCCAGCCCGTTGCAGGCTGCTCCGTCGACCTCGGTGGTTCCTGTGTCCCGACCACATACACGCAGTCGCAGTGGCATTTTCAAACCTAAGGAACGTAAGGATGGTACGGTTGCTTGGTTGGCTGCTTGTTTGGCTGCTGCTGTTGCGGATCCATCTTCTGAGCCTCGCTCATATCAGGCTGCCCTGCGCATTCCACATTGGCGAGAGGCTATGGAGCAGGAGTTTCATGCTCTTCTTCGTAACAAGACATGGACTCTCGTTCCTCCACCACCACGGGTAAATGTTATTGACTCAAAATGGGTATTCAAAGTGAAGAAGCATTCGGATGGATCTATTGAGCGTTACAAAGCGCGACTTGTTGCTCGCGGTTTTCGGCAGCGTCATGGTCTTGACTATGAGGACACCTTCAGTCCTGTCGTCAAGCCTACCACTATTCGGCTTCTTCTCTCCATTGCTGTTTCTCGTGGTTGGTCACTTCGTCAACTTGATGTGCAGAATGCTTTTCTACATGGATTTTTGGAGGAAGAGGTTTATATGAAACAGCCGCCTGGTTTCTCTGATCCTGATCGTCCTGACTATATCTGTCGTCTTTCCAAAGCACTATATGGTTTGAAGCAAGCTCCTCGTGCCTGGCATGCCCGCCTTGCCTCTGCCCTTCGTGCTCATGGGTTTGTGCCGTCTACTGCTGACACTTCGTTATTTCTTCTACAGAAGCCAGAAGTCACTATGTATCTTTTGGTATATGTCGATGATATTATCCTTGTCAGCTCTTCTCAGTATGCTGCTGATGCTCTTGTCTGCTCTCTTGGTGCTGATTTTGCGGTCAAAGATCTTGGGAAGCTTCACTACTTTCTTGGAGTTGAGGTCACTTCTCGTGCTACTGGTCTTGTCCTTACGCAGAAGAAGTACTCCTTGGAGTTGTTACAGAGAGCTGGCATGCTGAAGTGCAAACCGACCACCACACCCATGTCGTCTACCGACAAGATAACAACTGTTGATGGTGAGCTTTTGTCTCCTGCGGATGCCACAGAGTACAGGAGCATTGTTGGTGGACTTCAGTACTTGACGATCACGAGACCAGATATCTCTTATGCTGTTAACAGGGTTTGTCAGTATCTTCAGGCTCCCAGAGATACTCATTGGGCTGCTGTTAAACGCATTCTTCGTTATGTTCAGTTCACCCTGACATTTGGTATGCATATTCGGCCGACTTCCTCTCGGGTCCTTTCGGCCTTCTCTGATGCAGATTGGGCTGGTAGCCCAGATGACAGGCGATCCACGGGGGGTTATGCAGTATTCTTTGGCTCTAATTTGATCGCCTGGAGTGCTCGGAAACAGGCTACTGTGTCACGTAGCAGTACTGAAGCTGAGTACAAGGCTGTGGCTAATGCTACTGCAGAGATTATTTGGGTGCAGTCTTTGCTTCAGGAGTTGGGTTTGTCTCAACCACAGCCTCCTATTCTTTGGTGTGATAACATCGGTGCTACATACCTTTCTGCAAATCCAGTATTTCATGCCCGAATGAAACACATTGAAGTTGACTATCACTTTGTACGGGAACGTGTATCACAAAAGCAACTCCAGATCAAGTTTATCTCATCTAAGGATCAACTTGCAGACATCTTCACTAAGCCTTTACCGCTGCCACAGTTTGAGGCTTGTAGGCGCAATCTTACCCTTCTCAGTTCTTTAGAAAGTGGCTAAGATTGAGGGAGGGTGTTAGACTATGTATAGCTTCTGTACCTATGTACGTATATGGTACATATTGTAACACAACCATTATATATAATGAGATAAGCCACCCCTAGAGGGTTGTGCTGGTTCCCCAAAACTTATTGTCTTACAGGATTATACGCACTTTTACCTTTCCGCCACTTGCTAGCCTCTTCGGTACCGTGCATTGCCCTTTCTCACATTGAGAGTTGGTGCAAACTTCGCCGGTGCATCCAAACCCCGTGATATGATACACTCTTTCACACATAAACCTCTCTATATCTTCCTCAAAACAGCCACCATACCTACCTATCATGGCATTTCCATAGCCATTCCGAGATATATTGCCATGCAACTTCCATCATCATCATCATCATGACATGCTGTACTTTTGTCATATTGCCATTGCATGATCTTGTAGTTGACATCGTATTTGTGGCAAAGCCACCCTGCATTATTTTTCATACATGTCACTCTTGATTCATTGCACCATCCCGGTACACCGCCGGAGGCATTCATATAGAGTCATATCTTGTTCTAGTATCGAGTTGCAATCATTATGTTGTAATCAATAGAAGTGTGGTGATCATCATTATTAGAGCATTGCCCAATCAAAAAAAAGAGAGAAAGGCCAAAAAGAAAAAAAAAGAAAGTCCCAAAAAAGAAGGAGAAAATAAAAAGGGCAATGCTACTATCTCTTTTTCCACACTTGTGCTTCAAAGTAGCACCTTGTTCTTCATGTAGTGAGACTCATATATTGTGCTTCAAAGTAGCACCATGATTTCATATAGTGAGTCTCATAAGTTTTCTTGTTCATACTAGTGGGAATTTTTCATTATAGAACTTGGCTTGTATATTCCAACGATGGGCTTCCTCAAAATGCCCTAGGTCTTCATAAGCAAGCAAGTTGGATGCACACCCACTAGTTTTCTTTTGTTGAGCATTCTTAGCTCTAGTGCATCTGTTGCATGGCAATCCCTACTCCTTGCATTAACATCAATTGATGGGCATCTCCATAGCTCATTGATTAGCCTCGTTGATGTGAGACTTTCTCCTTTTTTGTCTTCTCCACACAATCCCCATCATCATATTCTATACCACCCATAGTGCTATGTCCATGGCTCGCGCTCATGTATTGCGTGAAGGTTGAAAAAGTTTGAGATTATTTGAGTATGAAACAATTGCTTGGCTTGTCATCGGGGGTATAGAAGTTGGGAACACCTTTGTGTGACGAAAATGAAGCATAGCCTAACTATATGATTTTGTAGGGATGAACTTCCTTTGGCCATGTTATTTTGAGATGACATAATTGTTTGATTAGTATGCTTGAAGTATTATCATTTTTATGTCAATATGAACTTTTGTCTTGAACCTTTCGGATCTGAATATTCATACCATGATTAAGAAGATTTACATTGAAATTATGCCAAAGTATCACTCCGCATCAAAAATTCTCTTTTTATCATTTACCTACTCGAGGACGAGTAGGAATTAAGCTTGGGGATGCCTGATACGTCTCCAACGTATCTATAATTTTTGATTGCTCCATGCTACTTTATCTACTGTTTTGGACTATATTGGGCTTTATTTTCCACTTTTATATTATTTTTGGGACTAACCTATTAACCGGAGGCCCAGCCCAGAATTGCTGTTTTTTGCCTATTTCAGTATTTCGAGGAAACAGAATATCAAACGGAGTCCAAACGGAATGAAACCTTCGGGAACGTGATCTTCTCACCGATCGTGATCCAGGAGACTTGGACCCTACTCCAAGAAGTTTCCGGGGAGGTCACGAGGGTGGAGGGCGCCCCCCCTGGGCGCGCCCCCCTGCCTCGAGGGCCCCTCGGAGCTCCACCGACATGCTCCTTCCTCCTATATATACCTACGTACCCCCATTAGACCAGAGACGGAGCCAAAAACCTAATTCCACTGCCGCAACTTCCTGTATCCACGAGATCCCATCTTCGGGCCTATTCCGGAGCTCCGCCGGAGAGGGCATCCATCACAGAGGGCTTCTACATCAACACCATAGCCCTTCTGATGAAGTGTGAGTAGTTTACTTCATACCTTCGGGTCCATAGCTAGTAGCTAGCTGGCTTCTTCTCTCTTTTTGGATCTCAATACAATGTTCTCCCCCTCTCTCGTGGAGATCTATTCGTTGTAATCTTCTTTTTGCGGTGTGTTTTTGAGACCGATGAATTGCGGGTTTATGATCCAACTTATCTATGAATAATATTTGAATCTTCTCTGAATTCTTTTATGTATGATTGAGTTATCTTTGCAAGTCTCTTCGAATTATCCGTTTGGTTTGGCAAACTAGATTGGTAGTTCTTGCAATGGGAGAAGTGCTTAGCTTTGGGTTCAATCTTGCGGTGTCCTTACTCAGTGACAGAAAGAGTTGCAAGGCACGTATTGTATTGTTGCCATCGAGGATAACAAGATGGGGTATTTATCATATTGCATGAATTTATTCCTCTACATCATGTCATCTTGCTTAAGGCGTTACTCTGTTTTTAACTTAATACTCTAGATGCATGATGCATAGCGGTCGATGAGTGGAGTAATAGTAGTAGATGCAGGCAGGAGTCGGTCTACTTGTCACAGACGTGATGCCTATATACATGATCATACCTAGATAACCTCATAACTATGCTAAATTCTATCAATTGCTCAACAGTAATTTGTTCAGCCACCATAGAATATCTATGCTCTTGAGATAAGCCACTAGTGAAACCTATGGCCCCCGGGTCTATTCTCATCATATCAATCTCCATTACTTTATTTTACTTGTTTTGCATTTACTTTTCACTTTGCATCTTTATACCAAAAATACCAAAAATATTATCTCTATCAGATCTCACTCTCGTAGGTGACCGTGAAGGGATTGACAACCCCTAAGCGTTGGTTGTGAGTTGCTACCGTTTTGTGCAGGTACGAGGGACTTGCGGGTGACCTCCTACTGGATTGATACCTTGGTTCTCAAAAAACTGAGGGAAATACTTACGCTACTGTGCTGCATCACCCCCTCCTCTTCGGGGAAAACCAACTCTAGCTCGAGACGTAGCAATAGACACCAAAGAGGGTTAGGGTTACACAAAGTCGGTTACAATGGTAGGAGATCTGAATATCCGTATCGCCAAGCTTGCCTTCCACGCCAAGGAAAGTCCCTTCCAGACACGGGACAAAGTCTTCAATCTCGTATCTTCATAGTCCAGGAGTCCGGCTAAAGGTATAGTCCGGCTATCCGAACACCCCCTAATCCAGGACTCCCTCAGTGCTCAGCCAGTCCCCTGGGTACACCTGGCATGTCAGAAGGTTTCCATGCGAAGATGTCCCAGTTCTCATGGAGGAACTGGATGAGAGCTTCTTCCTATTTGTTGTCGAGTGTTGCTGAGATATGAGTCGGAGCAGCATTGGGATTAGTTGGGTGAATATGAACTGACTTTGTTTCACCAGATGACTTAAATGCAGATTTTGAAGCAGGCTTCTTAGCTCTCAACAAATCACTCGGATCTGCAGTCTTCTTGTATTCTTCCATTTCTACTGCTGCCATCTGTTCATTGGCAATCTTCGAACCCTTTTGGAAGCACTCTTCTACTTGCTGCCGATTACCAGTGACTGTAATCACGCCCCTAGGGCCAGGCATTTTGAGTTTGAGGTACATGTAACATGGTCGAGCCATGAAACGAGCATACGCAGTTCTGCTCAGGATAGCATGATAGGCACTGTGAAAATCCACAACTTCAAATGTCAACTTTCACTTTGAATCACCAAAAACCACGTCAAGAGTGATCTCGCCGAGTGAATTGGCTTTCTTTCCAGGTATAACTCCGTGGAATCGCATGTTTCTATCGCTGAGCTTGGACGTCAGAATGCCCATCCCTCGGAGGGTCTCAGCATACAAAATGTTCGATCCACTTCCGCCATCCATCAAGACTTTGGTCAATCGGGTGCCCCCAACGACTGGGTCGACCAACAACGCTTGCCTCCCGGGGGTGGCGACATGCGGCGGGTGGTCGGACTAGTCGAATGTGATGGGAGTCTTTGACCATTTCAGATACATCATCGTTGCCGGAGCAACCGTGTTTACTTCTCTGTTGATGACTTTTAGTCGACTTTTACTTTCAATATCAGCAAAATTCACCAAAGTGGAAATGACATTGGGAAATCCTTCATCATCCTCTTCCTTGTCCTCATCCTTATCAGATTCCTTCTCTTTCTCACTGGATTGTTTTTCTCGGAACTACTGCATAAGGACTCGACATTGTCGAGTGGTATGTTTGGGATAATCAGATTACCCTCTTCATCCTTCTTGATGTGAATGTGACATGGAAAATCCAACACATCGTTTCCTGCTTGATCCTTCACCTTCTTGGGGATCCAGGGCCCTTTAGGCTTTCCCTTAAATTTTCCTTGGGTCGCAACTGCAACCTCTCCAGGACCCGCAGGCTCCACTTTGTGCTTTTGCGTCCGATTGGAATTACCTCCTCCAGTATCCTGGCTGACTGGTTTGCCCTTGCCGCTGCAGAGTCGGTCTTCTTCTTTGCCGTTTGCGTACCGAGTGGCTATTTCCATCATTCGAGTCAGGATCATGTCTCCTTTCCGATCGAATTTTAGGTTAAGTTCCCTATTCCGAACACCCTCCTTGAAAGCGCAAACTGCTTGATGCTGAGACACATTCTCCACAGTGTGATGCAAAGTGGTCCACCTCTGGATGTAGTCCCTCAAAGTTTCATTAGGTTTTTGCACACAATGCTGCAATTCTGTCAACCCTGCAGGTCGTTTGCATGTGCGCTCGAACGTTCTGACAAATACTTAGGCTAACTCCTCCCAGCTGAATATACTGCCCGGAGCCAACTGATTCAACCAAGCCCTAGCTGACCCTTCAAGCATCAGGGGAAGGTGCTTCATGGCCACCTCATCATTTCCACCACCGATCTGTACAGCCACTTGGTAATCCTCAATCCAAGTGTCAGGCTTCGATTCACCAGTGAACTTACTAACTCTAGTCGCTAATCTAAAGTTGGGAGGGATCTCTGCAGCCCTGATGGCTCTGCTAAAACACTCAGGACTAGAAACATGCACTCTGCTTCCAGTCGGGCGATCTCCGTCCTGCCCTTCTCTGTGTGCTCGGTTCCTGTCCACCAAACCTTGCACCAGAATTGACCTCGCATCAAACCCTGGCTCTCATGGGTCGACTGGCACCCTCCGCTCCTTGTTGTATGGGCGCCTATCATCATAATGTCGGGGCACATATGATCCGCCCCTCGGAGGGGGCGTAGGCACTCGACGACGGTCATCACGGTCGAGCCGATGATCATGCTGGTCGTGGTTTCGACCCAAGTACTGCCCTTGGTGATGCCCTCGTCCTTCATGCCACGGAGGCGATCTTGGGTTGTGAGCCGACTGAACTATGTCAACCACCACAGATTTGCTATGAATTTTGTTACGCGACTGAGACATTGCAGTGTTCTGCTCTCCTGCTGCCCGGAGCAACGCTCTGATCTGCATCAAACCTCTACCAGCTTCCGACTGGGACGACTAAATAGACTCTGCTATACGCGCTGCAGCTATAAGATTCTAAATCGGAGTGTGGTATACCTGTGGTTTAGGCGGGAACAGTTGTCGCTGCCGTCGACTAGACTCAGGGATCTACCGCTGAGCACGTTCGTCGAGTCTACGCTGAACATTCTCTAGTCGAGTGTGCTCAGCCAAAGTGGCCAAGCGCACCGCCTCCAAGGCCCGAGCCTCAGAGGTCTCTCTGACAATGGGCATGTGGAGCGCCTCCACATTGCGGCGGTGAAGTTCCTCCCTCTACTGAGAAGAGAGGGTTTCGGGGTGGTACTCCTCGTGAACACGCGATGGATCGCCACCGCAGTTGTCGTCGCCGTAGCAACGCATGCCAGGCGGGCTGCGCGGCGTGTCGACCATCAGGACCTCCGCCACAGGGTCGCTACTGTCGCACTCGGATAGGGTCTCGACGGAGCCAGTCGATAGGTCGAATATGCCATAGAGAGATTCATCGGGCTCAATTGCCTCGACTTGAGGGGTGGCCGACTGACGTGCCATCGCATTCTTCACCCACCGCTGAAGCCGCGACCGACCAGACCGCTTGCAACGACGAACAGCGGGGAGCGAAGGCACCGCGGGAGCCGACCGATACTGGGTCGATGGCTACCGCAGAAGGACGCCACGAACGCATGCGCGAAAGTGCGTCACCCTGCGGACCGGGAGTGTCTCGACGTATAGTGGAGCTTCGTGAAGCCAAGCGGAGTTGTCGGCGGTGAAAACGAGCGCGCCGAGACGGATCTCGCGGCCCTCAGCCAAACCTCCACCGGAAACCATGATGATAGGACTTGGAGAAATCGCAACCTCACCGAAAAGTCGCTAAGACACCGGCCCCACGGTGGGCGCCAACTGTCATGGTTCTAAGTCTGAGAGTAGAATGGGGGGTAGGTATGAGGAGGCAAGATCCTAGATACGGTGAAGTTGTGCATGCAAGATTTACGAGTTCAGGCCCTTCTCAGAAGAAGTAACAGCCCTACGTCTCGGTGCCCGGAGGCTGGTCGATTGGATTATGCAGGAAGTTACAGGGGGTGCGAACCCTTGTCCCAGAGGAGGTGTGGCTTATATAGAGTGCGCCAGGACGCCAGCCATCCCCCGTTACATAAGGTTCAATGTACATAAAAACGGGACGTTACTGGTAATGTCAGCATTAAAGTGATATAAATGATCATTAAGACTACAGAGTGAACGCCTGACCGTTGCCATCCAGAGTGACCTTAGATCTTCTGTACTCTGAGTGGTTTCTGATGTGGTCGAATGATTATATCCTGGTCGAATAGAATTGGGTTGTCCGAGTGGAAACCATGGTTGAGTGAGTTGCATCCTGAGGTGATTTCAGTCGGTAGAATTCGCTGTCCTTTAAATGTCTTTGACTATAGGGTAGTGTCCTTGGGAAGGGTGCTTAGATCAGGTCTATTGCCCTACACTAGGTACATGTCATCATCAGTGACCATGGGCCTCCTATCGGTCGTAGAAACAATGGGCCTTCTACGGGCTATAGAAACAATGGGCCTTCTACCGGCCATAGAAACAATGGGCCTTCTACGGGTCGTAGCATTAATGGGCCTTCTACGTGTCGTATGATCGATTGACCAAACATGGGCCAATAACAGACTGCATTATGGGCCGTAAATGCTAGAGTTGAAATCGTCCGTTCATGGGCCGACCATAACAGACCGTCATTAATCGGTCGTATTTGATGACGCTATGAAAACAGCCCAACGGATTAACGGGACACAAACAGGCCGACTGTAACCACGGGCTGAATTTGGCCCACAAGTAGAAAAGGCCAGTAACAGGCCGTAAGTAACCGAGTGCTGGAAATGAGCCCAAGAATAAATGGGCCCTGGAAGGCCAAAAGATAACATGGGTTGGAAACGGCCCAATGTAATAATTGGTATAGAGCGGTACACTGTTCATTACGAGCCAGTTTCACCACGGGCCATTAATGGGCCAAGAGTTACAAAGGGCCTCATATGGGCCGAAAGACATCATGGGCCATACATGGGCCGAAAGTTACAATGGGCTAGAATCATATTGGACGGCCCAGATGATGCTACTGGGCTTAATTCGGATAGGCCATAACAGGCTGTGAGTTAGCGGGCCGTAAATGGGCTATATACGAACAACCGTTAACAGGCTTTCCGTCGGCTAGCCCGCTACCTTTTGACCAAGTCAAACGGGCCGGCCTTTTCACTGGAATGGGCCTCTGTTGGGCCGTGCCACATGTCGACGTATCATAGGCTCCTCATGTCCAATGAGTGGATGAGATTTGTCCCAACGGTGAGCCGACACGTGGTTCCTTTGGCCATTGAGAATTTTACACGTGGAAAATGCCCATTGGTCCGGGCTGTTAATGGGTTATCGGATCCAAAACTGGAACCGATATCTTAACGGTGACCTGTTACGGTGGATGCCACATGTCGGTTACCCTTGACGAAAGCACTTTCATGATGCGCAATTTATTTTCATGGAAGTGGACACTTCCGTGATGGTAATTTTGGTAATGTCATGGAACACTTCTACGACAGCACATGTATGACTATCTTGATTCTATCATAAAATCTTCATGGATGTACATGCATGACAGAAAATGTGACCTACTGTGATAAACACGTATCATCACGGAAGTGTATTTTTTTGTAGTGTAGAGAAAGCACCTAGGATGCCGGTTTTGCCGGAAGACCACCATTAGTCCCTTCCTTAATTTTTTCCTTCCTCTTACTTAATTTTATTGCCTTGTCGAGTCAAACCCACAAGCAAAATGAATAAAAATCACTTTTCAGAACTCATTGATGCAGGGTGCTAACGAGCACTACTTTAATGTAAGGCGATCGCCTGATAGGACGATTGAATGTGTAAGAAAAAAGGACAGCAATGCATATTCATAACTATGATGTGTAAACTAAGCAGATGGCATTTCAACAAATTAGAAGCAATGAAATCTAGACACCATATGAAGGATGCAACGAATATCACTCTACCAAGTTAAAACTGTCTCGTCATAAGTGTCATTTCAACAAATTAGAAGTAGTACAAGCTAGAAAAGAATGCGAGATGTAACCTATATCACACTCCCAAGTTAAACGTGTCTTATGATAAATGATTGTTGCATGTTACACAATAGTAGTACTTTGATATAAGAACATGGTGTGATAGACAGATATTTATGTTCTATAAATAGGAACAGAGTCTTATTCACAAGTATAGTGTGTAAAGTAAGCAGATGGATTTCAGAAAATTAGAAGCATACAAGCTAGACACCATACATAACATGCAACCACATATAACAGTGCCAAATTATAGGGGGGGGGGCCTGTTATGGTGGACTAGGGGAGACATGCTCATCATCAACATGGCTATGTTGGGGGGGCACTACAAAAAAAGACACATCCTTGACATTTTGGGCCAAACGAAAAAAATTATGTCATACTTATGACACTTCTATGACAATAATTGTGACAAAACCCGGTATCATCATAGATGTGGTGGGGGTCCTACTTCTATGACAAAAAATCATGACAGAAAATGGGCTTTTCGTCCTGGGCGGGCCGGAGACGCAACCTAAATGACATTCTTCGGGCCATCCATGACGGAAAAAACCATGGTAGAAGTGAGGGCGAGGAAAATATCAGGGAGTTCCCGGTTACGGTGGCTGGTCGGGGGCCTAGCGATGCGCGTTTCTCTTGTACGTACGCGTGTGTGTGCGAGGCGTTGCGCTCTAACTGAACCTGAGAGAGGCGTTGGGCTCTAACTGAACCCGAGCGATTGCACTGCAGGCTACGCATTACTAAACCCGAGCGATCGATCGATGGCTGTTAACTGAACCCGAGCGATCGATCGATGGCTGTTAACTGAACCTGATCGAGCGATTCCTTCGCTACTACTGCTAACTGAAGCCAATCGATGCTGCCTCTGGATGAACAGTGAGTGTTGTTGGGGGTTTGGATGAACAGTTCTCGGTTGGGGTTGGATGAACAGGAACTCGTGGTAGTAGAGGTTGTTGCCGCTGGATGAACAGTACCCCGATCGATCGAGCCGATGGATGAACAGGATCCCATGGAGGGCTGGATGAACAAGACCCCGTGGAGGGCTGGTTGAACAGTAGCCGATGGAGGGCTGGTTGAATAGTAGCCGGTGGAGGACTGGATGAACAGTAACCCGTGGAGGGGTGGTTGAAAAGGACCCCGTGGAGAGGGCTGGTTGAACAGTAGCCGGTGGAGGCTAGATGAACTGGAGCCCGTGGATGAACAATCGCAGGTGGAGGCTGGAGGAGGTTGTGACGCCCCGTGACCGTTGCACCAGTTGCCCTCCAGTTATTTGTTGTTGTTGCCATGTCATGTGCTTGCGTGTTGCATTTCATCATGTCATCATGTGCATTGCATCATCTGTTTTCAAAACTTGCATCCGTCTGGGTTCCCCCAGTTCCGTCCGTTGTCCGTTCTGAGCCCAGACACACTTGCACGCGCCCGCGGCACGTCCGAAATATTATTTTATAAATGGCCGGAAAATGTTCTCGGATTGGGTTGGAAGTTGGCGTGTGGTCTTATTATAGTGTAGATAGTCCGCCTGTCAAGTTTCATCGCATTCGGAGTTCGTTTGATAGCCCAACCGTTAAACTGTAGCGGCATTATAGCCGGGCACACGTCGGATGTTTTCGGTCTCCGGAAACAGTCGCCGGGCCTTCTCTCTTCTATTTTCTCAGCCTAAGGCCTTCCGCACAGTCCACTACCTACCGCCAGGCCCAACCTAACCTCTCTCGTCAGCCCGCGGCCCCCTCGCGCACGCGTCCGAAAATTGTCCCGGACCCGACCCGGACTGTCGCCACCGTTGTGTCCGGATCATCCCCAAACATCTACAAAACGTCACAGTTTTCTTTTTTGGACTCCCTAACTATTTTATTTGCGATCGTCCGATTGCGATCGGAGGGACGAGTTAGCCCCTAACCTAAATCCAATGCTATAAATAACCAGTCAAACACTAGCCTATCCTGTCCAATTCACCAATCCTCCTCGCCGCCGCCACTCTCTTCATCGGGATCCTCCCAGATCCATCCACCCATTCCCAGCCGATCCCGACCAACTCCCTCATTTTTAGCACCGGGCAAACCTCCTCCTCCCCTCGATCCACCCAATCCCGCAACCTCCTCCTCCCGAGAGCCCCGGCCAGAGCACCACCACCCGACGACGGCTTCGCCGGAGCAGCGCCGCTGCATCAGGCCAGGGCCCTCGCCGCCTCCCCTTATTTCTCCTTCCTCCCTCTACTTTCTCCCTCTCACACGGTTCTCTCCCTCTCTCTGAACCTTCACAGGACGCCATGGACACCCGCCCTGCAGGAGCTTCGTCCGCTCCTTTGCCTCATCGTAATCTTCCTTTTGTTTACCGGAGTTCTTCATGGAGACTCTACATGATGGTTCGTCAAGGATTTAATTCCTTCTCGAAGTGTTCATCGAGATTCTTTTCAGAGGAGATCAAGTTTTCTTCATCTTGCATTTTGAGGTGCAATTCTTTCATATCTCATCTTTTGAGGTGGTGTTATGTCATTGTTGATAATTTCCCTTCGTGTTTCATGGATCACAAGTTTTTCAAGAGTGAGATATCTAAATCCATTATTTACTCTTCGCTCAAGATATCTTTTCAAACCATCAATCTCTTCATTGAAATTAGCTTGGGTTATATTTCACCTAAAACCTTCCCTAAGGATTGTTGCTATTTGTGGTGCTTATAAATGACCCAAGTTCTTCATTTATCCTCCCAGTGAGATAATCTTCTCGTCTCCTTGTTCATATCAATCCAATCTATTGGTTCTGTTAGTGGCAGAATTTCACCTCATAGTTTTGAGAAGTTTTTCATAAGCCCACTATAAGCTTATTCGTTTCGTTGTTGGTTTTCCAACAATTCCGTTTTAACCTTCTTTGAAGGGTGTTTTTCCAAGCTCAATTATGGCAGAAGTTGTCATTTTCTTCTCCATTCTTATATTTCAATGATCTATCTCCTATTTTTCTTCCGGAGGCATTGCGATGTTGCAACCTTCGACCCATCTTCCCATGTTTGTCAAAGATCATGTTCTTTTCGTGCTTATCCATTTAACCAGAGTGTCGTGCCCTCTTTTCAAGTTTTTCCATCTTATTAGGTTTTACCTCCATCCTCAACTGGAGTGCTGTCTGAAATCTTTCTTACCCCTTGTGCCATTCTTTCAATAGTTCCAGAGGCAGTGTGTTGTCAATTTCATCAAGTATCCTCTCATCTTGTCAAATTCATGTTCATTTCCTTCCAATTACAGTCAGAGTGCTGCCCAAATTATATCATTCTTTTCCCTTCTCCATCTTGTCTTAACCGGAGTGTTATGTCTATCATTCCTCTTCTAACCGGAGTCTCATCCAAGTGCTTTCATTTTGCCTAGCTCATATTATTTGCCTAACATTTCTTACCGAAGTGTTGTCATATTTGACCTTTATCGTTCCTTGTACTTCTCGTTTCGACCGGAGTGCTTGCATGTACTTCTTGTCCATCGAAACCCCTTTTATTATGTCTTTAAACCTACAAGGCTCTAGTAATGTTCCTTGTTTATCTTTTCTAACGGAGTGTTTTCAACTTTGGTCATCTTCGTTGTTTTCTTCTTCAAAATTGCTCAACCTCTAAGGTTCTTTGGTTTCACTCTTTTGTCAAGAAGCAACTTTGTTTTACCTCTTCCTCTTCCGCTTTCCCTTCGGTGCCATTCTAGATCTCGGGACGATATCCTCTCGTAGTGGTGGAGTGTTGTGACGCCCCGTGACCGTTGCGCCAGTTGTCGTCTAGTTATTTGCTGTCGTTGCCATGTCATGTGCTTGCGTGTTGCATGCACATCATGTCATCATGTGCATTGCATCATCTGTTTTCAAAACTTGCATCCGTCCGGGTTCCCCCAGTTCCGTCCGTTGTCCGTTCTGAGCCCAGACACACTTGCACGCGCCCGCGGCACGTCTGAAATATTTTTTTATAAATGGCCGGAAAATGTTCTCGGATTGGGTTGAAAGTTGGCGTGTGGTCTTATTATAGTGTAGATAGACCGCTTGTCAAGTTTCATCGCATTCGGAGTTAGTTTGATAGCCCAACCGTTAAACTGTAGCGACATTATAGCCGGGCACACGTCAGACGTTTTCGGTCTCCGGAAACAGTCGTCGGGCCTTCTCTCTCTTCTCTTTTCTTACCGTGAGGCCTTCGGCACAGTCCACTACCTACCGCCAGGCCCAACCTAACCTCTCTCGTCAGCCCGCGGCCCCCTCGCGCGCGCGTCCGAAAATTGTCCCGGACCCGACCCGGACTGTCGCCACCGTTGTGTCCAGATCATCCCCAAACATCTACAAAACGTCATCGTTTTCTTTTTCGGACTCCCTAACTATTTTATTCGCGATCATCCGATTGCGATCGGAGGGACGAGTTAGCCCCTAACCTAAATCCAATGCTATAAATAACCAGTCAAACCCTAGACTATCCTGTCCAATTCACCAATCCTCCTCGTCGCCGCCACTCTCTTCATCGGGATCCTCCCAGATCCATCCACCCATTTCCAGCCGATCCCGACCAACTCCCTCGTTTTTAGCACCGGGCCAACCTCCTCCTCCCCTCGATCCACCCAATCCTACAACCTCCTCCTCCCGAGAGCCCTGGCCAGAGCATCACCACCCGACGACGGCTTCGCCGGGCAGCGCCGCTGCATCAGGCCAGGGCCCTCGCCGCCTCTCCTTATTTCTCCTTCCTCCCTCTGCTTTCTCCCTCTCACGCAATTCTCTCCCTCTCTCTGAACCTTCACGGGACGCCATGGACACCCGCCGTGCAGGAGCTTCGTTCGCTCCTTTGCCTCGCCGTAGTCGTCCTCTGCTGCCACGAGCACCGCCGCGCCAAGATGCAGTCTCCTGCCTCGCCATCAGTCCCGTCTCGCCCGCCTTGCCTCGCTCACCGTCATCGCCGGGAGCTCCAAGCCGCCTCCCTGTTCGAACCCTTCATCGCGGATCGACTCCATGGCGCATGACGAACGCCGGAGCAAGAGACTTCTCCTTCGCTGCGCCAAGTACTGCAGATGTCCATCGCCTGAAGCCGTCGCCCCGCCGCCAAGTCCCGGCACGCGCCCGCGAAGGCTCTGCTTCGCCTCGCCACCGCACGGAGACCCCTCTACTCTCCCGCGCCTCCGCCTTCGACCTCCGCCTCGCCAAGTCCAGCCGGCCGGCCTCAGCGCCAACCCACCTGATCCGGCCTCCCCCTCGCCTTCTCCGCCTCGCAAACGTCTTCCCGGAGTTCCTCGCCGCGCCGCTCCTCTGTTCCGTTCGAGCAGAGACGAACCACTACAGCCTCGTGTTGACCTCTGAATCGACCGTGCCAGCATAGCAGCCTCGTCCCACTAGTCAGCTTCGCCGCCCGTGGGCCTCCCCTGCCCCACAGTCTGCCCAACTCTAGATCCGGCCCCTGGCCGATGTGAGCAGCTCCTCCTCGCTACCTGGGCTTGGCCCATGGTGAGAACCCCCCCCTTCAGACCTCTGTGCTCTGTTAGGCCAACAGTTATGGCCCGTTTCATGTTTTTTCCTCTAGTATGATTTTTTCCTTTTTTTCCAGTAGAACAGTTTTGCAGAAAACCCCCCAAGCATCATGCATTTAATAACTGTTGAACCGTGCATCAGTTTAAAACAAACTTAATATGGAAGTTGCTTAGAATTTTGCGTAGTTTCATAACATCCAACTTTCATCTATGTTTAAAATGTTTAAAATGCTGCTTGGTTAAATTTGCTCCTATGCCATGTTAAAATGTTTTAATTCATAACTAAATAACCGTAACTCCGAATTTAATAAACTTTATATGTAAATGGGGTGGAAAAATGCCTAGTTTAACATGGTGACCTTACTTTGCATGTTTAACAACTCTAAAATTGTGTTTAGGGCAGAACAGTGCCAAATCCATAAATATGCACATGAGGATTTTCCGGACTTGTTACTTGTTGTTCCGGCCTCATTTAAACTTTCCTAGATAGGTAGTTTTACTTTGCTTCACCCTCTTGCCATGTTGACCAACATTTAATATTGTTGAGTACCTAACCGGGAGAGAACTAAATAATTGATGTTGTGTTTCGTCAATATGCAACCCGTTGCATATTGAGCTCCACTTAATTTGTAGGATTGCATGTGCACTTTGCCATGCCATGCTTCATTAATCCGGACATGCATCATACTTGGTTGTGCATCATGCCTTGTTCATGTGTTGGTTGTTTACTATATGGTTTGCTTCTTTCCGGTGTTGCTTCTTCGGGTTGGTTCCGATAACGTCGCGTTTGTGAGGATCCGTTCGACTACGTCCGTTTGTCGTCTTTATGGACCCGTTCTTCTTCCTTGCGGGATTTCAGGCAAGATGACCATACCCTCGAAATCACTTCTATCTTTGCTTGCTGGTTGCTCGCTCTATTGCTATGCCTATGTCGCGATACCTACCACATGCTTTATCATGCCTCCCATATTGCCATGTCAAGCCTCTAACCCACCTTGTCCTAGCAAACCGTTGTTTGGCTATGTTACCGCTTTGCTCAACCCCTCTTATAGCATTGCTAGTTGCAGGTGAAGATTGGAGTTTGTTCTTTGTTGGAACATGGATATTTTGTTGGGATATCACAGTATCTCTTATTTAATTAATGCACCTATATACTTGGCAAAGGGTGGAAGGCTCGGCCTTATGCCTGGTGTTTTGTTCCACTCTTGCCGCCCTAGTTTCCGTCATACCGGTGTTATGTTCCTTGATTTTGCGTTCCTTACACGGTTGGGTTATAATGGGAACCCCTTGACAGTTTGCTTTGAATAAAACTCCTCCAGGAAGGCCCAACCTTGGTTTTACCATTTGCACTAACAACCTACCACATTCCCTTGGGTTCTGCAGACTCAAGGGTCATCTTTATTTAACCCCCCCTCGCCGGGCCAGTGCTTCTCTAAGTGTTGGTCCAAACTGAGTAGACTGCGGGGCTACCTCGGGGAAACTTGAGGGTTGGTTTTACTCGTAGGATGTCTCATCCGGTGTTGCCCTGAGAACGAGATATGTGCAGCTCCTATCGGGATTGTCGGCGCATCGGGTGGCTTTGCTGGTTTAGTTTTACCATTGTCGAAATGTCTTGTTACCAGGATTCCGAGTCTGATCGGATTGTCTTGGGAGAAGGAATATCCTTCGTTGACCGTGAGAGCTTGTGATGGGCTAAGTTGGGACACCCCTGCAGGGATTTGAACTTTCGAAAGCCATGCCCGTGGTTATGGGCAGATGGGAATTTGTTAATGTCCGGTTGTAGAAAACCTGAACCCTTTAACTTAATTAAAATGCATCAACTGCGTGTGTAGCCATGATGGTCTCTTTCCGGCGGAGTTCGGGAAGTGAACACGGTGTTGGAGTTATGCTTGACGTAGGTTGTTCTAGGATCACTTCTTGATCATAGTTTCTCGACTGTGCTTTGCTTTCTCTTCTCGCTCTCTTTTGCATATGTTAGCCACCATATATGCTAGTGCTTCCTGCAGCTCCACCTCACATACCTTTTACCTACCCATAAGCTTAAATAGTCTTGATCGCGAGGGTGTGAGATTGCTGAGTCCCCGTGACCCACAGATACTTCCAAAACCAGTTTGCAGGTGCCGATGATATCGTGCAGGTGACGCAACCGAGCTCAAGGAGGAGCTCGACGAAGATCGTGTTGTTTCATTTCAGTTGATCAGTAGTGGAGCCCAGTCGGGGCGATCGGGGATCTTTGTTGCATTTGGGGTAGTCTTCTTTTATTTTGGGTTTCGTAGTCGGACCTTGATTGTATCTGGATGATGTAATGCTTTATTCATGTACTGTGTGAAGTGGTGATTGTGAACCAACTATGTACCTCCTTTCTTATTCATTACATGGGTTGTTGTGAAGATTACCTCACTTGCGAATTGCTTTCAATGCGGTTATGCCTCTAAGTCGTGCTTCGACACGTGGGAGATATAGCCGCATCGAGGGCGTTACAGAGGTCGACGGTGGTTGAACAGTACCCCATGGATGCTAGAGGAGGTCGATGGTGGAGATGAACAGTATCCCGTGGAGTCCCGTTTTGCGGTACACCACACCCCTCCCGATGAACATGACCCCCGTTTTGACTGTAGGAGGTCCAAAAGAAGTCTGTTTCCTCTGTTTTGTGGTACACCAGACCCCTCCCGATGAATAGGATCCCGTTTCGACCATGGCCGGTCGAACACAAGGTCATTTCCTCCGTTCTGCGGTACGTCAGGCCTCATTTCCATCGGCTGTTCCGTCCAAGCCGGTTGGCTCCCGATGAACATGACGACGCATTTCGTTCCGACCCAGCCGATTGGCTCCCCATGAACATGACGACAGCACAGTTTCTTCGTTCCGACCCAGCCATGTACACGAGTCCTGGTCGTATGTATGTGCGAGTAGGCGTTCGAGACCCCACCAGTATGTACGTACGTGGCCGTTTTTATTTTCTTGCATCCTGGTTGTTGTACGTACGTGTACATGCTACGTGTGCGCATCTACTATGACATGCGGGCGCCTCTACTATGAAATGTGCGCTCCTCTACATCGACTAGTATGTATGTACACGTTCGCGACCAAAATGACAATGCTACGTACGCTTCGACCAGGTGGGTCCCGACTGTCAGGCACTTCCTTGCATGCGAAGATGTAGCTGGTGGGTCCCAGCAGTCAGGGGGAAATGGTTTTTTCACAAAATATGGTGGCCCGTCTGGTGGGTCCCTGCTGTCAGGTGGAGGAATAATTATTTTTGCGTGTAATAAGGAGGCACTTCCTTGCTGCGACCGTTAACCCAGCTTGCAGCCTCTCCACGTACAGTACTCTTCCGATGGAAGTCGTTACTTGACCACGTTGACCACGCCGCGCTGAGAGCACCACGGTAGTGGACGACGGCGAGGCCTAGGAAGGGGACGACGCGGAGCCAGGGAAGACGCGACAGTGGAAGCCCATGCAGAGAGGAGTACAAGGGTTCACTGGTTCGGCTGCGGTGTGAGGTTGTCGTCGCCGCATAATAATAGGGGGTGTGGGTGAGTAGAGGCGGATGGTCTGGCCAGCGGTGGGAGTATTAGGGGGTGGTGAGGCCTACGCGACATCATAGCCGGCCATGGGAGGCAGGAGCACGCAGCATGACCGACGTTGGTTTGGGTGGCTGGAGCAAGAAGACTAGAGGATGAAGAAACACTATGGCCGTTGGATGGACATTGTACGATCACTGGAGTTAGAATCATTCATATTGACTAAGTTGACAAAGCCCTCCGTCCTGGTTAACTTAGTAGGCCAACAAGTCAGCCTCCCACGTAGGGGGTATTCATTTTTTGTGCATAATAAGGAGGCACTTCCTTGTGTGCGAAGATATAGCTGGTGGGTCCGAGCTGTCAGCGCGGGGAACATTTTTTCGCGAAATACAGAGGCCCTTCCGGTGGGTCCCAGATGTCAGGTGGAGGAATCATTATTTTGCGCGTAATAAGGAGGCATTTCCTTGTGTGCGGACATGGACCCAGCTGTCAGCCTCTCCACGTACAGTCCACTTCTGATGGATGTCGTTCGTTGACAATGTTGACCAGCCGCGCCGAGAGCACCTGGGCGGTGGACGACGGCGAGGCCTACGAAGGGAATGACACGGAGCTGGGGAAGACCCGACAGTGGCTGCCCATGCGGTGGGGAGTACGAGGGTTGACTGGTTCGGCTGCCGTCGCCAGAAAATAAGAGGAGGTGTGGGTGAGTAGAGGGATAGACAGGCCAGGGATGCAAGTCTGGTGGGGTCGTGAGGCCTGCCCGGTAGCACAGCCGGCCACGGGAGGCGGGAGCAGGCGGTTCCACCGGCGCTGGTTTGGGCGGCTGGAGCAGGAAGATCAGAGACTGAAGAAGCACGATTGCCGTTAGATTGACATCGAACGGTCTGACGCTGGTAGAGTCGATTGTTGACTAAGTTTCTTTCTTTAGAAACCTTGTGTACGCATGAACTTAGTAGGCCCACAAGTTAGCCACCAAATCTGTGGCAGACAACATAGAGCCCATTTGCTAAAAAAAATTATAATTTGCAACCCATTTGCTAATTCTTAAGTAATTTATTTAAAGCCCATTTTTTGCCCAGGACCACGGTCAAAAAGTTCAACCTTATTTTGCATATTTCGGTGGAGTCTGAACTGTTGTAATCCCGAAATGATAAACATTTTTTAAGAACTTATTGATTTGCCAAAAAGATCGTTTTGTTTTTGTAAGCAAATAAGATGTGGGACAATTGACTTGGTTTAAGGGAAAAACAGTGGTAAAAAATCAGCGCTGGGAGGGAAAACAACAACAAAAATAAGGATGTAAATATAAAAACGGAACTTTATGTATTTTCAATATAATGATACGTGTATATGAACTAGTAAAACTATAGGTAGAGATTAGAAAACGGATGTAGGACTTGGCGTTTCAAGAGGAAAATGGAACTGGGTTGTTTGTTTGATTCTGTAAGACAAAATATAACTAACACTGGCGGGCCAGAGGCCAGTAGATACCTGCTGGATCTTTATGCCCCGTTCTCGTTATTGGTTGGGCCTGTTAAAAACAAAACCAAGCCTGGGCAGTCTACAGCCCAGTTGAAACTTGCTCGGCCTGAAAAAACAATATACCTGCTCAACAAACGAGAGAATTCTGCATGTACAGACTGATAACTGGGATGCAGCAGGTATATTGTTTTTTCATCGTGATAATAAGTGCATGCACTTGTTTCGAAAATTTTGATAACTGGGAATTCAAACGGCAGGTGCTTATGCTACCCATCAAATAAAAATCAGGTGCCTGAAAATTTGTTTCGAAACAAATGATTCAGCTTTATATCCACGTCGACCGTCGGCATGATGGTTGGAAGCAAATGCCAAGTTCATACCGAAAGACCGTTAACAACAATACCAACTTGCGGATGACAAGGTAGTACAAGTACCAATATCAAACTAACTTATAATCTTTTTTACTCCTGTCCCTAGTGTTCGTCTGGTAGAAAATCTTGCAGAGGACCAGCTCCCGCTCCTTCTCTTGCTCCAAGTCCCCGAGGTGGTACTGGTGCATCACCCAGTTGGTCCGCTGCTGGTCAAAGTTCTTGTTGGTGTGCAGCGCCAGAACCTTTTTGCTGCCCGTCTGCCGGCCATTGACCACCATTGACAAGGTATTGCCGGTCTTGTGCCACATCGGGTGCATGCCGCACTCCGACTGTATCTTGCGACGCGTCCATGTGCCCCTTTTGAACGCCCTGGAATTGCGCTGGAAGAAATGCTTGCTTAGGCCACTCGGTGTGATACCTACAGTATTGTCGAATACAGGTTTTAGTGTACGTGGTTGGCATTTTCATAACATCTTTGGCATGTTGCAGTCACTTGTTTAACTTTTTATTAACTGTCAAATTGTAATTGTTTCACTAGGTCTGCGTCTAAAAAGAAAAATAGAGCTATAAACAAAGGAATATGTTTTGCAAGTAGACGGCCGATCGGTGTCTTACCTGGAAGTTTCTCAAGATGGGTGTAGCATATGCCGTGCTCGCTGTCAATGGTTGGTATGAACAAATTGATAAGAGGGTGAGATCTCGCGCTGTCAGCAGTCACTTTGGCCTCAAGGTGCTCGATCAGCTCCTCATCCGTGGGATCGAACTTGATGCCAGCCGGCAACACCGGCCAATCCTTCTTGGACTTGCATCGGTTAATTCTAGTTATATGGTACTCAATGTATGATCAATCGACTATTTTAACTGAATGATGAAAGATTTCAACAGATAAGTGGTACTCCGAATCTGAAGTCCACAATACCTGAAGACACCGCCGGGATTCTTGTGTCACCTCACGCGCAGCGTGTTGTCATGTCAATTCAATGTGTGAACATGATGAATAATTTGACCGATGTATACTAGTACTGCTATTGTACTATTTACTAGTCGTTTTTAGTGTCACATTTTAACCATAGGTTTAACTAACAAAATGTCAATGCATGTCACCAAAAATTATTCCATTGGAAACTATGTTCAAATACGAATAAAACGATATAATTTTTTGTGACATGCATTAACATTTAGTTAGTGAAAATTATAGTCAAAATTTGACACAAATTACATAGGGGACTAGTAAACCAAGAGGGAGGTAGTAGTACGAGTTGCGCAATATACGGTATAGAGGACTAGTACAAATTTAGAAATGGGGAAAGAAGTTACAAGGCTGCGCGACAGACTTTGTAGGCTACATGAGTAACACAAAATATAATTCCCATTGGACAACACTTTCACCAACAAGTACACTCATGTAGCTGGTTTATTCTGCTAATATTAGCAGAATAGTTATTCTAACAACACTTCCACACTGCACGCTCAACGCAAGTGCACGTGATTGTTTGAACCAAGTGTGCTGCAGTACTCACGTGAGTGAACTTCCCATCGCAAAAAAACTGCACGCCGTGTTTTTCGGTACTGTTTTCACTCTAGTTTTTTAACTGTTTATCGGAACAAGGTGTGTAATATACCATTGGAAAGCTATGGATTAGGCGCAACTTCTCCATGTTGAATACTTTTCAAGATTCCTCACGGTTTAAGAGCAGATTTGAAAATGGTGCGACCCACAACGAGTGGCAGCGAGCGTTTTTTTCTAAACTGCTTGTCGGAATGAAGCAAATGATACGCCGTTGGATAGATATCATCGAGGGGCATCTTTTTCATAGGTATCGTGTTCTCTAATTCATTACGGTTTAAGATAAGTTTCAAATTTACTAAATCACAGAATTCTATTTTTCAATTTTTTTTTCAAATTTTCGGTACCGTTTTCGCTCCAGTTTTTAACCGTTTGTCGAAACGAAGCGTGTAATATACCATTGAAAAGCTATGGACGAGGCGCAACTTTCATATGTTGAAATGTTTTTGAGATTCCTTATGGTTTTAATTTAATTTTGAAAATCATGCGGCGGACGACGAGTGGCAGCGGCCGTTTTTTGCGAATTTTTTACAAATCACTTATTAGAATGATTCAGATGATACGTCGTTGGAAATATATCAATGAGGCGCAACTTTTTCATGTAGAACACTCTCTCTAATTCTTTATAGTTTAAGAGAAATTTCAAATTTACCAAAATGCGGACACGCTGTTTTTCGCAACACCCAAATTGACGTGGGTACTTCATCCGACTGAAAACTGCACTGCATCGGACGAAAAACCGCAATGCATAAGACGGGTAAGAGAACTGCATGTTTACTTTTGTTCGAACGTACTTTTTTCAAGGACGAGAAAGTAGAATGCACATCACATCGGGTGTAAATGAACCACAACACTGTCAAGAAGTGAACCGCATATCTTTTTTTCACTTCCGTAACAATTTTTTTGCACTTACGGGATGAACAACATCATACGACCAACCACACTACTTTAGAATGAAAACCGCACTGCATCAGACGGGCAAGAAAACTGCATAATTTCTTTTGTCAGATGTAATACACGAGTTTTTTGTGAGTTTTTGTTGTCTTTTTTCAACAATTTTTCATGAACGAGAGTGCACCGTAGAGACGAGGGCAAATGAACCACGACACATGTTGAAGTGAACCTCATTGCTCTCTTTTTGTTTCGTTTAAAAAACCGCACTTTTCATGTTGGGCGCAAGTGAACACCATCACTCTCAAAAGTGAACCAAATCCGAGAACCAAACGCACTGCACGTGTTGATGTAGTCGACTGATTTTTTGAGACACACAAACAAATTGCACTTCATACATAGGTGTAATGAGCTGCTACACAAATTGGTGAGAACTACTTTTTCCAATCATCCCACATACAAAAAAATTGAATTTGAGAAAGAAAGTAAACTTTCCATGGGGATTTCTTCTCTTTTTCTACAAGCTGAACCACTAAGGGGCTGCAGTGCACTTCTTTCCTTCTTTTTTCATTTTTAGTCTTCTTCCATATTCCCTCCATTCCACAATGTAGTGCTTCCTCTATCCCCGTGCTTTAAGTTTGACCGTAAATTTAAGTATCAAGACTGATTGCGGTGGGAGCAAAAATTATATCAGTGAATTCGTATTCGAAAGAAGTTTTCAATTATATATTTTTTTCTCCCGCCGCAGTTGGTCTCGTTGGTTAAATTCATGGTCAAAGTTGGACCTCGAAAAGCACGAGCGCACTATATTTTGGAATGGAGGGAGTATTAAACAATAAAGTCAACAGCCGCGGATGCAGGCGAATCGAGCTGTAGATATATGAAAAACGGGTGCAGGAGGAAAAATATGAGCCCCTAGAAAAATAGCATGAGCAATAATGCAAACTAGAAGAAGTTTGCCATCGGGCCGGGCATTGGAAAAATAACATGAGCACTATTGTGGCATGCGAGCACTGCACGCGCTTCCTCGCCGGACTGCACGCACGCGGCCACCGTACTACACACATACATGCCGCAAACAGCAAAGGGGAGAGGACGACGATGTCGGAGGTGGGGAGGAGGGAGCCAAGGTGGCGGCGGGCATGTGGAGCTGTAGAAGGGAGGCACGACCCAGTGGAGGTGGAGCTCCTCCTCTACTCGTAATTTTGTCGTTGTGGCAGGATGGGTGTGCTGCACGCGCCCACGCACTGGACTACACGGAGCCCCTGCATGGTGCCGGCGACCTCACCTAGACCTGTTTTTGGCCCGAACTGCAAGCAGACGCGTACACCCAATGGTGCTGTCGATGGTTGGGGTTTGTAGTTCAGCTCACAGAAAGAAAAAAGTCACCTGAGCGCACTGCTTCACGCCTGCGACCACCCTGCACAAGCTGCATTAGCGAACTACAAGCTTGTCGGGGATGTGCCACCACTAGCAAGCCAACCTAGCGCCATGACCATGAGGACGTCCTACCGAAGAGGATGAATGGGAACCCCCCGAGCTGCTTCTTCCCTCAAGCTGCTCCCAGGCGTGGTGAAGTGTCGACGAGGGACGCCGGTGGTGGTCGACGTGCACCGTAGGTCATAGGAGAGCACCGGTGAGAGGGAGGCCCGATCTAGTGGAGGCCACCGGAATGGAGTGCATGCCACGGCCACCGAATTGTCATGCTTCCAGGTCATCCGTCAATGGCGGGTAGGGGGCGGCACCAGTGGGAAGCTAGGAACGGGATCCCGAATGTGCGCCGCGGAGCTTCAGGGAGTGGCACCGGCCACCGCTGTCGATCTGGACCAGGGCTGGCGGCGCCCTCACCCCCTCCCACCGCGCGCTTCAGAGAGGGAGCAGAAGAGGTTGTAGTGGCCGACATGTGGTGGCTAGATCCTGGAGCGATTCTGGCGGGGAGGTAGGGGCGGTGGCACGGGAAGGTGGTAGGGAGGCGCGGTGGAGGCACAGGGGCCCTGGCGGCGCTGGTGGGGCGGCGCGGAATGGGGGAGGTGGGCAGGTGGGGGTGCGTCCAGTTCAGAACTTGAGATGCGCGTCGGGGTCCGTTTGATTAGTGGGTTAGTCAGGTGTTAGCAGAATAAGCCCCGTGTTGTTAGAATAAGGTGTTGTTAGAATAGACCCATCATATCTATCTACTATATATCTACTACCATTATAAAAAAAAGAGAGGGACATATCCAAACAATCACATCCATCCATCATTAAAATCTAATGGCTCTTAATCATTCTGTGTTTAACGCCACCAACCACGCAACGGAACCGGATCCTCTAACATTAAGAAGGAATGTTAGAGAAGCTACAATACTTTAACTTTCCTTCTTTCTATTCATATGATTATGTCTAAAATGATTTAAATTAATTTGCAATTTGATGATCTACCGTATACATTTATAGTAATTATATGCAAACAAATTGATGGTGAAATAAAATTAAAATTAAATTATTTATATCTACAGTAAATACCAACACTAAACAACCTATTAATTATCTACTAACAGTCCCTTACTTTCCTTCTTTATTTTACACTAGCCTAACACTGTAGCATGGTGACATTCCTTCTCAATGTTAGAGGATCTGGTGCCTCCCACTGTAGGCGTGGCTGTAAATGATATTGGTAAATACTGTGGAGATCATGGGCTGCGACAATACGATAGAGATCATGCTGAGGCTGAAAATTTTGCTTTTTATAAAAACAGGACAGTTAAAAAAAGTTGTTTACATTGTATCCTTCATTTATATAGAAGTGAAGATTTTTATTAGCTTTTAGTATTGAAAAGTGTATACATTGATTCCTAATTTGATGCAAATAAACAAACAGATTGGACATTATTTAGCATCCAAGAAGCGGCTCACGGCGTACCAGATCCGAGGCGACACCACCGCCACCTGCAGCTTGTCCTCCTTGGTCTGATTCGCCACCCTGTATCCCCCAAAACCTCACAAGTTTGCAGGTACTGTCCTCTCTGATCAATAATCTTGTTCTTCCTCTCTGCTCCCAGGTTATTTTCTCTTATTATCTGGCAATCTCTGATGTTAGTTTTGATTTTTGTAGTATCATTAGTTTCACTGTACTGATGAACATGGCAATATGGAGGGAGTGTGCATCTAGGAAGAATGACGTGAAAATAAAAGATACATTTATTTGATGATAAAATCAGTACAATGATAATCCCAAATATAGAAACAAAGTGAAGAGGAACAATGTACTGCTCCCGTAATGTTCAGGCAAATTTTTAAAAAGAAAACAGTTCAATCCTAAACTATATATTTGGTGAAGCGATTAGTATAGACTTGAAATTACAAGTTTAGAATTCGCTTTAGACTTTCTAATTCAGAAGTATTTAAGTTTAAATTCAATAAGAATTCTGTACTGCCCATACTGTAAAATGTTTTTCCAGGAAGGATTGGTTACATTTAAGCAGACCACTTTTATGCCACATGGGTTGTAAATAGCCTGCCAGCAACATTATTTGTTATTTACCTTGAAGCTAAACAACATGGTGCCTTTGGTTCTTCATGTGTGCCAACTGATTTCTTATCTTCTACCTCTGCTTATTTGCAGCTATCCTTAATGTTGCTTCGTTTTCATTGAGAGGCTAGACTTCATTTTGGTGCCACTACAATGATGTTTTTTTACTATGAAGTGGAAAAATGGGTCGGAAACTGAATATTGTTATGCCAGGTTATTTTATCTTATTATCTGGCAATCTCTGATGTTATGGTGAGAAGTAGAAACTATTAAAGTGATGAACACAACGGTGTGAACTCTTATATCCTGTGATTTTGGACAACATATTAGACTATTCTTATATAATTAATTCCGATTACTATATTAATTTTATTCTTAAATGATGGTCTTGCTAGCTTTCAAAGTAGGCTTCTTATGCATTTTTTACAACAAATGCTCATGGAGCTAATATATATATATCTATAAGAATAACCTGGATATAAG